>NC_044550.1:135711064-136011064 GCF_007565055.1 Rhinopithecus roxellana
GTCCCAACTACTCAGGAGGTTGAGGCAGGAAAATCGCTTGAACCCGGGAGGCAGAGGTTGCAGTGAGCTGAGATTGTACCACTGCGCTCCAGCCTGGGCGATAGAGTGAGACTTTGTCTCAAAAAAAAAAGTACTTAAAAAGTTAAGTGATAAACAAATTAGAAAAAAAAAATGGAATCAGCCAAACTAATTGAAGTCAATATTCTAGGAGACTGAATTTTATATGCTAATAAATATGTAAATATTAAAATAAGGTTTACAGTTGATAGGAAAAATATTCTGGGATTAACACAATTGCTGTTGTAATCAGAAAAAAACCACACGATTGTTTTAAGACACCATCTCTGGGCTTCAGGTTCCTTGTCTTTAGGAGAGGACGGCGAGGTGGCCCCAGCACAGAGGCAGCTGTGGGGACTATATGCCCTGTGTGAATGCTCCTGGCACATCACGTGCTCTACGATCTTTAAAATAACTCCTCTTTCCCCAACAACCTGTAGAAGTCATTTCTCATAAGCACGGCGCTTCTTTCTGAGGTCTGAGGTCCCTGAGCTCTGAGCCCCGGAAATCACCTGACTAGACTGCAACTCCTCATGGGGCGGAGTTAAGGGGTGGGAAGAGGCTTCACGGGTGGGCCCCACAGGTGCTTGGAGGAAGGGATTCTGCCAGAAAGCAACCGAATCAGCTTTGAAAATGTGCCTACATCTGCTCCCATTTCCACTTCTGTTTTTAGGTGTCAGAAACCAGCTCAAGTGTAGAGGCCATCCCTCTGAGTGAAGGGCCATTGACAGGCCCCTGTGAGCTCAACGGACTGTACAAGGAAACACTGCATGGCCGGGACCACAGACTGCCCTCCCCTCTCTCTGCCAACCCAATGTCATCCACTCAGGAACACTGCTGACCATCTGCAGAGTCTCAGGAAGTGATGGGAAAAGGGCGGGGGAGATGAGCAGGCAAACCTGTGATTGCACCGTGATGGGCAGCAACGCCGCCAGCTCCCCAGTGGCAGGGCTCCTTCTAGACACACCAGGGCATCCTCCTGCTGGTCCAGGGCCTCCCTTATCCTCAGAGTAAAATCTGAACTTCCAGCAAGGCTCAAAGACCCTTCTGGGTGGGCATCTGCTGCCTGACGGTGGCACCCTCACTCTGCCCCTCCTACCTGAGGACTTTACTGTGCGCCAGCTCCGGGCTGTCTCCTCCAGGGCCTCTGCTCTTGACCTTCCTGCAGCTGGGGCATGCACCCTCCCAGAGCCCCTTCCCCACGCCCAATACAGAGATGGGGGCCTGTCTGCGTGTGGGCCCACCTGCCTCACCTGGCCCTGAGCGCCATAGGAGGAGAATCAGCTGACTGCCGTCCTGTCACAAGATGGAGCAACCCACCCATTCATTTGTTCATGCGTTCGTTCCACACAGCTGGGGCAAAGCCAGATCCTGATGGGGATGGGAGATGGGGGCAAGCTGGACAGGACCGCAGTGAGCTGAACTCCCAGTCTGGCAGGGACACACACCTTCGGACCACAGGGAAATCCTGCCTGTTATGGAGGACCGTCTGTCTGGGGCAGGGACAGCAGGGAGGCAGTTCGTGGAGCCTGAGTGTGAGCGGCGCTCCGCCAGTCACTGGCTTCTGCATAGGAAGCCTCTGTGAGGACAGTGGGGGCCGCCTACCTTCGTGTGCCGCAAGGACTGAATGAAAAGCTGTGTAGAGCACTCGGAGCGGCACCTGGAGGGCAGTGGGATCCCACAAAACTGAGTTACTCCTCAGTGGGGTGAAGCGAGCATCTGGGAAATGCAAAGGCAGACGCCGGTGAGGACGTGGAGAGGCGACACACCCTAGGGTGCAGGAGGTGCCTGTGCAAAGGCCCCGTGGCAGAAGCAAGCCTTCAGTGGGATGGGGGCCTCTAGCAAGGGGCCGGGGAGGCTGGTGGCCAGACTGGGGAGAAATTCTGCAGGACTGACCTGCCTCCTATGGGATCTCTGATGGCAGAAACCCCTCCAAGCTGTTTTTCCCTGCCCTAAGAGGGCACAGCCCCATCCTTCCACCCTCACCCTTTAGGGAGGGAGGAGGATGAGGCCCCATCAGTTCACTTCCTCCTCCAAAGCCTAATTGTCGTGGCTGCAGCAGCCTTGGTGCATTGGGAATGGAGAGGCCGCTCCGCCCTCACTGGAGGTGGCTGCAAACCTCGTTTCCCTGGAAACCGCAATAATCAGTGGAAGTCAGTTCATGGTAAGTCTGCTCGCGCGTGTGGGTGCCACGATTATTATACAAGCTGATTTACACACTGTCCGTTGAAAACCTATGCACCATAAATGCAAATGAAGGGTCACTATTCCTACTGTTCTGGCGAGTCATCGTGCAGGATATACAGGACCGTTCGCGAGGTTCTAAAATTTGCACTCTGCTAAAAATACAGTGAAACATGCTCGTCCTCCTCGCAGCTATAGCAGTTGCAGTAAATCCCACGCAGATGTCCAGAAGCGCATGAAGGGCCTTCACATAGATCACATGGGCAGATGGTTTCCGAGAAAGGTGGGCGAGGGGCCCGCGCTGCCTGCAGCCTGTGGGTGCAGCTTCCTTCAAACAGAGCCTCTGGGGGCTCTGTCCGGGCCCACCGGGCACCATGGGACAAACTGCGCCCTTCAGGGGCATGAAGCTCTGCGCTCTGGGTGAGGGCTCCACAGGCCAGAACTTGCTAAGGTTGGTGACAGGGACGGAGGTGCGTTCTCAGGACGTCCCTGCACCTCCCCCGGCGCCCGGAGCGCGTTCCCTGCTGCAGCCACTGAATCCGGCGCAAAGTTATTTAACGCTGCAATTAGCCGGCAGGGTGAGTCATCGGCTCCCCAGCCTCCTGCCGCCACAGCAGAAACGAACTGGAAGTGACCAGGGGTGCAGGCCCAGCTGCTCGGCCGAGGGCCTTCCGGAGACGCTCCCATCCCCCCAACCAAGGGGCCGAGGCGAGCTCCTCTCAGGAAAAGGCTAGAGGGCCCAGGGAGGCCGCGGAGGTGACCTTCCCCCACCCCACACACCCAACCGCCCCACGCTTTCCTCTCACCCACCTCGAATCGTCAGGGTAGGAATGAGGCGGAGGAATTTGCCGCCCTTGTCCCCCTCACTCAGGCCGTGAACCGCCTTCTGATGAATTAATTCACGTGCACCCGCGTCTGGGGAAAATTCCTGTCTGATCCAGACGAGCTTTGCAGACTAAAACCAAACGAGACTCATCCTAGGTTCTAAGACATCGGCTCCAGCTTAGTTCAAATGGCTAGTCCTAAAAGTCAGCGCCCCTACTCATCCCCCGAACAGCGTGCACACGCGCACGGCACACCCCGCACACACGCGCGCGCACACACATGCACACACCACACACGAAACACACCACACACCACACAGGCACCCACAAGCAACACACCGCACACGCGCACACGTCAGCACTTCCCAGAGACCCTGAACGTCCTCATCCCTTGAACAACACCCTCCCCCCACAGCACCCGGGCTCACTCCTCCCTTCCCCCAGGACCCGGCCCCCTCCCCCTCCCTCTCCAGGCTCCTTTCCCCCCCACCCCAGCACCCGGGCTCTCCTTTCCTCCCTCCTCTCTCAGGCTCCCCCTTTCCCCTTCTCCTTACCCAGGCTCTCCCCAATACCCACTCACCCCTAGCACACGAGCTCCCCTCTCCCCGACTCCCTGCACCCCCATAACTTCCACAGGCTTCCCGGCCGCTGGCAGGCGGGTGGGCGGGAAGTGAGGCCCAGACCCAGTGGATAGAGAGGGGAGAGAGGGGAGCGCAGACGCAGGGGCGCCAAGCGGTGGGGAGCGCTGGGGGTGGGGCCCAGGGGGTCCGGGAGAGCGAGCTGGGGGTGGAGAGCGGCGTTTCCGCAGCGGCCCGCGCCGGATAGGGGCGCGGATAGGGAAGGAAGGCGAAGAGACGCGGCCAGGGACCCCCGCTCCGGGAGGAGGAGGCGGAGGGGCGTCCCGGGGGTGGCGGGGGCTGCCGGGGGCGGGGAAGGGCGGCGCCAGGGCTAGGCCGCGGGCGGGGTGGGGGGTGGGGGGGAACGAGCGTCCTGGGAGGGGCCCCGCGGGCTGGGGAGGGGGCGCGCGCCCTGCGGTCTCTGCGCCGCATCGGTTCCCGGCGCGGGGTCGCGGCGGCGGCGGCGGCGGCGGCGGCGGCGGCGGCGGCGGGAGGCGGAGGATGCGGGCTCCGGCGGCGGCGGCGCGGGCCCGGGAGGACGCGGGAGGATGAGGAGGAGGCCGGCGGTCCGGCCGCGCGGCGCCGGGAGGAGGCGCAGGCGGCGGGGGCGGCGGCGGGCGGCGGCGGGCGCGCGGGGTGCGGGCCGGCTCGGGCGCGGAGGATGAAGTGGAGCGTCCGCGGGGCCTGCGCCGCGCTCTCCTCCTGCCTCCTGCTCGCCTGCGCGCTCAGCGCCGCCGCCGTCGGCCTCAAGTGCTTCTCGCTGGGCTCGGAGCTGCGCGGGGAGCCGTTCCGCCTGGGGGCCGCCGCCGGCGCCTTCTACTCGGGGCTGCTGCTGGCCGCCGGCCTCTCGCTGCTCGGCGCCGCCCTGCTCTGCTGCGGACCCCGGGACGCGCCCCTCGCGGGGTCGGAGCCGGGCCCGGGGCTGGGGGTCCCCGCGGCGCCGGCAGGAGCTTCCGAGGCCGCGCCGGGCGAGCCGGGGGCCGCGGCCGGG
The DNA here is from genome assembly GCF_007565055.1 of Rhinopithecus roxellana. Taxonomy (NCBI): domain Eukaryota; kingdom Metazoa; phylum Chordata; class Mammalia; order Primates; family Cercopithecidae; genus Rhinopithecus; species Rhinopithecus roxellana. Next base: position 135,715,738 of record NC_044550.1, read on the forward strand.
GCCCCGGGGCCGGTGAGCAGCCAGAACCTGCTTCTGCTCGGCGTCCTGGTCTTCATGCTCGGGGTCCTCAGCGCCTTTGCAGGCGCCGTGATCGACGGCGACACCGTGTCCCTGGTGGAGCGCAAGTACTCGCACTACTGCCTGCCCCCGCGGGCGCCAGGTTCGAGCCCCGGCTCGGCCCCAGGTTCAACCCCCGGCTCGGCCCCCGGCTTGGCCCCGGGCTCGGCCCCCGGCGCCCCGCGCTCCCGCAGCACCCTGGACAGCGCCACGTCCGCCAAGTGCCGCCAGCTGAAGGACTACCAGCGCGGCCTGGTGCTCTCCACCGTCTTCAACTCGCTCGAGTGCCTGCTGGGCCTGCTCAGCCTGCTGCTCGTCAAGAACTACAAGTCGTCGCAGGCCCGGCGCGGTCGGCGCGGCAGGCGGAGGGGAGGCCGGGCCCTGGCGCGACCCCGCGGCGGCTCCGGGCTCCGCGCGCAGCCGCCCGCCTCTCGGGCGCGCCGGGGCCGACGGGGCCGGCGGGGGCGGCGGCTGCAGCAGCGGCCGAGCGAGGCCTCCATCCTTTCCCCGGAGGAGTCGGACTTGGCCGCCCCCGGGGACTGCGCGGGCTTCGCGGCGCACCACGCGGTCTCCTACATCAACGTGGGCGTCCTCCACGCGTCGGACGAGGCGGGCGCGGAGGTGCGCTGCGGGGGGCACCCGTCGGTGGAGCTGCCGGGGTACGCGCCCTCGGACCCCGACCTCAACGCCTCCTACCCCTACTGCTGCCGGCCGCCCTGCGAGACGCCGCGGCCCTGGGAGACCCGTCGGGCCTGCTGAGCCCGCGGGCCGGCCCCCCTTCCCGCGGACCGTGCTTGCGTTCCCCCCGCCCCGCTCAGGACCTCCGCGGCAAGGGAGGACGGGCGGCGGGGCGGGGTCCAGGGCCAGGCCTCAGGGGCGCTGCCTCTTCCACGTGGCTTTGCAGCCTCCGGCCTGGCCCCCTCTGCGGGCTCCGTGACCACAGGAGGGGGGCACTGATGTGACCATTTCTGTATCTGGGAGGTTTCTCTTCTTATTTGTGTCGTTCATATCTGGATTCCATTTTCAAGTTTACAATAAATGTTTGGGCTTGGCTAGCCCGACTGCACTTCTCTTGGCAAGTCCAAACCCTGGGGCTGCTCTGCCTGGTGGTCCGAGGCGAGGGGGACGGAGCGAGCGCCCCAGGACGGCGACTTCCCACGGAGGAAGAGCGGACAGAGACGAAAAGCAACTGGTAATTCAGGAAAGAAGAAGCGAAAACACCCAGCGGCAACACTTTGTACACGGATGTGCCTGCTTTTGTTGATACTTTCTTACTGTAAAGCTCTCCATAAATAGTGAAAATGTTTGGTAAATTTATTGCAATTTAAAATTGGTGAGTTCCTTTATTAAATTAATTGCTATGTTATTGGAGAATATTCATCAAATTGGAATTAGAGGATGTCTACGCACAAGTCAGTGTTGGGGGAAATGGTTTCATTTGGTCGGACATACTTTGAGTTTGAACAGTTGTATTCTGCTAGCTAGTTGACTGAATCCAGCCTCTTTCTAAAGCTAACTTTCTGAGCTAACTGATGCCACATCCCATACCTTTCTTTTCTTTCGTTTTTCTTTTCTTTTTCTTTTTTTCTTTTCTTTCTTTCTTTCTTTCTTTTTTTTTTTTTTGGAAACTGATTGTGTGGTTTCAACTGCAAAGCAGAGCTTATTTTTGGTTAATACATATGAACAATCTAATCCTATTTTGGAAAATCAGTCATAGTTTTTCTGGCATAGATAATTTTCCTGTTGATTATTTCGTTAATCTGGTAATTTTGAGTATGATAGCATTTCATTTAAAATATACCCCGTAATCGCCTTAATTGATGTGAAGGTCATACTTTTAAATGATGAGGATATATGTGTGTGTGTGTTTTCACACATGATATGAAATGAGTTCCATATGCTGGTGGCGTGTGTTTCCATCTGTCTGCTGGGCTGGCTGGTAGCCAGGCCAGCTCCAAGTCTTGGGAAAATGTGATCCAACTCGCACGTGCTGGAATTGTGGCGTCAGGCAGGTAGCTGCTGACCCTGAGCAGCTGGGAGCAGAGCCACAGCCTGGTGGGAAAGATGAGTACCTCCTGCCGGGGGACGGGGAGGCAGCCAGTGCTCTGTGGGGTGAGTGCCAGCACAGAGCAGTTAGGAGAGAGAAGCTACAGAAACCACGTGTAATATCTGTATTGTGTATAGAAGTCTACTTATAGCTGTGAAAAAGTAGCCAAATTTAAGGATGGAGTATAGTTTTCAGGTGCAGACTCTGGAGTGAGGCCTCTCCTCAGCCCCTCGTTGCCCAAAGCCAGAGCTCCCTGTACCCCTGGTGACCAAGGCCCCCAGCCCTGCTGGCACCTGGCCAGGCTTCCCTGCTGCTGCAGAGGCCACAAGAGGGAAGAGGCTCCAGCCCCATTTCCATGATGAGAGGTGACACCTGTCACCATTCAGGTGCTGTTCTCCAGAGCTGGCAAACCTTCCCCCGCTGATGCCTGCTCAGTTACTGAAGCCTGGGGATCTGGTCAAAGATGCCATGGACCAGTGTCCTCTCCTTGCTATGTGGATGCTGCTGGAGGACAAAGAATCACTCACAGCCAATTTACTAGGTTTTCATTCACAGGCTTCTTCAGATGCTGGCCCATAACAGGCCTCCCTGGATGGTGGAGTGAGAAAGGGGGTCCAGTTGAACAGAGGGCATGACCTGACTGGTCCAACTGTCCATTTACAGCCCAGTCCTCTCCTGCCCCAGGACAACCAGTCCAGCAGTCATCAGCCTAGGCAAAAATGTGATCGCTGGCAGAGCAGTGTGACTTTTAAGATACTTCCCTCTGTCTGCCTACATCCAATCAGCGCAGCATTGCCAGGTGCCTCCTGCTTTCTGAGCAGAGGCCTCTCAGGTGGTTGCAAGGCCAGCTTCCCAGAACTACACAACAGGGGCAGCCAGGTGGATCTGCCCGGGGGTGGGCACTTATTGGCTCCCTGCAGAAGGCTGCTGGGCACTGACCTGGCTGGAGCAAATGCATGAGCAGCGCAGATGCAAATAATCAAATTTCCTGTGTGCTTTTTGTTTTCCGAAGTATTTAGTCTTAATTTTGTTTGTACAGCTTAAAATGTTTAATGCCTTATGAGTCTTCCAAATTTGTGATCAAAATCGGTGACCTCTTTAAAGTGTCAGGCTTTTCTTGGGACAGAACAGAAGGCAGGAGATAGGGGCAGTGGCCCATGGCCAGGAGCAGGCTGCACGCCATCCTGTCACTGCAAATACACCCTCCTCTCCCTGCATGCACACCGTCCCGTTCCTGCGTGCACACCCTCGTGTCCCTGCATGGACACATTCCTGTCCATACACGCACATCTTCCTGTCCCTACATGCACACCCTCCTGTCGCTGCATGTACCTCTTCATGTACCCGTGTGCACACCCTCCTGTCGATGCATGTACCTCTTCCTGTCCCCATGTGCAACCCTCCTGTCCCTGCGTGCACACCCTCCTGTCCCTGCATGCACATCATCCTGTCCCTGCATGCACGCCTTCCTGTCCCTGTGTGCACAACCTTCTGTCCCTGCGTGTACAACTTTCTGTCCCTGCGTGCAAACCGTCCTGCCCCTGCAGGCACACCTTTCTGTGCCTGCATACACACCGTCCTATCCCTTGTGCACGCCGCCCTGTCCTTGCATGTACACTGTCCTGTCCCTGCGGGCACACTCTCCTGTCTCTGCATGCACACCCTCATGTCCCTGCATGTACACTGTCCTCTCCCTGCGGGCACACTCTCCTGTCTCTGCTCGCACATCCTCCTGTCCCTACGGGCACACCCTCCTGTACCTGCGTGCACACCCATCCTGTCGCCCATTTGCACACCTGTCCTGTCCCTGTGTGCACACCGTCCTGTCCCCACGTGCACACCCCTCGTGTCCCTGCATGCACCCCCTTCCTGTCCCTGTGTGCACACCCTCCTGTCCCTGCATACACACCCTCCTATTCCTGCGGGCACACAAGTCCTGTCGCCTGCATGCATTCCTTTCCTGTCCCTGCGTGCGCACCCTCCTCTCTGTGTACACCTCCCTGGCCGGGGTGGCAAGATAATCCAGGGGTGCACAAAGATCCAGCTGGGGCAAACTGGCCTCTTCCGTGTGACCAGAAATTAGATGAGTTGTTTTAAGATTGAGTGTCCCTAACTCCAGGACTATTCTTAGCTCTACTGTCACAGGTGTTGATGTACTGATGTGGAATATCAGGGTTTTCTTTCTTTCTTTTTTTTTTTTTAAGTTTACCAGAGGAAATAGAATCCCACATACCTCTAAACTCAAATTGCCCCAAAGATCAATTCTCAGGGAAATGAGTGGAGCGTCACGAAGACATCAATCTTCCTTCCTAGTTATCACTGACTTGCTAGTTACTGCCTAGCGCTGAACGCTGAGGTTATCCAACTCGCGGCAGCAATTTTATTCATACTCATTTTACCTTTTTAAAACTTGAAGTTAGTGGTTGAGAGCGGGTTCTTCATTGTGCTCCTGGCAAAACAATGCCAGTTCTTGGATCTTTCTTTCTTTCTCTCTCTTCTTTCTCTTTCTTTCTTTCCTTCCTTCCTGCCTTCCTTCCTTTCTTTCTTTCCTTCTTTCTTTCTTTCTTTTTGTTGTTGTTGTGGAGACGGAATCTCACTCTTGTTGCCCAGGCTGGAGTGCAATGGCACAATCTTGGCTCACTGCAACCTCCGTCTCCTGGGTTCAAGCGATTCTCCTGCCCCAGCCTCCCGAGTAGCTGGGGTTACAGGCACGCGCCACCACGCCCGGTTAATTTTGTATTTTTACTAGTGATGGGGTTTTTCCATGTTGGTCAGGCTGGTCTCGAACTCCCGACCTCAGGTGATCTGCCCGCCTGGGCCTCCCAAAGTGCTGGGATTACAGGAGTGAGCTACCATGTCCAGCCAGTTCTTGGCCCTTTCTAAAAATGAGTCTTATTCTGTTTTCCTGCCAAGAGTTTATTATAATGATGAGATAAAAAATTAAACACATTTTACCATTTTTACATGGCAAAATGCTGAGTTTGTAAGTTACTGTTTTAAACACAAAGCTGTGATTCGGCTCAGCAGTAGGAGCTCACAGCTCATGTGGCTGGCTAGGCGTCGACTTTAAGGGATAACTTACCAGAGGTAACACATGATGCTGTGTGCAGAACTGGGCAGCACGGTCACCAAGCAAGCCAGGGCCTTAGGTATCTGAAGTTCCACACCTTTCTTTGATCAGAGCAAGTGCTCTGGCCTTGGCAACATGAATTTGAACCACATAACTGAGATTTTTGACTGAAAATGCAATTAAACAATAATTTAATTCTAAAAATCAGTCAGATTTTGTTTATTGTGAAGATCAAACTGCAGGTGATTGAAGTTTTTACTCCTGGTTGTTGTCCTGATGCACTGCAGGAGGAAGCCTTGAATGTGTGTATACATATGTGTATATATGAACACGTGCTCACATGTGTACACACGTACACAGAGTACACTGGCACGTACACACATGGGTGCATGCTCGTGTGTGTGCATGTTTGCATATGTGTATATATGAACACGTGCTCACACATGTGCACACGCACACAGTACACCTGCACATACACACATGGGTGCACACTTGTACATGCACACACAGGGCCTCCTGGGTAGTGTCTGAGAGAAAGGCCAGCAGCCCTGCCCAGAGCATCTAGAGTGCAGGAGGAACTTGTGCAGGGCATTGTGGCCTGGCTGTGGACTGAGCCATGCTGTCCGGCCCGTCCTTGCCACAGCATCTCAGCACAAGCACTCAGGAAGTATGTCCCTGGGAGGGTGCCCTGTCAGGGCTGAGCTGCATGCAGATTCCCTGAATGCTCTGTCATGTCCATGTGGCAGCAAGCTAGTGGGGCAGCCATCACCTGTGGGCCAGCACAGCACAGTGGAGCCTTGTAGGGAGAGCGCTGGAGTTCGGGCAAGCAGTGGGAGGAGGGGCGGAGAGGCGGGTGTGCCAGGAGGAGTTCCTAGGCCCCAAGGCAGGTCCATGGTGTTCAGGCACTGCTACACTTGACTCCGGTGCTGACCAGGCTGGCACCCCCATGTGTCACCCTCAGGCCCAGCTCTTCCGCTGAGCAGCATGGTGTCCTTCAGTGCCCCTCAAAGTCATCATTATTCCAAAGCATTATTTTTTTCACTAAAATACAAAAGAAAATTTCTAAATGGCAAAGACCTTAAGAAAAGTGAATTCCGGCATGTAAATAAGCATGCATTGTTTGTGTACCTATATACCTGCCTTTTCAAATGAGGCAGAGGCAGCAGCCTGATGGCAGCAGGTTCGGTTTCTCAGTGGCCCCGTGTCTTTGCTTAACTTGCTGCCTTCCGACATGGGATAGAAAACAGCAACAAAATGGAAGAAGAAAATAATTTAGGAAACTAGTTTGCAAATATCATTATGTCCCCACAACTGAATTCTCCTGATGACTTCTCGGGGTGGCAGCAGAAAGCCTGAGGGCTCCATGACGGAGCCTGGTCCATAGCAGCTTTCTTAAAACCTCCACGTTTACCAGAGAATCCACCTATTCACGTGGATTTCACGTGGACTTCACGTGGACAGGCTTCAGCTGATATGATCTACATTTTGCCTTCTATCCACTGTTGATCCTCAACAGAATGTCACTTTTGGATCAATAAAATCTGTTTTAAAATACAATATACTCCACAAAACAATCCTTCACCCCACCTGTGTGGTCATCATCCTGTTTCTGGTGGGCTATATGGTAGCAAGCGGCCAGACCACCAGAGGTGCGCCAAGAGCAGGAGGGGCTCTTTGCCCCACCACGGACTTGGCAGCGGCTTCAGGCGGCCCCAGCTCACACTTCCAATGGCACCCGGAGAGCTGTGCACCTCCACTGCCCTCCTCCCATCCTCCAGGGCCTGGGTTCAGCCTCTGTGCACCTGCTGTGGCCCCACCACGTTTTGCTAATTCCCTTTTACACTGTCTGATCATCGCCTGATCTCTTTTCTTCATCTCCATTTTTTTTTTTTTTTTTTTTTTTTTTTTAGATGGAGTCTTGCTCTGTTGCCCAGGCTGGAGTGCAATGGTGTGATCTCTGCTCACTGCAACCTCCACCTCCCAGGTTCAAGCAATTCTCGTGCCTCAGCCTCCCGAGTAGCTGGGATTATAGGTGCCTGCCACCACGCCTGGCTAATTTTTGTATTTTTAGTAGAGACGGGGTTTCGCCATGTTGGCCAGGCTGGTCTCAAACTTCTGACCTCAGGTGATCCACTCACCTCGGCTTCCCAAAGAGCTGGGATTACAGATGTGAGCCACCCCACCTGGCCTTCATCTCCATTCTTGATGCAAGATTTTCACAGAACTCAGATCAGATCAGGTTACCCTAACCTTCAAGAGCTGTGCTTTTTCTAAAGAAGGAAAGTGAAACCTTGCGGGCCCTCAGGCCAACTTTTCAGCCTTTGCTTCAGGCAACTGGGAGGAAGTGGTAAAGGGGTCCTGCCTCGTGTGTACTTGGGAAAATGGATGTGACCACTGAGGCTGGTGGTCCCTGGGCAAACGCTGGGGGCCTGGGGGGTGTGGTGGGGATAACCCTGTGGAAGAGGGGATCCCTGAGACGGGCCTGGCCTTCTGGGACTGAGAAGGGGAATGAGGAATGGGACGAGACAGGTAGATGGGGACAGCAGGAAGGTGCTGAGGCTGAGGCCAAGGCCAGAGGCACTTTGAGGGGATAATGTATCTCTCTTGGCAAGTGGCATGGGTTGGGGAGGCAGCCGACTGACTGGAGGTAAATGCCGGGAAGCTGGGAGAAGGAACACAGCCAGTGCAGGCAGGACTTGTGGGAATGATGGAACAGTGGCAGCCACATGGCAGCTGACATGTCTGTGACTCCGGTGCTCATGCTGTTGACCCGGTCCGTCCTTGCAAGGCCTTTGTTGCCTTATTTACAGGTGAGAAGACAGAGCCGCAAAGGGACTTGCCCAAAGCATGTGTTCGGGTCCTCTGGCCTCCCAGTCCCACCCTGCACCAGACACAGCTGGCCCTCAGGGGAAGCAGGACCACAGGTCCAGCCTCATCCCCACCTGGTCATGCATTTCTGTACATTTTACAATAGTAGGACACTCTCAACTTTTTCTCAGAGGAGCTTCCAGATGCTGTAAATGTCTGGTCTGCACAGCTGTGCCTGACTCTTCCTCCTGGGTCTGGCCTTACAGGCTCTGCAGCTTGGTAAAGGGGCATTAGATGTTTTCTCAAGGGGCTCTCAGAGGCCATGCAGGACCATGCATCATCCCCTCCCCAGGGGCTTGGGAAAGAGAAATCAGAAAGACAGAAGACAGCGCAGTGCCTGCATCTTCAGCCTGCTGCCAGCCCCAGTGTCTCTCCCCCAGGAGTGGCAAAGCCTCACACCATATGCCTGGGAGAGGCTCTTTTGGGGCAACCAGGTTGCCTGTGAGTATTTCTCCACAACCTGCCAAGTGCCTAGCAGTGTGGAGCAGGACATAAACTAGGCAGGAGGCCCTGTCTTCCAGGCCCACCAAGAGGTCCCCAGGCCCCTTGGGTCACAGACAGGACCACTCGCCGGGCCTTGCTGTGGTCATGCTCAGCTGCACACTGCACTCCAGCTCCGAGACCTGCCTGGGCACCATGTCCAGCCTCTAAGCCCTCCTAGGCTGTCCCTCCACGCACAGAATCATTTTCTGCCTTTTTATCTGGAAAATGCCAACACTTTATTCAACGTAAGGCCTGACAGTAGCCTCCCCATGGAGTTGTCTGGACTTCATGTGCACACATTCACCTGCACAGGAGCCTGTAGCAACCAGATCAGCCACTCCCTGAGAGGGATAAGTGCCTAAGCTTCCAGCCTAACCCCTGGTCAGCCCCTGAGCTTCTGAAGGCAGGACTAGAATGCTCTTAACCTTCTATCAACAGAACCAGCCATGCACATAAGACGCAGGTCATAGGATGCAGCGGGTAGGATGTACATAGTGGGATACAGGCGCCTAGATGTACCTGGCAAGATGCAGGTAGTGGGAGGTACATGGCAAGATGCAGGTGGTGGATACATGTTGTAGGATGCAGGTTGTGAGATGCAGGGGGTGGGATGCAGGGGATGAGATGCAGGGTGTGGGATGCAGGGGGTGAGATGCAGGGGGTGGGATGCAGGGGGTGAGATGAAGTGGTGGGATGCAGGGGGTGAGATGCAGGGGGTGGGATGCAGAGGATGAGATGCAGAGTGTGAGATGCAGGAGGTGGGATCCAGGGGTTGGGATGCAGGGGATGAGATGCAGGGGGTGAGATGCAGGGGGTGAGAGGCAGGGGATGAGATGCAGGGTGTGAGATGCAGGGGGTGGGATCCAGGGGGTGGGATGCAGGGGATGAGATGCAGGGTGTGGGATGCAGGGGGTGAGATGCAGGGGGTGGGATGCAGGGGGTGAGATGAAGTGGTGGGATGCAGGGGGTGAGATGCAGGGGGTGGGATGCAGAGGATGAGATGCAGAGTGTGAGATGCAGGGGGTGGGATCCAGGGGTTGGGATGCAGGGGATGAGATGCAGGGGGTGAGATGCGGGGGGTGAGAGGCAGGGGATGAGATGCAGGGTGTGAGATGCAGGGGGTGGGATCCAGGGGGTGGGATGCAGGGGATGAGATGCAGGGGTGAGATGCAAGGGGTGGGATGCAGGGGATGAGTCCAGGGGGTAAGATGCAGGGGGTGGGATGCAGGGGATGAGATGGAGGGGGTGGGATGCAGGGGGTGAGATGCAGTGGATGAGATGCAGGGGGTGAGATGCAGGGGGTGGGATGCAGGAGATGAGATGCAGGGGGTGGGATGCAGGGGGTGGGATGCAGAGGATGAGATGCAGGGGGTGAGATGCAGGGGTGTGATGCAGGGGATGAGATGCAGGGGATGGGATGCAGGGGGTGGGATGCGGGGGTGGGATGCAGGGGATGAGATGCAGGGGGTGGGATGCAGGGGGTGGGATGCAGGGGATGAGATGCAAGGGGTGAGATGCAGGGGGTGGGATGCAGGGGATGAGATACAGGGTGTGAGACGCAGGGCGTGGGATCCAGGGGGTGGTATGCAGGGGATGAGATGCAGGGGGTGGGATGCAGGGGATGAGATGCAGGGGTGAGATGCAGGAGGTGGGTGCAGGTGGTGGGTGTAGTTGGTGGAATGCAATTGATGTAATGCAGGTTGTGGGTGCAGCTGGTAGGTGCAAGCTTTTGTTGTAAGGATGGGTGGGATGGACAGACCAGCTCTGACAAGGTAAGAGCTTTCTAGGAGCTCTCCATTGCCTCATGAACTTGGAGACTTTCAGCACTGGTACTGCCTCCTCATATTCACTCACTGAGGGCACTAAGGAGGTACCTACTGTGTGTAGACTCAGCTTTGTTAGGCGACGAAGGACAACCTGGTCTGGCACAGGAGACCGACTTCGGCTCCTGCCGTTGTTGTAAATGTGCTTAACACCCCAGTCCGGCACCCAGGTGATAGGATGGCAGCCAATGGGGGATGCTCCAGGGAAGATGGGGGTTCTAGGGAGGAATGTGTGCACACCTGGATACTAGACCCTGGAAGGTATAAAGGCAGTGAGGGGACAGAGCCCTGGCAGAGGAAGGGGAGAACCTCTGAAGGGATGAGGGGCTTCCGAGGGTCACTGAAACTGCAGGGAGGAGAGGGAGGTGAAGGGTCTGAGAGATTTGTAGGAGCAAAAATGACTGTGGAGTTGATTGGACAAGGCAGTGAGGACATGTCAGGTGTCTGGGGTGACGTGATGGAACTGGAAGCAAGAATCATGACTACTCAGGGTTTTACACCAACTCAGGGCTCCATACCAACTCAGGGCTCCATACCAACTCAGAACTCCATACCAACTCAGGGCTCCATACCAGCTCAGGGCTCCATACCAGCTCAGGGCTCCATACCAACTCAGGGCTCCATACCAACTCAGGGCTCCATACCAACTCAGAACTCCATACCAACTCAGAACTCCATTTCAACTCAGGGCTCCATACCAACTCAGAACTCCATTTCAACTCAGGGCTCCATACCAACTCAGGGCTCCATACCAACTCAGGGCTCCATACCAACTCAGAACTCCATTTCAACTCAGGGCTCCATACCAACTCAGGGCTCCATACCAACTCAGAACTCCATACCAACTCAGGGCTCCATACCAACTCAGGGCTCCATACCAACTCAGGGCTCCATACCAACTCAGAACTCCATACCAACTCAGGGCTCCATACCAGCTCAGGGCTCCATACCAGCTCAGGGCTCCATACCAACTCAGGGCTCCATACCAACTCAGAACTCCATTTCAACTCAGGGCTCCATACCAACTCAGGGCTCCATACCAGCTCAGGGCTCCATACCAGCTCAGGGCTCCATACCAACTCAGGGCTCCATACCAGCTCAGGGCTCCATACCAACTCAGGGTTCCATACCAACTCAGGGCTCCATACCAACTCAGGGTTCCATACCAACTCAGAGCTCCATACCAATTCAGGGTTCCATACCAACTCAGAGCTCTGCACTCCATCAGGGGCCTGTACTACCTCAGGGTTCACATTGCTTTAGGACCTGGCACTGCCTGGGGGATCTGCACTGCCTCAGGCATCTGTACTGCCTCAGAGGCCTAGACATTCTAGGAGCTGTATTAATTTCCTGGGGTGCTGTAACAAACTACCACACCCTTGGTGTCTTAGAACAGTAACTACGGATTCTCAGTCGGAAGTCCAAGATCATGGCGTTGGCCAGGCTGGCCCCTTCCAGAGGCTCTGAGGGAGAAGCTGTCCCAGGCCTCTGACTCCTGATGGCTGCTGGCACCCTGGACTTCTGTGGCTTGTAGCTGCATCGCACCAGCCTCTGCTGCCTTCATGGGGGCTCTCCTCCACGTGCCTGTGTGCCCTTCTCGGTCTCCAACAAGGACACTCTTGTTGGATTTATGCCCATCTAATCCAGTATGATCTGTGAAGACCCCGTTTCCAAATAAGGCCATATTCTGCAGCTCTGGATCAAGAATCTGGGAGGACACCATTCAGCTTGGTGCAGAGCTCAGTGGAGGCTCGAGGTTGGCGTCTCCCTCCTGCAATGCGGGTGCCAGGCTGGCTGCTGTGGAGCTCAGGTGGCTGGCGGCAAGGACGCTGCCCTGTGGTTGGTCAAAGGCCCAGTCCATGGCAGACCACGGGTATTCACAAACCTGAATAGATCTGTCAGATTAAAAAAAAAAAAAAAAAAAGCTGACTCATTAAAAGTAAGCGCCTAAGGGGAAATACTTTCTGAAAATAAATTACATTTGGCTTATTTGCAAATATTTTCATATAACAGCCACAAATAACTGAATTATTTTACAAATCCAGATGGGTGCTGTCACTCCCCCTCCAAAGTGGCCGCTGTGCCGCCTTCCGGGGGCTCCTCTCCCTCTGGGGGCCCCTCCCCTCCTGGGGGTCTCCCTGTCTCAGAGCAGCGGCAGGAGCTTCAGGGCTGGCCTCAACCCTGTTCATTTTAGGAGTTTTCGTTCCGCCTGCTCCCACCAGCACTAAGGTCTGTCCTCTCCCCGCTGTCCTGGGCCAGCCAGAGGCCACCATTGCTGGGAGCCTCCCTGTAGCTGGCCCCTTTGCTGCAGAGCTTCCCACAGCTGTCTCAGGCCCTCCAGGTGCCTGCACCTCCCCCAGCCCCCGTGGGAACAGGAATGATACTCCCAGAGAGTCTGCGGGGGCCTGCCCAGGAGGGCCCCTCCTGCCTTTTTAAGCGTAACTCGGGTTATTTTTTCCTTAAGTGCGTGACTTTGCGTTCTCCCACACTGAAGCTCATCTGCCACTGTGCAGTCACCCACACACGCTGCTGCTGGAAGGAGCCGCTCCCAGCTCCTGTGGAGCCCACCCCACTCTCCCTGTCTGGCCCATCCCTACCCATTTCTCAAGGCTGTGCTGGGAACAGAAGGCTCCAAGGACTTTCTAGGCTCCAGGCAGCCACGCCCCTTTGTGCCTGTCACCTGCAGAAGGTTATGATACTGCATTTAACAAGCATTCAGGGAAGGTTCTGCGTGAGCCTCTGGGATTCTGCAGTGAACCAGACAACGCTGCCCGCATGCCAAGTGCACACCGACTTCACTGGCATCAGCACCACCTTATCAAAGCTAATTGTCTCGTGGGTATATCACAGGCCAGACCCTGTTTGCCAAGGCGGTGGGTTCACCACCTCCCTTATCCTGAAAACAGTTGCTTTATAGATGGGAAAATGGAGGCTTGGAGAGCGTGCTTCTGTGATCGAGGATGGAGCTGACACCAGCTGTTGATTCAGGTGTGGGGAGCTCAGCTGCTCTCCTGGAATCTGGATCCTGGATTCTAGGTGCTGGGACGCCAGGTGCTGGGACTCTAGGTGCTGGGACGCCAGGTGCTGGGATGCCAGGTGCTGGGACTCTGGGTGCTGGGGCGCCAGGTGCTGGGACGCCGGGTGCTGGGACGCCAGGTGCTGGGACTCTGGGTGCTGGGACGCCAGGTGCTGGGACGCCGGGTGCTGGGACTCTAGGTGCTGGGACACCAGGTGCTGGGACTCTAGGTGCTGGGACGCCAGGTGCTGGGACGCCAGGTGCTGGGACTCTAGGTGCTGGGACACCAGGTGCTGGGATGCCAGGTGCTGGGACTCTAGGTGCTGAGACACCCAGGTGCTGGGACGCCAGGTGCTGGTGATAAAGGAGTTAAGAAGGAATTACTTAGGCAGATACCAAGGGCATGGGAGTTCTTGATAAGGCTTTTCTTTTTAATGAAAAGCAGCCCAAATCATTTTCTTTTTTGGGGGGTGAGGGGGTTGAGATAGAGTCTCACTCTGTCACCCAGGCTAGCTCAAAGCTAGTGGCTGCTGACTAGTTTAACTTAGGGTAGTCTCTTTCCTCACGAGCTTCTTTAATTTTGAATTAGGATAAATGTTGAGCATATAGTACTGGACATAATATACACAGATGTGCCTATCACTGAGATTCAGTTTGCATTGATATCAAAATTAAAATACAAAAAATTTAAGTTATAATAAATTATTTTCCCCATATTTGATTCACATTTCCCTTTTGTTTATTTTTTATTTTATTTTTTTTTTGAGACAGAGTCTCGCTCTGCCACCCAGGCTGGAGTGCAGTGGTGCACAGTCTCTGCTCACTGCAAGTTCTGCCTCCCGGGTTCACGCCATTCTCCTGCCTCAGCCTCCCGAGTAGCTGGGACTACAGGTGCCCGCCACCTCGCCCGGCTAATTTTTTTGTATTTTTAGTAGAGATGGGGTTTCACCGTGTTAGCCAGGATGGTCTTGATCTCCTGACCTCGTGATCCGCCCGCCTCTGCCTCCCAACGTGCTGGGATTACAGGCGTGAGCCACCGCGCCCGGCCCACTGGTGGGACTTTCTTTGGGTCCCACATCCAGGCGTGGGTCAGAGGGTGTGTCTGCCGGGCACTGCAGGGTTGCTATGCTCCGTGAAGGTTCCAACATACAACATCTGCCAGTCACACCAGCAGCTCAATGAACCCATCTCCTCCGCCTTGCTGAGCACTTGGCGTGATTTTCTTATCTGTTGGTGTGAGGTCAACCTTGCTGACCTCATCTGTGTTTCCACAGTTACTAGTGAGGCATCTTTACTGATGGTTCAGTGTCTTCCTCTGTGTTCCTGTTCCTTAGCTTTAAAAACTGATTTTCTTTTTCTTTTTGATTGACTTTAGGAGTCCATGTCACATAATTTGGATACCACTCCTCTGGGTTTGCAAATACCTTATCCTGGAATGTAGTTGTCTTTTCATTTGGCAAAAAGTAGATCACATTTATTATTCCCTTTAAGCCTGCGCTGCACTTCCTATCTCTTGCTTAGAAAATTCTCCCTTATCCTGATGTTTCCTTTTCTTGTAAAAATTGTACGGTTTTGCTTTCATATTTAGGCTTTTAATCCATCTGAGAATTTATTTTTGTTTATATTGTGAGGCAGAGATCTCATTTTATCACTCTCATTCTATGTGTGTGTATCTACATCTATAGATATCCATATATGTGTCTTTTATAACTTTGTCCTGTATTGTATGAATGTATTGGGGTTTTCTAGAGGGACAGAACTAATAGGATAGATGTATATATCAAGGGGAGTTTATTAAGGAGTCTTGACTCACCCAATCACAGGTGACGTTCCACAGTAGGCCATCTGCAACCTGAGGAGCAAGGAAGCCAGTCTGAGTCCCAAAGCTGAAGAACTTGGAGTCTCTGTTCGAGGGCAGGTAGCGTCCAGCATGGGACAAAGATGGAGGCCAGAAGACTAAACCAGTCGAGTCTTTCCATGTTCTTCTGCCTGCTTTTATTCCGGCCACGCTGGCAGCTGATTAGATGGTGCCCACCCAGATTGAGGGCAGGTCTGCCTTTCCCCGTCCACTGACTCTAATGTTAATTTCTCCTTGGCAACATCCTCACAGACACACCCAGGAACAATACCTTGTTTGTCTGTTTTTTGAGACTGAGTCTCTCACTCTGTCACCCAGGCTGAGTGCAGTGGTGCCATCTCGGCTCACTGCAACCTCCACTTCCCAGGTTCAAGCGATTCTCCTGCTTCAGCCTCCCGATGAGATGGGATTACAGGCATGCGTCACCACGTCCAACTAATTTTTGTATTTTTAGTAGAGATGGAGTTTCACCACGTTGGCCAGGCTGGTCTCAAACTCCTGACCACAAGTGATCCACCCGCCTCGGCCTCCCAAAGTGCTGAGATTACAGGCGTGAGCCACCGCGCCCGGCCAGGAACAGTACTTTGCATCTTTCAATCCAACCAAATTGACACTCAATATTAACCATCACGATGAAGAACCAATTGTTCCCGCACCTCTTCTTTTTTATCATGTGTTGAGCTGATTATTTTGGCACCTTTATTAAACCTATTATTTCTAAGCTGTGACCTTGTCTGCCACATAGACGGTGAGTCCACATTTGTGCTGTTCTCATGTGGCTTCATTGTCTCCTATGACGCCCCACGTCTTTCCTTCACTCCCACGGCTCCTCACGCTCCCCACCTGCATTTAGATAAGACAGTCAAGTGCCACACAGAGCCCTCCAGGACTCAGACGGGAACTGCATTGGGTTTGGGGTTGATTTGGGAGAACTCCATCTTGACAATTTTTAATCCTTGCAGGTTTGAATGGGCTTCTCTGTCCACTTATGACGGTCGTCTTTGATGCTTTTCAGTCAAGTTTGATACTTTTTCTCTGTCAAGGCCTTGCATGATCTTTGTTAGCTCTTCCCTGAGATGCACGTTAGTTGTAAATATTGTCTTCTTTTCTTTTTTTTGAGATGGAGTTTCACTCTCTTGCCCAAGCTGGAGTGCAATGGCGTGATCTCAGTTCACTGCAACCTCTGTCTCCTGGGCTTAAGCGATTCTCCTGCCTCAGTCTCCAAAGTAGCTGGGATTACAGGAATGCGCCACTATGCCCAGCTAATTTTTGTATTTTTTTAGTAGAGACGGGGTTTTGCCATGTTGGCCAGGATGGTCTTGAACACCTGATCTTGTGATCCGCCCGTCTCAGCCTCCCAAAGTGCTGGGATTACAGGCGTGAGCCACCACGACGGGCCTAAATTTTGTCTTTTTAAAAACTACATTTTGTGGCCAGGCGCGGTGGCTCAAGCCTGTAATCCCAGCACTTTGGGAGGCCGAGATGGGCGGATCATGAGGTCAGGAGATCGAGACCATCCTGGCTAACCCGATGAAACCCCGTCTCTACTAAAAAAATACAAAAAAACACTAGCCAGGTGAGGTGGCAGGTGCCTGTAGTCCCAGCTACTCGGGAGGCTGAGGCAGGAGAATGGCGTGAACCCGGGAGGCGGAGCTTGCAGTGAGCTAAGATCCGGCCACTGCACTCCAGCCTGGGCAACAGAGCGAGACTCCATCTCAAAAATAAATAAATAAATAAATAAAAATAAAAATAACAAGAATAAAAACTACATTTTGTATTTGCTTGTTCCTGGTTTATAGACTATTACTGATCTGGTTAGACTAATTCTGTACGCAGCAACATTGCTAAAATTTATTCTCAGGTCTAACAAGTTGTTTATTTTAATATCATCTGTGTTTATTTCTTGCTTTCCAAACCCTCTGCATGTTTCTGGTCGAATTGTTCTTGCCAGGGATGCTTCTGGGTTCAGTCGTTAGAATAGGGTTTGCCGGGGATCGTGGTAGATCTCTTTTAACAAATTAAGAAAATTTCTTCTGGCCGGGCGCAGTGGCTCAAGCCTGTAATCCCATCACTTTGGGAGGCCAAGATGGGCGGATCACGAGGTCAGGAGATCGAAACCATCCTGACTAATATGGTGAAACCCCGTCTCTACTAAAAAATATGAAAAACTAGCCGGGCGAGGTGGTGGGCGTCTGTGGTCCCAGCTACTTGGGAGGCTGAGGCAGGAGAATGGCGTGAACCCGGGAGGCGGAGCTTGCAGTGAGCTGAGATCATGCCACTGCACTCCAGCCTGGGCGACAGAGCGAGACTGTCTCAAAAAAAAAAAAAAAAGAAAGAAAATTTCTTCTATTTTTAGCTTGCTGGAGTTTTTTTTTTTTTTTTTTTTTTTGTTTTGTTTTTTAAATCAGAAATAGGAATTGCATTTTATCAAATTTAAAAGATCTTTTGGTATGATCATTTATTTTTTTCTCTAGATTAACCTGTTGGTATGGTAAATTACACTAATACATATTTCAGTTTTAAATCAAACTAGTAATACATACAGTTTAAAAGTAAATTGTACTATGATTTCACTTCTTCAACTCCTTTCTATCCTCATAAGCAACCACTTTCTTTGGGAAAATGCGCCTTAAACGTCCATATTTAAGGAAAAGTCATAACACTGTTACCCTGGTTGTTTCCATGTTAGACACTTTTTTTTTTCTTTTTTGAGACAGAGTCTCGCTCTGTCTCCTAGGCTGGAGAGTGCAGTGAAGCGATCTTGGCTCACTGCTAGTTCCGCCTCCTGGGTTCAAGCAATTCTCCTGCCTCAGCCTCCCGAGTAGCTGGGATTACAGGCGCCTGCCACCACTCCCGGCTAATTTTTGTATTTTTGGTAGAGACAGGATTTCACCATGTTGGCCAGGCTGGTCTCAAACTCTTGACCTCAGGTGATCCGCCTGCCTCGGCCTCTCAGAGTGTTGGGATTACAGGCGTGAGCCACCACACCTGGCCCATTTTAGACACTTTCAATTTTAGTTCACTGATTTCTTACTATGCAGCCTTGGGATTTTGTTTCCAGCTGGATAAGCCACCTTCTGTCCCTCCCTCGCGCTGGAGTTAGGGCATCTGCATGTGTATTTATTGTCAAATCAGTATTCGGTGTCTACTTTATGACGGTTATAAACTTCGTCTGTGGGTGAGGCACACGGTGTTCCCTGACTGTATCTTCTTTCTTATAGAACTCCTATTTTCCTGAAAATTAATGACTAATTTCTATGAATCTGTCAATAAGTTATTGCAAACTTTTGAGGGAAGTGAAAACGTTCCCTCAGCTTCCAGAGGCGCCAGGCGAGCCAGGATTCCTTTCCACGTAGACCCCGCAGGCCTCTGCATCGTCCACCCTGGGCCGCCCTTTGCTCAGCGGGGGTCCCTGCACGTGGCTTCCCACGGGGTCCCAGGAGCTGGGCTGAGGCGCCCCCTGCCGGCAACCCTCCACCCTCACGCATCCGCCCCACCTGCTCGACCGCAGCGTCCTCCCCATGCACGCCCCAGCCCGCCGGCCACTGCCCAGGGAGGCGCCTCCGCACACCGGCTGCCCGCGCGAGGAAGTGGCCGTGGGAGAGAGTGGGGGAAAGCCCTCGGTGAGAGCCTGGTGTCCACAACGCGCTTCTCTTTTACTGACTTGACTGGGTCGCCAGCCTCAGGATTTAGAGGATGTGGCTCCTTGGCCTGGAGCGTTTGGTGTTGCTGTTGAGAATTCTGGGGCTGGTTTGCTTTGCCCACCCGGGTACGTGAGCTCTTCTTTCCTCTCGGTGCCTGTGGGGTGTGTTTAATTCAGGTAACTGGGCATCCAGTGGGCCGTTTCGATCTGGAAACCCTGAGACTTGGGCTCTGGGACACGTCCGCGCCTTATTTCTGCGACAATTCTCCCTCCCACGTTCTCTCTTCTGCTCTTTTGGGACCCCTGCTTCTGCGATGTGCCTCAGTCTCAGTCCCTCATTTCTGTTTTTCTCTCTCTCATTTTCCTTATATTTATCTTTTTTCTATTTTGTAGGATATTTTCACAGCTTTACATTCCAATCCGCTTATTAATTTAAAGAATCCTGCTTTCACATTTTTAATTACTTAACAAATTCTTTCTTGTTCTTTAAATGTTCCTTTTCTAAAATAAAGCACCTCATTCTGATTTTTTTTTTTTTTTTTTTTGACACAAAGTCTTACTCTGTCACCCAGGCTGGAGTGCAATGGCATGATCTTGGCTCACAGCAACCTCCGCCTCCTGGGTTCAAGCGATTCTCCTGCCTCAGCCTCCCGAGTAGCTGGGATTACAGGCGCCCACCACCATGCCTGACTAATTTTTATATTTTTAGTAGAGACGGGGTTTCACCATGTTGGTCAGGTTTGTCTCGAACACCTCATCTCAGGTGATCCGCCCGCCTCGGCCTCCCAAAGTGCTGGGATTACAGGCATGAGCCACTGTGCCCAGCCCTTTCTTCTGATTTATCTAAGGATATTTATTATAGTTTTCTGGAAAGGCATTCCTTTTTCTTTATCGTCTCAGTTTCTAGTGAGTTCCTTTGTTCTTTCCATCTCTGCCTCTCTGGTGGCCCTTGGGTGTCAGCTCCTGACTGAGAGAAGCCGGGAGAGGAGGCAGGGGTTCTCTGCTTTTGGGGGAGCCCCAACCATAGTCACTGTCTGGAGTTCTCATCTCTAAAGTAGGGTATTGACATAATCTATCATCCACACAGAGACACTGCTGAGAGGGAAGGGCTTCCGTCCACAGCTCCAGATCACAGCATGAGCTGTGCCTGTCCTGGGCCACCAGGTCAATGCTGTCCCTGGAGGAGTCTCCAGTGCCACGCCTGGGGCCCACGTCTCGCCACCTGCACGCGGGGCCTTAGCCCTCTTTTCTGATCAGCAAGAGGCCTTTTATTTAATTCCCATGATTGGCTCTGCTGTTGTCCTTGAACCCAGAATGCCCCGCGCAATCTCTCCGGAGTGGGATCCTTTTCCCTCCTGCTGTGTGGGGAGAGGGCTGTTGTGTATGGAGGTGGGGAGGGCTCTGGGGACAACTGCTCCCGCCCTGGCCTGCCCCCTCTCCTGCGTTACCCTCAGCCTTGGGAACAGCTGTCTCCGGGAGCATCTTGTCTCACCAGAAACCCAGAAAAGATTCCAGGACAATGAGGGCCAGGCAAAGGGCACAGAGGCCTCCTCACAGAGTCTGAAGGGACTCTTGCTTCCTTTCCCAGGGCTGGCTGTGCTGGGGGTCAGGAGCAGGATGTGGCCGTGAGGCTGGAGAATTGAAGACGGCTGAATCTCAGCCTCAGCATAGCTACCAGAGGCAGGCCCCAAGAGGGAAGAAGGGGCCTCAGCTTGGGCAGGTGGGACTCATCCCTCCTTTCTGGAGACACCTGCCCCCCTGCTCAAAGCCCATGAGGAGCCCCAGTCAGGGGCCATGCCTAGCAAAACTACACTTGCCCTCTTAAGAACGGCCCTTCTGTCTGCTAAACACTTAACTTGGGTCCAATCTCAGCCTGGGCAACCTGGAAAGGGAGAGCCCTGCTCATGGAGGGGATGAGTTACTGCTGGTGGGGCTGAGACGTGGTGAACAGAAACCAGCAGGAATGAGAGTATCCCTGGGGATGGATCTTGAGAGGGCTAGACCCTGTGTGTAGATGGGATGGAGATGGTGCGTGCATATGTGTGTGGATGGGATGGAGATGGTGCATGCATATGTGTGTGGATGTGTGTAGATGGGATAGTGATGGTGCGTGCATGTGTGTGTGCACGTGTGTAGATGGGATGGCGATGGTGTGTGTGCATGCGTGTGTGTGTGTGCATGCAAAATATGAGGCAAGATAAGGGAAAGCTTGTCTCTTTGGGGGAACTCACCCATGACTCAGGGTTTCTCAGCCCTGGCAAAGGTTTCTGGAGCCATTACTGGGGCAGCTCCTGGAACCCTAGGAAATAGGCAGACCACTTATATTGCCCAATGCTACCAGAATCGTCTGGGCAATTTCCAGGGTGCCAGGAAAGGACTTGAAAGGCTCAGTGAGGCAGGCATGTTAGAATGACTCTAATATATGAGACCTAGGAACCCACCAGCTAACTCTGCACGTGGGGGCCTAGTGTGGACATGTTAGAATGATTCTAATACATGAGACCTAGGAACCCACTAGTGAGGACCTAGAGGGCACTCCCTTCATGAACACAGGAGGGATGCTCTAGTGGTTGGGGGGCCCTGGTTTTGCAGGGGCTGCTGTCCTCTGTGGGCCAGAACTGGTGACAGGAAACGCTGCCCTGAGAAGGGCCTCCCTGCATCACTGACATTAGTTTGATTCCAGAATTCTGGCCGAGCAGAGGCCAGGTGGACAACATGCTCATGAAAAGTAGCAAGAATGAAGTGCTGTGCAGGAAATGAAATGAGCTGTGTGGCTTGTTCCCACGGCCTAGTGAGACAGATGGGTAGTCCACACACAGCTGTCGGCTGTTTCCCTGCTGTTGACGGGGAAAACAGGACGAAGCACGTGCATGGGCCGGCGGTCATGTGCCCAAGCATGCAACTCCCGCATTGCACGTTAATGCCCAGCTGTGACCATCCACTGTGGAGGAGGCACAGAACCTGCTGGATGGGATGGGTCACTCTGTAAGTGTCAGCTAGCCACCCCAGTGCTCACCCGGGGGGCCCACGAACATGGCAGCCTTGATGGCAGACAGACTATGCTTAGGCCTGATGTGGGCCCCTCTCACCAGTGCTGACCTGGATCCTGTTGCTGAAGGTCCCATCCATTAGCAGCAGAGACTGAAGCTGGGCCCATAAATATAATGTTTAAGCAAAAATTATAAAACTGTATGGTGGGGTTTATGATGCATACAGATAAAATATATATAATAATTATAGTAAAAGGGTGAGAGGAGGTTAAACAGAAACATACCATTCCAAGATTCCTTTATTTTACATGAAATAGCACAATATTAAGTAGGTTCTGGTAAACTGCATAAGATGTATCATATTATCTCCATAGCAGACACAAGAAATTAATGCAGAATTTAGCGAAGAAGAAAACAGCAGAAGGACTTCTGGTTTCTGTCCCAACATATAAAGAGCTTGGAAGTCATCACTCCTATCCTCACAGAAAAAAAAAGGCTGGGCAGACTGAAAATCAATGTTTCTCCTTAGATCCATCAGAGAATTGAGGTGACAGAGAAAACTGCTCCCTCCCACCCCACAAATTAGAGACAGATCAATTCAGGTATAAATCTAACAAAATAAGTACAAGTGCCATGTGAAAAATAAACAAAAGGCATGAAGATTGAAAAGGAAGGAGTGAAACTGTGCCTATTCACAGATGACATGATTGTTTACGTAGAAAATCCTAAAAAGTCATCAAAACTATCAGTGAAACTATGAGTTTAGCAAGGTCTCGGGATACAAGGCCAACATACACAAAAATCAATTGTGTTTTTATATTCTGTCAACAAACTACTGGAAAATAAGAGATAACTGCATTTGAAACACCATCAAAAAATAATAGAAACAATACCAGTAACAAATTTAACACAGGACTTGCAAATCTCAGGACTGAAAACTATAAAACATTATTGAGATAAATTACCAAAAACCCCACAACTAGATAAATAAATTGTGTTCATAAATTGAAAGATTCCAGATTAAGTGACTTGTTTTCTCCAGGTTTATCTGTAGATTTAATGCAACCCCAGTCATAATCCAGCATGTTTTTAAAAATAGAAATGGATAAGCTGATTGTAAAATTTACATGAAAACTCAAAGAACCTAGAAAAGTTGAAACAATCTTGAAAAAGAAGACTACAGCTGAAGGACTTTACTATCTAACTTCAGGACAATCTAAAGCCACAGTAATCCAAATGGTCTGGTTCTGGCATAAGAAGAGACAGAAAGACTCCTGGAACATACCAGAGAGTCCATAAATAGACCCCACACTTTTTGCATCAATTGTTTTTGACAAAGAAGCCAGAATAATTCAATGAGGAAAGAAAAGTGTTTTCAACAAGTAGTGCTGAAATGGATGGCTATCTGCATTAGAGTGAGAGGTGGATGAGGAAAGGAAGAAAGAAAAAAAAGAGCCTGAATATCCATATCATATTATATGCAAAAATTATTTTGAGATGCATCACAAACCTAAATATAAAAGCTAAAACTGTAAAAATTTTAGAAAAAATCATGGGAATATCTTTGTGACCTGAACAAAGATTTCTTAGATAAGACACAGGAGGCAACAACCACATGAGAAATAACAGACACATTAGCTTTAATCCAGATGAAAACCTCTGTTCATCAAAAGACACCATTTTAGAAAGGAATACACAAGCAGCAGACTGGGGAGAGACATTCACAAAAAACCTCTGACGAAGAACTTGTCTTCTGAATGTATAAAGCACGTTCATTACTCAGCAAGGAAAAGATCAACAAGCCAACTTTTAAAATGGTCAAAAAACTTGAACAGACACTTCACAGAAAAAGATGTACAAATGGACAACAAGCACACAGAAGAAAGTTCTCCACATCATTAGTCACCAGAAAAATGCAAATAAAAACCATGAGATAACATTATGCACCCGTCAGAATGAATAAAATTAAAAAGACGCAATGTTGGCTGTGACGTCGGCACTGAGAACTCCCACAGCCGGCTGTGAATACGGGCTGGCAAACCTGCTTTGGAAAGGCGCTTGGCAGTCCTCTCAGAATCTGGGCATACATTTACTACATGACCTAGCAAATCCCAGTCCCAGAGATTCTTCCAAGAAATGAGAAAACATATGTCCACAACAAGATGTGTACAAGAAAATTCACAGCGGCTTTATTCCTCATGGCCAAAAAACTGGAAAGAATCCAAATGCCCACCAGCAGCAGAATGAATAAAGAAGTCGTGGTGGCTCACACAATGGAGTCTCACTTAGCAATCGAAAGGAATGAAATTAGACTCACCCCCAAGGTGAGGCCACAGACATATTCTGAGTGAAAGAAGCTAGAAGCAGAAGAGGACGCATTGTCTGCATGAATTCACTTCACTGAAGTTCTAGAATAGGCAAAAGTACAGACGGTCCTCAGCTTATGATGGCTGACCTAATTTTTTGACTTTATGATGGTGCGAAGGTGACATGTATTCAGTAGTAACTGTACTCGTGCGACCATACTTTTTCACTTTCAGTACAGTATTCAACACTTAAAAATTTTTCTTTCCAACTAGTGTCAACACTTTGTTACAAAATAGGCTTTGTGTTAATTTTGTCCAACTGTAGGCTAATGTAAGTGTTCTGAGAATGTTTAAGGTAGGCGAGGCTAAGCTATGTTTGGTAGCTTAGGTGGGTTAAATGCATTTTCAACTTAGGATATTTTCAACTGACAATGGGTGTATCGGGACATAACCCCACTGGAAGGCATGGAGCATCTGTAATGTAATTAAAACAGTGGTTGTCTCTGGGAAAGACCATGATGGAACTTTCTGGAAGAGTGAAATATTCTACATCTTGAGAGAGGTATGAATTACATGGATGTACCCACTTGCTAAAATTGTCTGGGTTTGCTTTTTGAGTTTCAATGTATATAAATTTTACCTCAAAAACTAAAAACTGTAAAAGAAATAATTGACTGGGAGGAAGGGAGCCAAAGATGATATAAGAAGGTCCACCTGTCGATTGCTGAAGGTGAGGAATGGGTGCTGGGGTCTCATTACACTACTCTGTTTACTTTGTATATACTTCAAACATTTCCAAGATATAACTTTTTTAAAAAAGGAAAAATACAGGTATGCCCTTTAAGAATGTCTCTTGGCTCGGCCGGGCGCGGTGGCTCAAGCCTGTAATCCCAGCACTGTGGGAGGCCGAGACGGGCGGATCACGAGGTCAGGAGATCGAGACCATCCTGGCTAACACAGTGAAACCCCGTCTCTACTAAAAAATACAAAAAACTAGCCGGGCGAGGTGGCGGGCGCCTGTAGTCCCAGCTACTCGGGAGGCTGAGGCAGGAGAATGGCGTGAACCCGGGAGGCGGAGCTTGCAGTGAGCTGAGATCCGGCCACTGCACTGGATCCAGCCTGGGTGACAGAGCGAGACTCCGTCTCAAAAAAAAGAATGTCTCCTGGTTAATGTTTTCCAGGATAATGCCTCTTTCTTATTAAGACTGAAATTCTTAGGCCATATGCACCTCTCTACGCACCATTTCCAGCCTCCTTTCTATAGAAAATTTAATTTATATCCTTAAAACTCAATAAATACCAACCTTAACATAACAATATGTGGGAAACATCCCTTGTTGCGTTCCAAATATAATTGTCAACACATGTGAATCTCTGTAGACACTGTGGGAGGTGCCGGTGCTGCGGGGATGCCCAACCCCCGCTGGCAGACACAGAGCAATGACGTCACAGGCATATTAACTGTTTCCTGACCTGGAAGTGATGTTTTCAGCACTTTGCACCCTAACGTGATGTTGTGTTCCTTCCACATGGGTATCTCACTGCTCAGTTACCCTTCAGGAAACTGGGAGCCTGCGTAGGATACATAAGGCATTATCATAATTTTTCATTGAAAAGAAGAGGAACTAGATCCCCCACTGACATTTTAGCACAAAACAGTGGATTTTCACAATGAATTACTGAGGCTAAGTGGGAGATGTCCTGTAAATAGAAAAAAAATTTAGAAAGTGATAAAAATCGTAACTATTTGACTCAGGGGTGGTAGTTCATGCCTATAATCCCAGCACTTTGTGGGGCTAAGGCGGGCGGATCAGCTAAGCCCAGCAGCTCGACACCAACCTTGGCAACATGGTTAAACCTCATCTATACAAAAAAACACAAAAATTAGCCAGGTGTGGTGGTGTGCGCTTGTAGTCCCAGCTACTTGGGAGGTTGGGAGGTGGCAGGATTGCTTGATACCAGGAGGCTGAGGCTTAAGGGAGCCGAGATCGCACCACTGCACTCCAGCCGGGGTGATACAGCAAAAACTGTCTCAAAAAAAAAAAAAAAAAAAAAAAACTTAAATATTTGTAAAGTAAACACTAAATATTTGTACATTAAGAAACAATCTCCTAGAAAACTTTTGGAATGGAAAGAAAATCATGAACTACATAAAGGACAATGAAAAGGAAAGGTAAACTCAAAAAAAGACAAAGGCAAAACAACAGAAGGGAGGAAGGAAAGTAGAAAGTAAAGAGGGAAAGAGAAAAAATAAAGCACCAGGAAAAGCAAATTAAGCACAAGGGGAGAAAATCAGTTTGTTTTTAGATCAGGCGCAACCTCAGGTAACACCAAGGCATGGCAATTTCTATCATGTCTTGAGGGAAGAAATTGCTGCACGAGAATCCTACAGCAAACTGTGAAGACAGCCGACTGACATGAATGACAGAGATGCAAACATTTAGGAGTCCAACATCCTTGAATCCTTCTTGAAAGAATTACTAGACAATAAAATCCATCCTGCAAATTGTGTTAGTAGGAATTTAGCAGGGGAAAAGGACTAGGGGTGAAGGACTAGGGGTGAGCAGTGAATCGTGTATTACAGAATCAAAACTGACCAACTGTGTAAATTACAGGACAAAATACACAATTTTACAAATTATAACTCTACAGAAAATTTGGAAAGTGGGGGACTGAAGGAAGACTGCGTGATAACTGTCATCTTTCATAGCAGGGAGTCAATAGACAGAGATTAAAATAAAGAGTAATTTTCGAAAATCAACATTACTCCAGTTCCTTAACCCTGTGTGTGTGCGCGCGCACGTGTAGCAGGGAAAGCTCTTATTGGCATCTTAAAGATCATTTAGTTCGCTGGGGCGCAGTGGCTCACGCCTGTAATCCCAACACTTTGGGAGGCTGAGGCGGGCAGATCACGAGGTCAGGAGTTCGAGACCAGCCTGGCCAGTATGGTGAAACCCTGTCTCTATTAAAAATACAAAAATTAGCTGGGCGTGGTGACATGTGCCTGTAGTCCCAGCTACTCGGGAGGCTGAGGCAAAAGAATCGCTTGAACCCGGGAGGTGGGGGTTTGCAGTGAGCCGAGATCGCACCACTGGACTCCAGCCTGGGCAACAGAGCAATACTCAGTCTCCAAAAAAAAAAAAAAAAAAAAGATCATTTAGTTATACATTTTGTTACTATTTGCAGAGAAGGGGATGGGCTGACAGAGTCTTTAATGCAGATATTATCCCAGAGATTTGATCTTGTAACAGCCAATAGTTTAAGTATATCCTAAAGATAATGAAACTGCATTTTGTAATATTTCTTGAATAATAGGAGGAAAAATAAATTCTCAAATCCTTGATTCTGGTGTTGCAAAAAGAAATAGCCATTTCATTATATAAGGATTTGTGTTATAATTCATTATATCAGCATGTACCAAATGCGATTTATAGTGACATTATATTTCCTAACCGAATAACTATCATTTCTTTATCATTAGAATTTTAATAGTCAACTTCCTTTTCTAAACAAACAAATACCTATAATGGGAAATGTGATAACATTTGAGATTATCTGGGTGCCTTAGATGTAAAGGGCTTTTGGTTGTGATTGGAAAACAGTGAATGGGCCAGGCGCGGTGGTTCACGTCTGTAATTCCAGCACTTTGGGAGGCCGAGGCGGGCAGATGGCCTGAGCCCAGGGGTTCAAGACAAGCCCGGGCAACATGGCGAAACCTCATCTCTATAAAAAACCCAAAAAATTTAGCTGGGTGTGGTGGTGTGAGCCTGTAATCCCAGCTACTCAGGAGACTGAAGTGAAAGGATCATTTGAGCCCCAGGAGGTCGAGGCTGCAGTGAGCCAAGATTGCACCACACACTTTAGCCTGAGCAACAGAGTGAGACTGTCTAAAAAAGTGAACAGCAGCACATCCTAGAGAAAGTGTGGAGGGGTGTGAGATAGGATACCCGGGTTGAAATCTGGGCTCTACTAGTCACTATCTGCATAACTTTGATGCCCAGAGATACTTTAAAAGTTTCTCGGGCCGGGCGCGGTGGCTCACACCTGTAATCCCAGCACTTTGGGAGGCCGAGGCGGCAGGATCACCTGAGGTCAGGAGTTCTAGACCAGCCTGACCAACACGGAGAAACCCTGTCTCTACTAAAAATACAAAAAAAAAAAAAAAAAATTAGCCAGGCATGGTGGTGCATGCCTGTAATCTCAGCTACTTGGGAGGCTGAGGCAGGAGAATCGCTTGAACCCGGGAGGCGGAGGTTGCGGTGAGCCAAGATCGTGCCATTGCACTCCAGCCTGGGCAACAAGAGCGAAACTCAGTCTCAAAAAAAAAAAAAGTTTCTCATTCTCTAAAAAAATAATCTGCAGTTCTACTTTATTCAATGATTATTGTTAAGTTTACATAAGTATCAACATGCCTGATCCAAATAAATATATCATCTGAATGTCTTCTTCAAGCACTTTTCCTATGAGCTTTATAGTTAGTATCAAAAAATTTATCACATCAAAAACCAGCTATTCAATTCAATCTGTAATTTTGCACAGAAGACACTGATTTTCACAAAGGGGAGAGGAAATAGTTTAATGGGACACCACGGAGTGGTCCGATGAGCATCTGAAAACAGGCATCACAACCACGGTGCTCGGGCTCCCAGTGACTCAATATTTTGTTTTTGCGTATTGCTGTATTTTTATTTCTATGAATGTCTATTTGTGGTCCTGTGAAAGTTGGAGGGTGATGTTTGGGTGGGGAATCCCCAGACTTGGAAATATGGGAACGATGTTTACTTAATTACGCTCAAGTTTACCACGGGGAGGCAGAGCAAGATGGCAGAATAGACGGCTCTGCCGATCGCCCCACCCCCAGCCCCACGAGGACACCAATCTAACAACTATCCACACAGAAGAACACCTTCATGAGAACCAAAAATCAGATGAGCCCTCATAGTACCTGGTCTTAACTCTGTATTGCTGAAAGCAGCACTGAAGAGATAGAGAAAACAGTCCTGAATTGCAGACGCCACCCGTCCCCACCCCCAGCAGCGGTGGCGTGGTGCAGAGTCTATGAGCACTGCTGGGGGGAGAACACAGCAGTTCAGAGACAGAGAACTCAGTGCCAGACCAAGCTCAGCTGACACCAGCCCACAGACGGAGCATTTAAGCCAGCCCCAGCCACAGGGGATCACTGATCACAGTGGTCGGGAACTTGAGTTCCTGCAAACCTTTAGCAACAAGAGCTAAAGTGCTCCGGGTCTCTAAAGAAATCTGAGAGGCAATCTAGGCCATAAGGACTGCAACTCACAGATGAGCCTTAGTGCTGAACTGGGCCCACAGACAGTGGACTGAGGGGGCATGCAACTTACGGAGAAACCAGCTGTAGTGGAAAAGGAAGTGCTGGCATCACCCCTCCCCTAATCCCAGGCTGCACAGCTCAAAGCTCCCAAAGAGCCTCCTTCCTTCTCCTTGATGAGAGAAGAGTGGAGAGGACATTGTCTTGCATCTCAGATACCAGCTCAGCCACAGCAGGATAGGGCACCGGTCAGATTTGTGAGGTCCTGTTCCAGGACCTAGCTCCTGGATGACATTTCTAGACACACCCTGGGTGAGAAAGGGACCCATTTCACTTAAGGGAAAGACCCAGCCCTGGAAGCATTCATCACCTGCTAACTGAAGAGCCCTTGGGCCCTGAATAACCAGCAGCAACAGCCAGGTACTACATTGAGGGCCTTGGTGAGCCTCTAAGAATTGCTGGCTTCAGGTGAGACTTGGCACCTTCCACCTGTGCTGCAGGGCAAAACTCCTTCTGCTTGAGAAAAGCAGAGGGAAAAGCAAAGAGGACCTTGTCTTGCACTTTAGGTACTGCATAACCACAGTGGGGTAGAACACCAAGTGGGCTCTCGGGGTCCCCAATTCCAGAACTTGACTCTTGGACGGCATTTCTGGGCCTGCCCTGGGCCAGAATGGGGCCCCCTGCCTTGAAGGGTGAGTCCCAGGCCAGGCAGCGTTCACCACCTGACTGAAGAGCCCTCAGGCCTTAAGGGAACATCAGTGGTGGTCTGGCGGTGCTCCGCATGGCCTGTGGTGGTGGTGGCTAAGAGGTGAGGCTCCTCTGCTTCTGGAAAGGGGAGGAAAGAGTGGGGAGAACTGTGTCTTGTGGTTCAGCACCAGCTCAGGGGCAGTAGAACACCAGGTAGACTTCCAAGGTTTTTGACCGTAGTTCCTGACAGTACCGCTGGACCCATCCAGAGTCTGGGGGAACTCACCACCGTGAAAAGAAGGACACAGGCCTGGCTGGCTTTGCCAACTGCAGATTGCAGAGGCCCAGGGCGTTGAGTGAATGTAGGCAGCAGCCAGGGAGTGGCTACAGACCCAGTGTTGCGCTGGCTTCAGGTCTGACCCAGTGTAGTCAGTGATGTGGCCATAGGGGTGCTTGTGTCACTCCACCCCAGCTTTAGGTGGCTTGGAACAGAGAGACTCCATTTGTTTGGGAGAAAGTAAGGGAAGAAAACAAGAGCTTCTGCCTGGTAATCCAGAGAGTTCTCCTGGATCTTATTCAAGACCATCAAGGTGGTACCTTTATGGGTCTTCAAGAACCACAGTGTTACTGGGCTTGGGGTGCTCCTTAAGGCTGATAGAGCATAGATCACAACACAAAGTCCTTTCAGATACCTGGAAAGCCTTCCAAAGGAGGGGTACAAATGAGCTCAGACAGTGAAGACTATAAGAAATGTCTACCTCTTCAATGCCCAGACACTGAAGAACATCTACTAGGTTAGTGCAAAAGTAACTGTGGTCTTTACTAGCATCAATACTATCCAGGAAAACATGACCTCACCAAACGACCTCAATAAGGCACCAGGAAGCAATCATGGAGAAACGAGAGATATGTTACCTTCCAGACAAAGAATTCAAAATAGTTGTGTTGAGGAAACTCAATGAATTTAAGATAACACAGAGAAGGAATTCAGCATTCTATCAGATAAATTTAATAAAGAGATTGAAATAATTAAAGAGTCAAGTAGAAACTCTGGAGCTGAAAAATGCAACTGGCATACTGAAGAATGCATCAGAGTCCTAATAACAGACCTGATCAAGCAGAAGGAAGAATTAATGAGCTTGAAGACAGACTATTTGAAAATACGTGGTCAGAGGAGACAAAAGAAAAAAGAATAAACAAACAATGAAGCATGTCTACAGGGTCTAGAAAATAGCCTCAAATGGGCAAATCTAAGAATTATTGGCCTTTAAGAGGATGTACAGAGACAGGGGTAGAAAGTTTATTCAAAGGGATAATAGCAGAGAACTTCCCAAACGTGGAGAAAGATATCAATATCCAAGTACCAGCAGGTTATAGAACAACAAGCAGATTTAACCCAAAGAAGACTACCTCAAGGCACTTAATAATCAAACTCCCAAAGATCAAGGACAAAGAAAGCATCCTAAAAGCAGCAAGATAAAAGAAACAAAATATATAATGAAGCTTCAATATGTCTGGTAGCAGACTTTTCAGTGGAAACCTTACAGGCAAGGAGAGAGTGGCATGACATACTTAAAGTGCTGAAGAAAAAAACTTTTTTTTTTTTTTTTTTTTTGAGACGGAGTCTCGCTCTGCCGCCCAGGCTGGAGTGCAGTGGCCGGATCTCAGCTCACTGCAAGCTCCGCCTCCCGGGTTCACGCCATTCTCCTGCCTCAGCCTCCCGAGTGACTGGGACTACAGGCGCCCACCACCTCGCCCAGCTAGTTTTTTGTATTTTTTAGTAGAGACGGGGTTTCACCGTGTTAGCCAGGGTGGTCTTGACCTCCTGACCTCGTGATCCGCCCGTCTCGGCCTCCCAAAGTGCTGGGATTACAGGCTTGAGCCACTGTGCCCGGCCAATAAAAAAACTTCTACCTTAGAATAGTATATCTGGTGAAAAGATCCTTCAAACATGAAGGAAAAATAAACTTTCCCAGACAAAAGCTGGGGGATTTCATCAACATTAGACCTGTACTACAAGAAATGCTGAAGGGAATACTTCAGTCAGAAAGAAAAGGGTGTCAATGAGCAGTAAGTAATCACTTTGAAGGTACAAAACTCACTGGTGATAGTAATTACATAGAAAAACACAGAATATCATAACACTCTAATTGTGGTGTGTAAACTACTCTTATCCTAAGTAGAAAGACTAAACAAATGAACCGATAAAAAATAATGACAAATCTTCAAGACACAGACAATACAATTAAGACATAAATAGAAACAACAAAAAAGTTAAAAAGCAGGGGGACAAAGTTAAGGGGGACAAAGTCAGCTCCAGAATTTCTGCTTGGTTCTTTTTAAATAAGTTACTTAAGGGGACTAATTAAAACTAGAGTTACCAGCTTAAAATAATGGGTTATTGGCCGGGCGCGGTGGCTCAAGCCTGTAATCCCAGCACTTTGGGAGGCCGAGACGGGTGGATCACGAGGTCAGGAGATCGAGACCATCCTGGCTAACACAGTGAAACCCCGTCTCTACTAAAAATACAAAAATCTAGCCGGGCAAGGTGGCGGGCGCCTGTAGTCCCAGCTACTCGGGAGGCTGAGGCAGGAGAATGGCTTGAATCCGGGAGGCGGAGCTTGCAGTGAGTGAGCTGAGATCCGGCCACTGAACTCCAGCCCCGGCGATAGAGCGAGACTCCGTCTCAAAAAAAAAAAAAGATAATAATAATAATAATAATAATAATAATAATGGGTTATAAGATAGTATCTGCAAGCCTCATCATAGCCTCAAACCAGAAAACATACAATGGATACACAAAAAATAAAAAGTGAGAAACTAAATCATATCACCAGAGAAAATCACCTTCACTAAAGGAAGACAGGAAGGCAAGAAAGAAGACCAGAAAACAACCAGAAAACAAGTAATATGGCAGGAGTAAGTCCTTACTTATCAATCATAACAATAAATGTAAATGGATTAAACTCTCCACTCAAAAGACAGAGTGGCTGAGTGGCTGAAAAATCAATTTTACCATGTAATGATCCTTCTAGTGTTTTCCCCTCCAAACATCTTATGATTGTATTGTCAAAGTTGATCAAGTTATTGGTGTTACAAAAAAATACCCACTTGGTCACAGGGCTCCATTGAGCATAAATGAAGAATTAAAGTATAGCATAAACAATACTTTAAAACAGTATCAATCTTGTCATTGAATTGTCCTACCAATATTCCATTGTCATAGGTATGAAGAGGCAGAAACTCTTCCTTTGATGTTGACAATCAGCCTTCCATATTGAAACAAGGTTTTGTGTATCCTCTGCCTGAGAAGCTGCCCTTTCTCTTTGCTAGCTACCACCTCTCTTAATAGATGTTATAAGAAATCAATTTTCTTAATTTTTAAAGAATATTTTATGAATGTTTCTTGTAAAAGAAACATCCAAAATGCAGCCTTTCCTTTGGTTTCTTTTTCTGTTAAATGTAAAAATTATAACTACTTTGGATTAAAAAATTATATAATATTTATATATAAAAGTAATATATTTGTATATATATTTATAAATATATATAGTATGATTTTCATGTATGCATCTGTGTATCCTCTCTGCTTCCTCCATTTAGTGAACTGTATTCACTAACTGTTAGTGACTGTTTGTTTTGGATAGTGAGATTTTTTTTTTCCTCACATTTTTTTAAGAAATGGGCCCTTTCTCTGTTGCCCAGGCTGGAGTGCAATGGTGCAATCCTAACTCATTGCAGCCTTGAACTCCTGGGCTCAAGTGGTCCTCCTGCCTCAGCCTGCTAAGTAGTTGGGACTACAGGCGCATACCACTGCACCTGGCTAATTTTCAAAATTTTTTTTAGAGATAGGGTCTCACTACGTTGCCTAGGCTGGTCGCAAACTCCAGGCTTCGAGCGATCCTCCTGCTTCCCCAACCTCCCAAAGTGCTGGGATTACAAGTGTGAGCCACCATTCAATCTTTAAAGACTTTTCTGATGAGATCGGTAGTGATATAAATAAGTGATTTTGTTATGGAATGATGAACATTTGTAAACCTCTATCATTCAGTGAATTGTTATCTTCCAAACAACAATGCAGATGTTAAGAATCACTCCTGGGTACAAGTTTCATTCAGGGTGCAAGACAGTTCAATGTGTTGTAATGCATTAGGACACGAAAGCTCATTGATATGATTTCAGATTCCACATGGCAGCTAACCTTTTCTTTTTCAAAATAACTTTTATTTTGAAATAGTTGAAGACTCACAAGAAGTTGCAAAAATAGTATAGAGAGTTCTATGTATCCTTCACCCAGCTCCCCGCAATGACGGTATCTTACACAAACAGATCAAAACTAGGAAAACGATGTGGGCGCAATTCTATTAATTCAAATACAACCCTCAATAGCATTTCACTAGTTTTCATATGCACTTGTTTCTTTTCTTTTTGTCCAACTAACCTTCAGAAAACTACCATTTGTTGAGTTTTGGTGTTGGCATCAAAAAAGATTTGGTGTTGGTATCAAAAAAGAACATCCACAATGATCAGAAAAAGGACATTAAAATATTCCTCCTCTTTCCAACTACTGATCTGTGTGAGGCAGTATTTTCTTCATATATTATTATTATTATTATTATTTTGAGACAGAGTCTCACTCTGTCACCCAGGCTGGAGTGTGATGGCACAATCTTCTCTCACTGCAATCTCCGCCTCCCAAGTAGCTGGGATTACAGGCACCTGCCATCATGCCTGGCTAATTTTTGTATTTTGTAGAGACAGGGTTTCACCATGTTGGCCAGGCTGGTCTTGAACTCCTGTCCTCAGGTGATCCGCCCACCTCAGCCTCCCAAAGTGCTGAGATTATAGGCATGAGCCACTATGCCCAGCTGATTTTCTTATATTTTAACCAAACACACATATCACAACAGGTCAAACATAGAATCCAACTAGCTTCAATTAGGCCAGGCATGAAAGAGGAAAACAGTATCATTTTTCTCATTAAACATTTATTTTTTATTTTAAAGACAGAGTCTCACTCTGTTGTCCTGGCTGGAATACAGTGGGGCAATCGCAGCTCACTGCAGCCTTGAACTTCTGGGCTGAAACAATACTCTTTCCTCAGCCACCTGAGTAGCTGGGACCACAGGTGTGTCCCATCACGCCCAGCTAATTTTTGAAGTTTTTGGAGAGATGAGGGTCTCACTATGTTGCCCAGGCTGATCTCAAACACCTGGGCTCAAGTGATCCCCCACTCTGGCCTCCCAAAGTGCTGGGTTTTGCTGAACTTTTTTGTTTTGGAAAATATAGTTATTTTTCCTTCAAGTGTTATATTAATATGCAATAAGATTTATAAATGAGTAATTTTTTATCTTAGTTTTCATCTCAAATGCCATCAACACTGGTACGTGTAACCCTCATAAACCAAAGCTCCCTGGGGCCCTCGGTGGTTTGCAGGATTCTAAGAGCTCAGTGCTCCGTAAGGTAATCCGGGTGCCTCCTCCCACAGAGCTCCTGGACTCTCTAAAAAGGACCAGAAACTTTTCATTCACTGATTTAAACACACATATTTGGGTCATACCATAGCTTATTCAGAGGAAATGAAAAGTTCAGAAGCTTCTAGAGTGATTGTCAATAGGGGAAATATGATACAAACTGTATATTAAAGTGACATTTTATTAGACTATTTACTACTTAGTCTAAATTCAAGTACAGTAGTCAAAGAAATTAGTTATTCCTCAACTTTGTTGAATTCACATCTTTCAATTTAGAATAACAGCAGACTTTAAGCATGTATTATTTTTCCAGTGTTCAGCTTAGTCTAAGACTGTGTGAGTCTGGTTTGATCCATTGCCGTGAAGAATACACAGACAGCAGCTGTAATGAGCAGATGCATTCCCTCATAGAGAAGTTTTGGAGAAAATACACTCCATATAAATAAATGATAACGCAGAGATGTCACCAAAACGATATATGTGGAAACTGGAATAGAACAAATCAGCGCGTAGCAGAAGCAAGCATGACTCAGTGCTGAACTGCTGTTAATAAGAAAGAAAATGTGTATTAGCACATGCCACTTACATACCACGCATGTAACAACACTTTTACTTTCAAAGAGACTCCAGTAGCTCTTGCCCTTGGACTAGAGGGCACCGCGTTCCTTCTTCCACACACACATCCAGTCACTATGGTGCTGGGACAGGTGCCTCTCCAGATGCCCGGGAGACGGGAAAACCCATCCTGCCCCCTTGGAGGCTGTGTTCTAGTGAAGGAGGCAGGAGACACCAGATACGTAACATGTCAAGAAGAGACAAATTCATGAAGAAAATTGAAGCAGAGTAAACAGAAGGAGGACGGGTGAGGGCCACGACGTCCCATACACACACCTTGAGCTCTCCAGAAATGCCTCTAAAATTTGACTGTATGTAAAAATCACCTACAGTGTGTGCTGGAAGTACCACTCTGGAGTCCCTCCCCACAGAAATCTGGATGTGGTTGGTCTGGGGTGGGCAGAGGTCTGTGTCTCCACAAGGCACGGAGGCGCCTGAGGGGACGTGAGCTGCAGCCCCAACTGCTCAGCAGTGCCACTGTCTGCCACCGTTGTCTGTAAAACAGCTCTGAAAAACGCACCCCCAGACTTTGCACAGTTATTTAAAAATTACATATCCATGTGCTACCATATCACATGCATTATACAATACAAACAATGAATAGAAAATCACAAAAGGGCGAGATACAAACAAACATAAACATAAGCTCTGAGCTTTTCTCCCTGCTGTTGTGTGGAGGACCACGTCAGTCCGTCTGGTCTGGGGACAGACACTGGCCCAGCGGGGTTTGCTGAGCAAATCCACAGGGAAAGACAGCTCTTTTTCTCAGAATAAGAGCCACCCCTCGAAGTATGTTAATGTACTCCCCTAGTTTTCAACCCACCAACACATTACATAAATCTCTTCCTCAAAACAACTTTCCTGTGAGTCTGTGATTATTGAAAAATGATAAATTCCATTATTTGGGCACTTTCCATGCCTCATCCATGACCTCTGATCAAGTCCTGTCAGAAAGGGCCCAGGGGGCAGCCCTCAGACCCTCAGAGGCCGGGCCTTCCAGGATCCAAATCTAAGTTCTGGCTTTCTGGCCTCACCGCAAAAGCAGCAGTGAGTGCTGAGCTGACCTGTCTGTGCTCTCTGTTCCGTATGTCCCACTTCGCGGCTGCCTGGTCTCTCTGTTCCGTATGTCCCACTCTGCCACTGCCTGGTCTCCCTAAGCATGACTTCCAGCGCTCACGGGGCAACCTGTGCTGACTGCGCAGACACTCGTGCAAGCATGCCAGCGTGCAGAGACGTTCAGGGCACTGCTGACACAAAGCCAGGCGCCTCTAAAGTCCAGTGTGGGCGGGGTGTGGGTGCTTCCACCATGGTGGATGGCTCCTTTGGCTCAGAGGCATTCATGCTGTTGAGGGCCTCAACACAGGAGGTGAGCGGTGAGGGGCTACTTTTAGCGTGGGGAAAAGCTCAAAGGCAGGGCACAGGTGTGTGTCTGGGTGTGTGGGCCCCGCCGCATGTCCTGTAAAGGGCTCCTCAGTCCTGTCAGCCCAGCAGCTCCGCCAGGTGCTACTTGAGGGTGTCCTGTAAGTGGATCCTGCTTCAGGGCTCACTGCTCAGGAAAGGGCGTCAACAGCCACGAAGGGCCAAGGACAGGGCTGTCTCTGGCCGGAGGTGCCTGGTACTTCATGCTCCCAGCGACTGTCTCTGGCAGGGAGCTCAGGCTGACCCCTCCACAGCCTCACCTCAGCCCCTCACTGGCTCGCCATCTCAGGCCTTGGAGGGCCCCTTCTTCCTCCTGGCTTCTCCAAACACTCCTTCACCTCAGCCTGCCATGCACTCCGGTCAAACACTCAGACCCTGGGATCTCCCTGTGGGCGGCCCTGGTGCCTCTGTTTCCTTGCCAGGCCCAGGCTCCTTAGGCAGGTTCCCCAATCCCATACCGCTGGTCACCACTCGGTGTCCAGTCCCACAGGCCGGGGAACCCACAGGGAGGTGGACCCCAAGGTGTCCACGACACACCCCCTGGTGACAGCAACACCCAGGAAAAGTTGAACAGACTCTGCAGGAAGCTTCGTGGCTAAGTGGGCCGTGGCCCCATCCTACCCAGACAGCGCGCGGGAAGCTGTGGCTTAGGCATGGTACCACCTTGACTTCAGTTTAACAGTTTTTAGCGTTACCCATCTAGAAGATGACGGCTTGCAGTTCCCACCACCTCAGCAAAGAGCCATGTGCACTGCAGGGGAGCAGGCAGCCCGGGGTGCCAGCCCGACGCCGGCCCCTGGAACAGAGGGTTGCCAACCACTCAGGGCCACGTTTTTGACCTGCTGGAAATGTATTTTCTGTTTACCATTTAGACCTAGTTACAGTTTTCCTACTCTACTGAAACAAAATAGAAACCACGAGTAAAACTTGATGCTTTAAGCTTTTAAAAGGGAAGGAGAAAACCCTGTAAAATGAAGGAGAAACGCTCCTTGACTAGGAAAAGTATCATGTGACACTCTCCAACGGATCAAAATGCCTTCACCTCACTTTAAAACCATGCTTCCATTTGTCTTTTTCCCTCCCAAAAACAAACTGCCTGGCTATGTAAGAGGTGAAAAGTGCCTGGTCCATCAAACTGTAATCTGCAAGCCCCAGGGCAGCTGCAAGGCCAATGACCAAACCTACGGAGAGAGGAGCCGGGCAAGTGCTTCCAGCCCTCAGTCCCCAGCTGGCCACTGGCAGGTGCGCCGTCCACACAGCAGGTGCTTGATCATGCCGTGCACAGCTGCAGCACATCCGTTCTCCAGGGTGGAGGCGGGTGCACCTCCACGCGCTCACGCCTGCTTGTCCTGACACCTGACCACACGACGTGCTGACAGCCCACCCCGGACGGCCGAGGACGGGGCCTCCTGTTTCTATAAGCCCAGTGTGAGCACGCAGCTGGCCTCACACAATGAGAGAGAGACCGGCGGGCGCTGAGCAGGGGTCTCACGGCAGACGTTTGTTTCTACACAGAACCTAAGTCGGGACGGACGTCTCCACACAGCCCCGCCACGGGGGGCGTCTCCCAGGCTGGTCTGTTGCTGGCTTCCGCCCCCAGAACCTCAGCTTTCTGCTGTGATGACAAGCTCAGCAGTGACTGTAAATTATGGGGGTCTGTCCACAGACTGCCCCAAAGTGGGCATGTCAAGCGTCCACAGGCACCTGAAGAAAATACAGGTGAATCTCAGGTATTCCTGTCCTTGGGAAACTTGCAGTCTGGCCAGGAAGCGATTCTCACCTTGGAAAGGCTCCCATGTCAGCTGTGGGAAGCACATGCCTACCACTGCTAAAGCAAGGCCAATGCTCCCCGACCCCTTACAGAAACCTGAGAGTAACTGAGGGGTCCAGCCCGGGCCGCCGAGTCTGTGGGGCGTGAGCGCTTCCACCACGGTGGATTGGACGGTTCCTTTGGCTCAGAAGCATTCATGCTGTGAGAGCCTCAACACAGGAGGTGAGCGGCCAGGAGCTCCTTTTAGGGTGGGAAAAGCTCAAAGGCAGGGCACAGGTGTGTGTGCCTGGGTGCGTGGGCCCTGCCCGCATGTCCTGTAAAGGGCCCCTCAGTCCTGTCAGCCCGAGGACACCTCTGTGGAATGTTGACAGGGGGCTGGGCATCTGGGTCTGGAGGCAAGGGCAAGGGTCCCTGTGGCCTGGGTCTCAGGAGCTGGTCTGGGGAGGGGAGTAAGGTGGGGAGACGGCCTGGGTGGAGCTGAGAGGAAGACCTGGTGAACGAAGCTGTGGAGCAGAGCCAGAGGGCGGAGCGGGGCCACAGAAACGTGCAGAGTGCTCTGTGGAGTCACCGGGAGCTCCGCAGGAGAAGCCTCTAAGTGTCCTGGGAGGGCTGGCATGGGGACTCGGCAGTCAGCACCGCGAGACTGCTCAGTCATGGGAGGACGTAGGAGCCCTCCAGCCTCACTGCTCAGCAGAGGCCACAGCGCGCTCCCTGGGGCTCCCGGCAGGACTGGGGCCTCTGGTCACCACAGGACACACGCGAAGTTCTGGCTGACGTGCCGAAAGCCACCCAGCACGTGCCTCAGACGCTCGCCTGCTGCGGAGGAGGCCGTGCCATGGGACACGATTTCAGCACATGGAGGAACACACAGGTGCTGCGGGGATTCGTGACTGTGGCTGGCAGCAGGGACAAGCGTGGAGCACGGGGCACTCTGGCAGATGCTGCAGGGGCCACTAGCCCCTGCAAGGCTGAGAACACTTCTAAGTGCCCCCCCATGGAACCCCCAGCAACTCCCATTTTACAGATAAGAAAACCGGGCACATGTGAGTCAAATAACTTTGCAGGCCCTGGGGTCTCTGCCAGACCAAGCTGGGAGGTACAGAATCCACCTCCCTGCACTCCACTCACACCTGATTCCGCCAGGCCAGGCACAGAGGCTGCTGTGGTGAACATGCTGTGGTGAACAGAGCTGGTGAAGCCCCTGCCTCACGAAGCCGCCTTTCTTGGGGGAGCAAGAGAGAAACATGATGAGGACGCAGAGTGCGTGCAGCGGTGGGAACATGATGAGGACGCAGAGTGCGTGCGGCGGTGGGAACATGAGGAGGACGCAGAGTGCGTGCGGCGGTGGGAACATGAGGAGGACGCAGAGTGCGTGCGGCGGTGGGAACATGAGGAGGACGCAGAGTGCGTGCGGCGGTGGGAACATGAGGAGGACGCAGAGTGCGTGTGGCGGTGGGAACATGATGAGGAAGCAGAGTGCGTGGGGCGGTGGGAATGCTGCAGAGAAGACAGGCGTGTGGATGGGGGGCTGCACCCTTGATCAGGGGTCCCCCAGCGGAGGGGACATCTGCACAAAGCTGCTAGAAGACAGGCATGTGGACTGGGGGGGCTGCACCCTTGATCTGGGGTCCCCTGGGGGAACTTCTGCACAAAGCTGCCAGGAGACGTGTGGGTGTCAGTGAGGAGACCTCAGGCTCACTGGAGGGAACGAGGCGGACCAGGCAGGAGAGCACAGAGGGCAGGCCAGACGCAGCTTGAAGGGACTTCTCAGCAACAGGGGACAGGACTCAGGTCTCTGAACTTCCCTGTGCGCCCCCCTTGTTTTTCCAACCCAACTCATCAGCCTATGTGTAGAAGACACATGCCCCCAGCTACTCAAGGACGACTCAGAACAGGCATGGCCCCAACCAGGAGCCTTCTCCAGGGTCCTGCGCACTCCACCAGGGTCTCTGGGGCCGAGAGCCGTCTTTTATCTTCATGTCCCAAACGGGAAGGACGACCCACCCTCCATCTGGCCACCGGCCAGCAGACAAACCTGGGTGGCAGGAAAGGAATTTTCCTTCCTGTGTCTCTAGAAACCATGTACTGGTGTGACCTGGGGAGCCCAGCGAGACCCCGTCAGACCCGACCCTGGGGAGCCCAGAGAGACTCTGTCAGACCTGACCCTGGCCCTACACGGACCGCCCAGGCTGGCCTCTGGCCCTTGAGCTTTGGACTGTTGCTTATTTAAGGAAAAGAAAATTGTTGAAAAGACTGTTGGATCCATGGAGCTCAGACCCCCTTGCATATGGAACAAAGTAGGACCCTTAAAACCAGGCAGCCGGCCCCCAGAACTGTGCTGAACAGCAGAGGGGCACCTCACCTGCGTGTTTCTGAGCTCAGGAAGTACACTAAGTGGCTGGCCCAGAGCACAGGCCCCGCATACGTCCCAAACGCTGTCAGGAGCACGGCTGGGATTTCCACGTAGGTGTCTAAACCCACGAAGCCTGCGGAGATGTCCACGGTGGCAATGTTGTTGGAGTTGCCCTGGAATACAGGAGAAGAGCTGACTAAGGCCTCACAACACGTGGCATCAACAGCCATGATGTTAGCGTGAAACGTGTACACAGCCCAGATAACCATGCCGGCACAGACACACGTGTGGTCAGAGGTGGCTGCCCAGGCATTCCTTCAGACCGCCAAGCTGGCCTTGCCTGGGTGGCACCCCCTCCCCCGCCTGCAGTGCCCAGGCTATGGAGGGGCAGGTGAGCCATCCGTGCAGAAGCTGTGGCCCCCTCTGAGGAAGGACACACACACAGACTGGCTGGCTGACTGCGGCACATCTCAGACCTTTGTCCAGACCCATCGACTTTTCTTAAGCACATGGACCTCCCCTCAAGGACCCCCATCCGAGGGGGCGCATATGGCCCTGAGAGGCACAGATGTTGGGCCCAGCCAAGGGGGGAGCTGGGCTGAAGACTAGAACGGGCACCCAGCCAGGTCCCATCTACGGTGAGGCACTGCGAGTGGGTTACATGGAGGAGGGCAGGCCAGTCGCCAGGGGAGCACAGCCCCGGTACAAACTGGTAACTCACATCTGGCTTACATATCAGACCATGAGGACTCACTTGGTCTCGTCAAACTTCATCTGTCAAGATTCTGGCCAGTCCCGGCCCAGCCCTGGTAGGTAACTCTCTGCAGTATACAAGGGCTGATGCCACACAGCTTACCCTGCTCCTAGTGATTCTGGATCCCAAAAAGAGGTCTTCTGAGAGACCCTGCCTCTCTGGTCCCAGGCCCTGCCTCTCCACTCACAGGCCCTACCTCTCCACTCCAAGAACCCGCCTCCACCCCTAGGCTCCACCTCTCCACTCCCAGGTAGGGCCTCTCCATTCCAAGACCACACCCTTCCACTCCTAGGCCCCTCCTCTCTGCTCCCAGACCCTGCCTCTCCACTCCCAGGCCCCACCTCTCCATTCCACGTCTACACCCTTCCACTCCTAGGCCCCACCTATCCATTCCTAGGCCCCTCCTCTCTGCTCCCAGGCCCTGCCTCTCCACTCCCAGGCCCTGCCTCTCCACGCTCCATCTTTACTGACTCTGATGTCTGTCACTTGCCTGTCATGCTGACCCTTCCTCAGAAACTTATGACATCTACAGTCTGACAGCACATGTCTCTGTCAAGCCCAATGAAGACCCCAAGCCCAACAAAGATCCCTCTCCAGAACCAGAACTGTTCATGTCCACAAAACACTGGCTGGGTGTTCACCAGCTTGACTCCTTCCTCCCTTTCCATGCAGACAACTGTGGGCCCAGGGGGTCCCCACGTCATGTTGATGCTGCTTCCTCAGTATCTCACAGATGTGCGTTGACTCCTATCCCTGTTGTCTTAGGCCCCAGCCCTTCGATTTGGCTTCCCCTGAGACCCACTGGACTCGCGGCTACCACCTCTCCTGGACGGCACCTCCCCAGTCACGTGAATCCTCCACTTGGAAGCCCTTCTGCAGGGAGACTGAGGAGACAGCAAACAGGCAGAAGCAGCAGGAGACCCTGGAGGGCGGCGGGGGGACAGAGTCCCAGACGCCACAATGGGAGCAGGGGAGGAGGACACCTGGGAGGCCACTGTGGCTCTGAGCAGGCTCAGCCAGGCACAGAGACTGCCAGCCACGCTGACATGTCTGTAGCTGCACAGCAGCTTTACCTGCATGACTTCATTTAAGCCAACAGTCCTGACGTGCTTCCTAATTATTCTCATCAAACAGGGAGGAAATGGAGGCAGAGAGACCCGGGGACTGGGTGAATGTGAAGGGCCAGCAGATGAGCAAGGGCAGTCACATTCCTGATCCCTGGTCTGTTAAGGAACTGCCCAGTTGAGGGCAGGAAGCAGGGATGGGCAGCAAAGCCACAGGTTCCTCCCGGAGGAGATCTAACATTAAGGGGCAGCAGACTCAGCCTCAAAACAGGAGCCGTGGGGAGGCGGAGAGACCAGGGAGGGCTGGCTCCTGGGGAGGCCGGGAGACCACTATCCCCGGTTTACAGATAAGGAAACGAAGGTGTGACAAGAGCCTGCCAGAGGCCACCTGGCTTGAACGTGCTGGACACCAGCATCCAGGCCCGCAGTTCTGCTGGGGACACCCTTGTGCACCTGCAGGGGCCTGAGCGGGTCAGAAGGGTCGGGGAAGCACCAGGACGGGGCTAAGAAGCTGGCCACTGGCCACCTACTCATTGTACC
The DNA here is from genome assembly GCF_007565055.1 of Rhinopithecus roxellana. NCBI lineage: Eukaryota > Metazoa > Chordata > Mammalia > Primates > Cercopithecidae > Rhinopithecus > Rhinopithecus roxellana. The sequence continues at coordinate 135,759,860 of NC_044550.1, forward strand.
TGAAGACACAGACTTCTGTAACGTCACGCCTACCCCACCTTTGGGCTTCAGGATCAGAGGGACAGACATACAGACAGAAAATCCTGCAACCATGGGCTGTTCCACGGGAAAGGCTGGGAACACCGGGAAAGGAGGAGAGGATGGAGGAGAGGCCCTGTCGGGACACAAAGAACTGCACAGCCTCCTGGGATGAGACAGCGGAGAGGCAGACAGCGGTGCACACCAAGAAAATACAGACCTCAGGGTAAAGACAAAAATGGAACCACGATGCTCAGCTGGTGCAAAGTGACTCAGCCTGGGAGTCGGGGCTGGAAGGGAACCAGCAAGCCTGTGCCCGCTCTCCTGAGGTTGCCGGGAGGCTGGATGAGGCTGGATCCCTCTGAGGCCCCATCTACTTGTCCATCTATGTCTCTTCATAACTGAGGTGGTTTGGGCTTGTCTGCGATGGGTCTTTAACACTGGACAGAAGCCCTTGCGACCCACCAGGCCTCAGAGAGCTAACAATCAGGGGGGAACAAACGGCCCCCAGTGTGGAGAGCCCAGACACCAGGGGCAAAGGGCATGAACGAGAACAATTATTATATCCATCAATGAAGCAAGTGAACAATGGGATGTCTGTGCTTCCTGAACTGCTTGTAATAAATAAACCCAGGCCTGGCCCGGCAGAGCAGCAATCCGCTGTCTTAAGCACCCACATATCCACACCTGGGACGTCTGTCTTAAACGACCGGCTGTACTTTATCTTATAAAATACACACGGGAGTTCAGCATCATTCACCATGCCATACTGACAGTTCTTTCGCTAAACAAACATTGTAACTTTCCAACGTCTGGTAAAATTTTCTCAAAGAAAAATCTAAAATAAATATGTAAAAAGTGAAGTCTTCTACCCATGATAATAATGAAAACCTACCTGAAAATAGAAGAAGGCTTGCCCAAACCAATAATGCATCACAGTAATCTCAGCCGCATCGTGCCTCAGGGGCTTCCAGATGAACTTAGTCATGAGAGTCTGAATCAAGAGACTAAATGCTAAGACCGGAAGATTATGTGGTCTAAAGAGCAAGGCTGCCAGAAGAACTAATCCACTATGTATCTCCCATAAACCTACAGTCTTGAGTTTGAAGTCTGCAGCAATGACTTGAGATTTAAGTAAGTCTTTGGTGCCCGTGAACAGAATGCCAAGGACAAAGATATAAACAAAGCGAGCTTCAATAATACCCCTAAAAAAAAGCAGAACAAGTTAGATTCATTAGCACCAGTGAGAAAAATTCAGAAACATTTTCCCATGAAAAACACACCTATCTGCCTAGGGAACCAGTAAATGTCCCAGCACTGCTGGCTAAAGGAGCTGTGGCACCCTCCCTACCCCCCAGGTCCCGTCACGGCAGTGGGCATGTCTCCTCCGCACAGCAGCCCTGAGGAGCCACTGCCAAAGGCCCACAGGTGTGTTCTCGTGCAGACTCTTCTGCTGGGGTTGGTTTCAGGGAGATCCTACTCATTTGGCCCAAGGATCACCTGGTGGCACCAGCCAAGGTGCCCTCGTGGCCCGCCTGCTTTGCACAATTAAAAAAAACTCAATGCACTGGTATAAGATTCACCTCTAAAAAACTGCTATAAGTTCATAAACGTTAACTGTACAACTGGGCAGATTTAAAGAAGCATTTGCACATTCACAGGTACACACATATGCAGTTATGGGGACACAAGCACCTGCATGTTTACAGGCGCACACGCATGCAATGGTGCAGTCGTCCAACCTGCCGGCTCTGGAAAAAGGCAGAGCTCTGCTCAGCCCAGGCCCTGCTGCTCACTGGCTCTCCGACTCGGGGCGTGTCAATCAAGACTTCTGACCCTCAGCTTTGCTGTTTGTGAAATGGAGAGAAAATGGTTCTACACTTCACAAAGTCATCCTCGGAATTAAGCAAGGGAATGTAGAGAGTGTCTGGCACACAGTACGCTCGTAAATACTAAGTACTTTTATGATGGTTATCTGTAAAGGATACAATTACCAAAAAATTTCATCTCACAAAACACGTATGTTCCTAAAACATAATATTTTAAATAAGTTTTGTAAATGAAATACTTCATATATCCTGCAAAAGCTGATCATTTAAAATCATCATAAATTTTTTATATCACCGTAATATTGTGAAAACTGAATTTTCCTATATTAGATTTTCTTATAAAGTTTTGTACATTAAGAAATTAAACTTTGATCAGTTTTGTTCAAACAGCCTGAGCACTGTATACCATGTGCCTGGCAGTGTGGCTGTCACGAGGGGCCCACATCCTGGTTGAGGAGCTGGGGTCAGATACCTGGCAACCCCCACAGGTCAAGGTGTGTGCCAAGCTGAGAGTGAATTATAGGCCCATCTGCATTCAAAGAAGGGAGAAATCCACAAAGGTCACAATTACTGGAGAAGTTTCATAGAAGGGACTGGTTTCTGTGTCAAGAGAGGATGGCAGGGCAGGAGGGTGGTGGGCAGGAGGGTGGTGAGCAGGAGGGTGGTGAGCAGGAGGGTGGTGGGCAGGAGGGTGGTGGGCAGGAGGGTGGTGGGCAGGAGGATGGCAGGGCAGGAGGGTGGTGAGCAGGAGGGTGGTGGGCAGAAGGGTGGTGAGCAGGACGGTAGTGAGCAGATGCAGGCATCATCTGGGGCCTTTGGTGGGTCCTCCTCTTCCCCTGGCCGGGCAGCACCTGATCCTGCTCATTCAGGCCCACCCCACTTCCACCTCCACTCCAGCCATCCCTAGGCTTCTGAGTGGAGGAGAGTCAGGAACTGAGTGCAAAGGATTTCAGACTATCAGTGGATGGCAACGCCTGAGGGACTGACAGGAGAGAGGCAGCTGTTACAATGATTTAGAGCCAGGATGCATCTGCAGCCAGGACCTATTTACAATCGGGACAGATGGGGACAAAGGACGGAAGCACTTTACAGGAAGAAGGTGAACCAGGCAGTGCGTGTGGAAAGAAAAGGCACACTGGCTAGTTCTGGACACTAGCAAATCACATGCTGCAGGAAGCAGGCCAGGGAAGGGAAGAGGGCCAAGGTCTTCAGATGAATGATGCTGAAATTCAGTGCACAGATCTGCGAGGAAACGAATTTATTCACGCACTGCATCCTAAACACACACCCCCAAATGTAACATCCATTTGGATGAGCCCAAAGTCTCAGATTCCAAAGTCAACAGTCTTTGAGACATTTCCACAGAACACTGCTGGTACCTGCCAGCATCCTCTCCACACTGAGGGTCTGCTACACTGCCACTGCCTCAGCCAGGCCACAGCTCACCCTAACCCCCACCCCTTACTCCCCACTCAGCCAGGAGGTATTTCCAGGAGTGCCCCGGAGCCCCACGGCCACTCCTCAGACTGGCCACAGCCCTTAGCAGTCACCTTGACTTTTGCTCTGATTAGAAAAGCAACACTTGTTAACTCTAGACATCGCTAAGATACAAAAATAAGTAAAAAGCAAGACCACAATCTATGATTTCGGGTCCTAAATATAATCATCAGTATTTTCAGTATGTAGTCTTTCATATTAAGTATGAAAAAAAAAACGGCCGGGCGCGGTGGCTCAAGCCTGTAATCCCAGCACTTTGGGAGGCCGAGACGGGCGGATCACGAGGTCAGGAGATCGAGACCATCCTGGCTAATATGGTGAAACCCTGTCTCTACTTAAAAATACAAAAAAAAAACTAGCCGGGCAACGAGGCGGGTGCCTGTAGTCCCAGCTACTCGGGAGGCTGAGGCAGGAGAATGGCGTAAAAAACCCGGGAGGCGGAGCTTGCAGTGAGCTGAGATCCGGCCACTGTACTCCAGCCTGGGTGGCAGAGCAAGACTCCGTCTCAAAAAAAAAAAAAAAAAAAAAAAAAAAAAAAAAAAAAAAAAACAGGTACACACTTAGTAAGCTGGGGTCATACCACCGTTTTACAGCCCACTGTTCCACGACATGCTTCTCTGTTCTGTGCAAACAGGCTGTTAACAGCCAGAAGACTCCTTTACAGAGCACTGACCTCACTGGGAGGATCACTGTATTATTGCTGGATAGTTACCCTGGTTGTTCCTTTTTGCAAGTGTGAAGGGCACTTCAGTGGGCATGCCTCTGTCCCGTCCAGGCTCCTGCCTCTGCTTATATTCTTGAGGTAAATGGAAATAGAGTCAGCTACATAAGTTTAAACTGAGGGTCACCCACACGTTACAAGCGGCCCTCCACAACGGCCTCTGCTCATCCCACTCCGGAGGATGAGAAGGAGCCTGTTTCACCACCACACCGTTAAAACCAGAAACACGGCTGCCTTGACATGAAGAATATGGTCCTCCTGACTGAGCCCTCCCACCAATCGGCAGGAGCTCCTGGCCCCTCACGGGGGCTCATTATACATTATGAGAACAGTGTGATTTTCCAGCAAGCTTCGCCTCCCAACTGCTGGGAAACATCCACTCGTCATCCTCATCGCCAATTACACCCTGACCAGGAAAACAGAACCCTGGTCATCACGTGCTGCCACTCACTTAGAAACCGATTCATACTCATCTGTCTGTCCCATCACACACCTTGAAGGTTTTATTTTAAATTAAAAAAAATCTTACTTCCAAGTGATTTCTCTTCTAAAAGTAACACATAAAACATAAAAAGTGCTAACAACGGGGCTGGTTGGGGTTTTCTTAGTTACACTTCAGCAGCTGTTGACACAATCACAATCCACAAATACCAAACTCCAGTGCTGTGAAGACTGGCAGGGTCTTCTCCGTCCATCAAAGAGTAAAGTGGTTCTACGCGCCCCGTGTCTGCCACGCACTTACTTGGAAATGTCCTGGCTGTCTGGCCGCCACGGGAACTGCACACTCCCGATGGCTGCCCGGTAGCAGTAGACGCCCAGCAGCCCCAGTGCCAGGGCAGCCTTGGACACAGAGGAGCACCCCCTCTGCACCAGCACAAAAACGACGAGGAGGGAGATGGCAGCCAGGACAGAGAGCTCGGCTTTGTGATCAGAGCTGAAACGAGATGGAGAAGGCCAGCATTACAGCAAACAAACAGCGACGAGATCAATCTGCGCCGAGTGGCTTTCAAAGAACTATATTAAAAAATAGCTAGCTGATTTTCCCAAAAACCAAAGATTACACGAAATTGTTGGTTTTTCTTTTCTTTTCTTTTTTTTTTTTTTTGAGACCGAGTCTCGCTCTGTTGCCCAGGCTGGAGTGCAGTGGCACGATCTAGGCTCACTGCAAGCTCCACCTCCCGGGTTCCCGCCATTCTCCTGCCTCAGCCTCCCGAGTAGCTGGGACTACAGGCGCCCGCCACCTCGCCCGGCTAGTTTTTGTATTTTTAGTAGAGACGGGGTTTCACTGTGTTAGCCAGGATGGTCTCGATCTCCTGACCTTGTGATCCGCCCGTCTCGGCCTCCCAAAGTGCTGGGATGACAGGCTTGAGCCACCGCGCCCGGCCGGTTATTTTCTTTTTTTTTTTTTTTTTTTTTTTTGAGGCGGAGTCTCGCTCTGTCGCCCAGGCTGGAGTGCAGTGGCCGGATCTCAGCTCACTGCAACCTCCACCTCCCGGGTTCATGCCATTCTCCTGCCTCAGCCTCCCAAGTAGCTGGGACTACAGGTGCCCGCCACCTCGCCCGGCTAGTTTTTTTGTATTTTTTAGTAGAGACGGGGTTTCACCGTGTTAGCCAGGATGGTCTCGATCTCCTGACCTCGTGATCCGCCCATCTCGGCCTCCCAAAGTGCTGGGATTACAGGCTTGAGCCACCGCGCCCGGCCCGGTTTTTATTTTCAAACGAAGGTTCTTAAAGTGTAACAAATAAAAGACGGTCAACCTCAGTGGGGTGTGGTGGCTCACGCCTGTGATCCAGCACTTTAGGATGCCGAGGCGGAAGGATCGCTTGAGGCCAGGAGTTTGAGACCAGCCTGGGCCACATGGGGAGACCTCATTTTATTAAAAAAAAGAAAAAGAGGCCGGGCGTGGTGGCTCAAGCTTGTAATCCCAGCACTTTGGGAGGCCGAGACGGGCGGATCACGAGGTCAGGAGATCGAGACCATCCTGGCTAACACGGTGAAACCCCATCTCTACTAAAAATACAAAAAACTAGCCGGGCGAGGTGGCGGGCGCCTGTAGTCCCAGCTACTCGGGAGGCTGAGGCAGGAGAATGGCGTCAACCCGGGAGGCGGAGCTTGCAGTGAGCTGAGATCCAGCCACTGCACTCCAGCCTGGGTGACAGAGCAAGACTCCGTCTCAAAAAAAAAAAGAAAAAAAAAAAGAAAAAGAAAAAAAGACAGTCAACTTGAACTCTCACTTCTCATTCACAAATAGGTCTCCCATCATCAGAGCTGGATGCCCAGAGGCCAGGCGGTGACAAATATATAAAGAGTCCTCTTGTCCCCTGGTACCCTCTCGGGGGCAGGCCTGCATCTACCAGTTCACCTTCTCCTCCCGCCTTCTCCCATTACTCGGTAACGCACGATACGTCCCTAGACCTGCATGGCCTCTCACAGGGTCTGCCGTCACCTGCTCCTGGGTGAGGAGATGGTGCAGAGGTTGACAGCTCGTCAGAGAGCAGAGCCCGAAGTCCTGACCGCACTGCAGTGGTGCAGCACCAGCCAGCCCGGGCCTGAGCGTGAGGCGGCGACGGCCGGGCTCCCTTCTGTTTCTTTCACGGCCGCTCTCACCTCAAAACCTCCCAGGATGGGAGGGGGAGACTGGGGCCACACGGGGGCCTGGGCCTCACCCCAGGAAGGGGCACCTGTGTGTTTTTGTATTGTTGCTTTTTAAATGGCACGTGTTTTTACACAATCTTCAGGACTGTTATAATAATAAAGTAGAACAATTATAACAATGTAATTGTTACTGTCAGAGAAATTATATGAATGTGCGCTGTCTCAAAATACTGTAATATTTTCAGACTACTGTTGACCTCGGGTAAGCAAAACTGCAGATAATGCGGTGGGGGATGGCTCTTGCATGTGGGGTGGAAAGCCAGCCAGTTCTCTCCTAATGCTTTCATTTTCCAGGAAAGTCAGGAACAAGGTGTCACAGTGCTATTCTGGGACACGGAGCTCCGTGACACACCCTGCTCTACACGCCTGGGATCCGACCCCGAAGCTGGCGTGCCCAGCACAACCTCCCGTCAGCCTGTTCCCCCTCCGCTTCCTCACCTCTGGAGTGGGGACCAACCAAAGTCCTCTCTCCGGGGTTGCTCTGGAAAGGAAACGTGTGGGCACACGGCAGGCAGATTACCTGAAGGACCCGATCTGTGATGACTTTGGTTACCAAGGTTTTAGTAATTTAGTTAATGCTTAGCCTCCCACAAGAATTACTTAATCAGAAGAATCTGTAATTTCGCAGCTTCTGATGTAAATTTACAAGTATCTTCCAAAAGAACCGTGACACTAACGTGGCCCCAGGAATCCTCACATGCTCACCAAGACTGAGCCTCGTCACTCAGTTCTGTTTCTCTGCCTCAGCAGGGATGAAGTCACACCCTTTCATTTGACTGGAAGTACCCTCATTACTAGGACTGGGCATTTCTCTTTTCCTTCTGCTGGCATTCCTTACAGGAGTTCTCTGCAGTGACAAGACCGCAACCCGTGCCTGTTACTCTCATCGCAGATACTGTTTTATTTTGCTGTTCTTCTTTTACTTTAGTTTCCTAAGTCTTCACTGCCAGATAATTAAAATTTCAAGTCTAGACAAATCTTAATTATTTTTCTGTCCTAGTTTCTTATACTTATTTTGAGCCTTGCTTGAAATGATTTGCTACACTTTCTAGGCGGTTTTCCAGTTGCCAATGAAAGGCTCAGGAGGTGGCTGAATTCCTCCACATGGCTCTTACCCTTCAGGGTGAGGAGAGAGAAAAGGAAGGATGGAGAGGAGAAAGGAGGGGAGCTAAGGACAAAGCTGGCCCACAGATGCTGCACCCACCTTGCCTGGCTGACCCCATCCTTCCTGCTGCCCTGGGGATCATCGACAGTGGGATATGGGTCTGGGGGAATGACATGGCTTAGATGTTTGTCCACTGCAAATCTCACATTGAACTTGGACGTTCAGGCTGGGCACATCGGCTCACATCTGTGATCCCAGCACTTTGGGAGGCCGAGGTGGGTGGATCACTTGAGTTCAGGAGTTCGAGACCAGCCCAGCCAACATGGTAACACCCCATCTCCACTAAAAACACAAAAATTACCCGGGCATGGTGGCGGGCACCTGTAATCCCAGCTACTCAGGGGCCGAGACAGGAGAATCTCTTGAACCGGGGGGCAGAGGTTGCAGTGAGCCGAGATCGTGCCACTGCACTCCAGCATGGGTGAGACTGAAACTCCGTTTCAAAAAAAAAGACACTGGACCTCCAGGGTTGGAAGTGAGCCTGGTGGGAGACATCTGGGTCATGGGGGCAGATCCCTCATGAATGGCTTGGTGCCATCTTCGCAGTAATGAGCGCATTCTCGCTCTGGCTGTTCACAAGACAGCTGATGTTTAAAAGCACCAGACACCTCCCCTATCCCTCTCTTGCTCCTGCTCTCGCCACATGAAGTGCTGTCTCCTGCTTTGCCCTCCGCCATAACTGCCAGTTTCCTGAGGCCTCTCCAGGAGCAGATGCCAACACCATGCCTCCTGTGCAGCCTGCAGAGCTGAGAGCCAAGATGAACCTGTTTCCTTACACATGACCCGGCCTCAGGTATTTCTTTACAGCAACGCAGGAATGGCCTGACACAGGGAGATGCTGAGTGATGGGCGGGGGGCACACAGCCTGGGCATGGACGGGGCGTCCAGAACAAGCCATTAGCAAGCCTGACCCCCAGATGACATCTTTATTATATCATGATCATTGAAACACAAGTTTTCAATCATGAACAGTTACAGTGGTTCAGCACTAATAAATCAAACCTATTAGGCTAGCCCCCAGATAAATTCACCTCTCAACACTGATTCTAGTATCTAGTAAAACACTGGTTTTAGTATATTTTCCCAGTTCTTCAGATCTGAAAATACTATCCCATTCTTTTTTTTTTTTTTTGAGATGGAATCTCACTCTGTCGCCCAGGCTGGAGTGCAGTGGCCGGATCTTAGCTCACTGCAAGCTCCGCCTCCCGGGTTCACCCCATTCTCCTGCCTCAGCCTCCCGAGTAGCTGGGACTACAGGCGCCCGCCACCTCGCCCGGCTAATTTTTTGTATTTTTTAGTAGAGACGGGGTTTCATCATGTTAGCCAGGATGGTCTCGATCTCCTGACCTCGTGATCCGCCCGTCTCGGCCTCCCAAAGTGCTGGGATTACAGGCTTGAGCCACCGCGCCCGGCCAACTATCCCATTCTTAATATGAAAAATGATCTCAATTTAGAAAAAGAAGAGCTTGGCAGGTGACCGATTGGCTGTAGAAAGTCTGGCCTGTGACCACAGGCCCATGCTCTCACCTGGTGAGCCAGTGGCCGAGGTCAGGCCGGTGAGCCCACTGCACACCTGTCTGGTTGAGAGAGCGCAGCAGCCGGCAGCAGGCCAGTATCAGCCACGGACTGGCCAGCACCATCCACTTCTTGTGGCCTCTGAGCACTTGGGAGGGAGAGGGGCTTCTGTGGCCTTTGTCTCGCTCCAGCGCATCACAGGCAGACCCGTCCTGCCACGCTGGTGTGGCTCCGTCAAGCCCTTGTTCCACATGGAGGCCGCATGGAGGCTCACTGTCGTCTCCCAGAAAGTAGTTTCTGTAGGTTTCTTGGCTCAGAGCTAGACACAAGGTGTTCACAAGGAAGTACCAGGTCTGGTGTTCCTCCTCCACGAAGCTGCTGGCACCCAGGCTCAAGACGTGGCCCGCCGTCCCTAGCAGAATAAGAAGGTCTAGCTCTGACCACCTTGAGCTGGGATGCACGGGGTTCTGTAAAAAGCAAAGCGCATTTTGTAAGAGACAGTCTGACAATTACGCACATCTTGCTGCATGTCAAGGCCTTGTTCACAGCAGAGAACGTCCTGGACACACACCGTTGTTCCTCGCACCCAGTACCTGGGCCCCTACTCTGGAACAGCCCCCTTCTGCTCCAATGGCAGGAACCCTCCTCTTGGGACACAGCCTGCAGAAGTGGAGATGCCCTCAGCCCAGGCAGGGGAGCCGGGACACAGCACGGCCAGCCAGCTGTTCTCCCACTGGACTACAAGTCCCAAGCTGAGTGACAAAGACTGAAAATGGTCAGAACCCTCTGGGCAGTGATGGAGCCCAAAGAGCTTGCCCAGAGGCTCCTGGCCCTGGCCCTCTGTGCTCCTGCATCCAGGCTCTTGAAGAGCTCTGGTCTTCAGATGGGCATCGCCAGTTCCTGGTTCTTGAAACCAAAGAACCCCAACAATACATCCCATCAAACCAGACCTCGAGGCCGGGCGCGGTGGCTCAAGCCTGTAATCCCAGCACTTTGGGAGGCCGAGACGGGCGGATCACGAGGTCAGGAGATCGAGACCATCCTGGCTAACAGGGTGAAACCCCGTCTCTACTAAAAATGCAAAAAACTAGCCGGGCGAGGTGGCGGGCGCCTGTAGTCCCAGCTACTCGGGAGGCTGAGGCAGGAGAATGGGGTGAACCCGGGAGGCGGAGCTTGCAGTGAGCTGAGATCTGGCCACTGCACTCCAGACCAGGCGACAGAGCAAGACTCCGTCTCAAAAAAAAAAAAAAAAAAAAAAAAAACTCAGACCTCGAATTTCTCATGAATATTCCAGAAATCCAGAAAGTTTCCACTAAAATGGTTAATTCTGTTGAAATAACAAAGTTGACATCACAGTACTGCCCCTTAAATATACGAACTTAAAGCAGTCAAAATCAAAGATGAGGACTCAATTATTGCCATTTATTCTTTTGATAACTATATACTGCCTGCGGCTAGGTACTAATTCAATAGAGGGAGAGAGAGCATGAGCCCAGGTGGGCCCGAGGTGCAAGCGTGGATGCAGATCATCCTGGCTCCGAGGAAGCCTGTGGCCTGATCGCAACGCTGTGTCTCGGTCAGACACTCAGCACAGGGCCTCTGACAGCTCAAGCCAAGAGAGGATGAGGGCTGCGCAGGGCTGGGGTGGGGGCCAACAGTCCTGCTGCCACTGCACTAAGTCACTTCATGCTGCACTCTGGATCTGAGTGCGACCATCCGCCTCTTTCTCACTGCCTCGCCACCACTCCCCAGCTAACAAATGAAGGTGTCCAAGGCCAAAGACTAAGAATTCCAACAGAAAACATCCGCCCTGGAAAGAAATCTGGACCTGATGAGGCAGGACGCATTCTGGAGGCAGCAGGATGAGTGGGGCGACCAAGTCTCCTTTTGACCCTTCTGGGTGTCCAGGACACTGTCTCTTCTTCCCACAGCTGCAGCTCCCACACCTCTGCTGGGAGGCTGTCTGATTCACTCACCCTCTCAGTGAGGGGTTCATTCCTCTGTGACCACCAGCTCTTTACAATCACCTCTGTGACAGTCGCAGGAACCTAGCTTTCCAAGAACTAAGGCATGTGACCTGACAGCACAGATGTGAACACCTGTGTCAGGACACCCTGAGGCCTGGGATAAGGCTGCTCCAAGTCCGTCCCTGAGGCCCCCTGTCCAGGGCACTGCCAGCACTTGGCACACACCAGGTGTTCAACAAAAGTCTGGTAAACGAAAGGCAGCCTGAAATAACAAGAACAGCCTGATCCACATACAGGACCACATCACATTCCTAGGAACCAGCCGTACGTACCTTCCTGGAGGTGTTTCCACCCACGAGCACGTTGGTCAGAACAGACACGATCACACACAGCAGCGCCGAGGCCAGCACCATCACCCCACCTGCCGCCAGCCACGAGAGGCCACAGAAGTAGCACGAACTTTCAGCTGAGGTGCACACAATGACGTGAACGGCCGAAAGAACCAAGATCACCAAATAAAAGAGCAGAGAAAACCCAGGAGATGACAGTGGGACTTCCAGCTCAGCCTTTCTGTGCAGTGCCTGTGGGACACTGAGCAGGAGCAGGGTGAGAACCTGGAACAGAGAAACAGCAGCGTTCACAGACTGCTGGGCTTGGAGAAACCCACTTAAAAACAAGCCCAGCTCCCACGCTCGTGTCAGCTGTCCACACAGTAAAAACAGAAAAGAAAGCTCAGGAAAAGGTGATTCCTAATTAACTGCCCCAAAATGCACGGCGTGATTTTTTTTCATCACCTGTAGCAATACTGAGTGAGGCCAATTGACACCTGACAATACTCTGGGTCTTGTCACAAATCAGGACACACCACGAAAGAGTTAAACAAGAAAATTAATATTTTCCCATTTTTAATAACACCAAGATATATACTTAAAACTATAAATATTTGGCTGAGTTATCAAATCAATGCAACACCTGAGCCACGACTGTGTGAGCATCTGTACCTCCAAAACCACGACAGTCCCCACCATCATCGAATACATGTCGTACTGGGCCACTTGTGTGCTCAGGGACAAGCTCAGCGTCTTCAAAGCAGCCAGGTACTGCCTGAGAACCTTGGAGCCCAGGTTGAACAGGACTTCTGAGTGCTTTTCCTCCAAGTACAGTCTGATCCAGTTCCCATGCAATCTTTCTGACATTTTAAACTGCTCAAACCCAGGATCTATTAAGAAGACAGAAAAGTTACATGCCCGCACACACACCGTGAACATACATATATATACATCATCTCAAAGTATTTAGTTATGCGTGGCACATGGCAAAGCCTTCTCTTTTTAGAACTGACACTTAACGAAGATGAACCATTCCTTTGGGTGGGGGTCTGCAACGCCTTCTGTAAAGCCTGGAAAGCCACCGATGTGCATCCATCCGCCCTCTGGCGATACAGTCCTTGGTCCTTGGAATACACCCTGCGGACGGCAGTGAATGCCCCCTGTGCTGCCTGACCTCTTTCTCTGCCTCCCTCGTCACTCTCACTTCCTCCTCCCTGTTGTCTCTTTCTATTCTCTCCTTCTTGTCAATGTGCAATATACAAACAATCCCGAAATGCATTTTGTCAACAGTCAGGTTTTACAGTCTTTCTAACCCTCACAGCACTGTATGTGGACTGGGCAGGCAGCGGCTTGACCCTTCTCCACCACACCCACTTCCCCTGTGCAGACCGGCCCTTCCGAGCTCTAACATCCCCTGTTCTGTAGCCTGGGTGACTTCCTCACATCCTTTTCGGAAAGGGAGAGCAGTTTCCAGCCCTCTCTGCTCACGAGGGTGAGCTCTGCTGGGAGCATGGATGCCCTGCCTCTGGATGGAGCCCTGCCCCTCTGCTATGGCGCCCTCTTTTAGACCATAGTGCCATGCTGCTCATGGCACAGCTGATGTCCTTTCTTTCCAGAGCTGGCTGATGCGTGAGCCTCTGCCTGGACCACAATCACTTGTGATTAGGATGGTCGTTTTTTTTTTTTTTTTTTTGAGACGGAGTCTCGCTCTGTCGCCCACGCTGGAGTGCAGTGGCCCAATCTCGGCTCACTGCAAGCTCCGCCTCCCGGGTTGACGTCATTCTCCTGCCTCAGCCTCCCGAGTAGCTGGGACTACAGGTGCCTGCCACCATACCCGGCTAAGATTTTGTATTTTTTAGTAGAGATGGGGTTTCACTGTGTTAGCCCTCGATCTCCTGACCTCGTGATCTGCCCGCCTCGGCTCCCAAAGTGTTGGGATTACAGGCTTGAGCCACCGTGCCCGGCCTAGACTGGTCTTTAAAGCAAGAACTTCCTTCCCGAGACCCCCTCGGTCTCCGCTGTGCCTCTTGGCAGGCTCACCACTCTGTGGCTCTGCACGCCCTAGGCCTGCTGTCATCACAGCAGTGAAAGAGCTGCCACAGGCGCTCGAGCCACTGAGGTCCAGGGCGCTGTGGCACGAGTCCCTGAGCGTGAACCCACATGCCTGCAGGCCCACCCCACGGCTGCCGGCACCAAGTCCCTGAGCATGAACCCACACGCCTGCTGCCGGCACCAAGTCCCTGAGCGTGAACCCACATGCCTGCTGCCGGCACCAAGTCCCTGAGCGTGAACCCACACGCCTGCAGGCCCACCCCACGGCTGCCGGCACCCGGTGCTCTGCACTAAGTGCCAGTGGCCAGCAACACTACGCAGCTCGCTCGTCTCACCTCCCTAATAACCCTATGAAGCAGGGATGAGCATCAGAACTTCTCCAGAGGAGGCAACTGAGATACAGGGGTGAGTCACACACCCAGGCCACAGCGCCAGTGGGCAAAAGCTGCAAACAAAACTCAGGCAGTCTGGTTCCAGGGCTGGCATCCTTCATTGCTACACCGACCACCCGGGAGTGGGGGACGCCTGTGTCCACACCCCACCACCCCAGAGTCACAGAGACATGGGTACCTGTGTCTATAGCCCTCCACCTACCAGGGAGTCACAGAGCTATGGGGGTGCATCTGTGCATGCATCGAAACAATATCCATAGAGCATGGACAACATGCCAGGCGCTGTGCCAGGGGAAAGACACAGCATGGCGAGCAAGCAGGTGCAATCCTTGCCTGCCGGGGCCTGGATCCAGTGGGGCTCACAGGCATGCGTGCGCACACACACACACACAAGTGTAATTACAAACTGTGACTGCATTACAGTTGTAGTTACAAGTTTCCCGGGAAGGAAAAGTAGAGGATACCAATGGGGGATTTTTGGTAATGGGAGGAACTGAGTTTGGACTGGGAGTGGGCGCTGGACCAGGAAGGTCTGATGTTTACGGTGAAATGTAAACGGTACCCAGGAATTCACCAGGCAAAAAACTGGAGGAAGAGCATCAAGTTGATGGCAACAGCATGTGCGAAAGTCCAGAGGCGAGAAAAAGCCGGTCCCACTACACTGAGAGAGCCGGGCACCTCCAACAGACTGGACACCACCCAAGGACTGTACGGGCCTGGCTGTGGGTTCTAAAACATATTTCAGTGTCAGAACACGTACCCTATTTTGTTTTAGGAAATGTGATCCCCGACGGTGTAGACAATGGGCCGCCCAGAGGGGGTGTCCCAGACGCTGTGGGCTGTGTTTTCAGTCAAGGGAGGCTCCTGTATTCATTTAACAGGCTGGTTTCCTCCCATATCCACTGTGGTTCCCAACTTCCCCCAGCCACTGCTTCTGGAACAGGCAAATAACCTTTCCATTGTTTTTTTGATTTTGTTGGTATTGTATTGTTTTGTTTTGTTTTGTTTTTGAGACGGAGTCTCACTCTGTTGCCTGGGCTGGAGTGCAGTGTCACGATCTCAGCTCACTGTAAGCTCCACCTCCCAGGTTCACGCCATTCTCCTGCCTCAGGCTCCAGAGTAGCTGGGACTACAGGTGCCCGTCACCACGCCTGGCTAATTTTTTGTATTTTTAGTAGAGACGGGGTTTCACCGTGTTAGCCAGGATGGTCTCCGTCTCCTGACCTCGTGATCTGCCCATCTCGGCCTCCCAAAGTGCTGGGATTACAGGCTTGAGCCACCGCGCCCGGCCTAAACTCAGACTATTTTTTAAAAAACCAAAAGCACAAGTCACGGTCGTCCCTGGTCTTGACTAAATGTCTCCATGGCCAAAGGCATCCACCTGGCCACCTCACAGGGTGAGAGCTGGTGCTCAGTGGGGCCTCCGGCCACTCATCACATCTGGTTCCCAGCACTCCTTGGCTGGCCGGGTTTGTCTTCCACAAGTGACTCTAGGAGGCCAGTTTCTATCTCAGCGCAAGCTTGTGGACGTTCACTGTATTTGGTAGTAACAGTATCCTGCTACTTCAAGTAGGGAAATCCACCAACACCACATTAACTGCTGCCCCCAGGTAGGAGTCGACTTCCTCCAGGTTCTCGAAGGAGCCCCAGCGTCAAACATGATTCTTTGATGAACATGGCTATGTCAGAGTCGATTGCCTGAAGATGTCTCAGGGAGACAAACATTCCTCTCCTGGATCCTTCCTGCAGCCGTCTCCTGGCACTTACCTTGGCCCCACATCCACCTCAGGCAACCTCACCTCCTACTCCCATTAGGGTGGCTGTGTCTGCTGCCGAGGGCTCTCGCCTGCCCAGTACCAGCTCCTACTCCCATTAGAGTGGCTGTGCCTGCTGCTGAGGGCTCTCGCCTGCCCAGTACCAGCTCCTACTCCCATTAGGGTGGCTGTGTCTGCTGCTGAGGGCTCTCGCCTGCCCAGTACCAGCCAGGCCCTACCCTACTTTCCATCTGACGAAGTCACTCATCACCCCCCGCAGCCAGATCCGAAGCTCAGTTCTCAATTCCTGATTTTATTCGATACCAACCTTTGACAGAGCAGCCCACTCCCTGCTTCCTGAAATTACTTCTTTACATGGCTTCCTGGACACCAACACCCCACCCACAACCACCTGCCTTGCAGAACTGCTCCCCCTAAGTCGTGCCCTCCTGAGGAAACGATTACCCTGCTCCTTCGCTTTCAGCTGAAAGTCCCGGAGTCGTACCTAACGCCTCTGCTCTGCTCGTACCCAACGCCTCTGCTCTGCTTGTACCCAGTCTCTCAGCACATGAGCAAATCCTGTCTTCACGACCCTCAAAATTTTTCCAGAACGCAACCACTTCTCCAGCGCCACTGCCTGGGCACTGGCCACCCTCACCTCTCACAGAAGTACAGCCACTGCCTCCTGACTGGTCTCCTCCCACAGCACAAAGCAGAATCCTCTCCAAGGGTACCTGAGACAGCCTTTGAAAATGCAAGTGGAGGACTCTAGCTCTCACTAAACCCTGCAGTAGCTCCCCATTTAACTCAGAATAAAAGTGAAAGCCCCTGCAGTGCCTAGTAGCCTTCATGCCTTAACGCCATCTCCTCTGCCCTGCCTTGCCACTCTGGCCCCTGCTCTGACCATCCCCTGAATGTGCGCCCCGTGGAGGACCCTGTCTGCTGCCCCCACAGCCTATAATGTGCCGTCCCAGATGGCCAGCGGCCAGCCTGCCCCAGCGGCTCCCCAACCCGCTTCACTTCCCACCCCATGCCTGTTTATTCTTTTTTCTTTTTTTTTTTTGGAGACGGAGTCTCGCTCTGTCGCCCAGGCTGGAGTGCAGTGGCGCAATCTTGGCTCACTGCAACCTCCGCCTCTGGGGTTCAAGAGATTCTCCTGCCTCAGCCTCTCGAAGAGCTGGGATTACAGGTGCCCGCTACCATGCCCGGCTAATTTTTGTATTTTTAGTAGAGATGGGGTTTCACTGTGTTGGTCAGGCTGGTCTTGAACTCCTGAATTCATGATCCGCCCGCCTCGGCCTCCCAAAGTGCTGGGATCACAAGTGTGAGCCACCAGGCCCGGCCCTGTTTATTCTTTTCCTAAGGTACTCATCATCACTGGCCATCGATCACTTCCTTTTCTCTCCTCCCTCTGGAAGTTTCCAAGAGGGCAGAGCCTCTTACCGCTCAATGATCTGTCTCCAGTGCCTGTAACAGCCTCTCATTCATAACAAGATCCTGGTAAATAGCTGTTGAATGAATAAATTTATGAAAGAACTTTAATTAGATAACTGCCTCAAAGGGTGTTGCTAATAGTGATGGTTAAAAGTTCTAAGAAAACAGAAGCACAGTCTGTATAATCAAAGAGTAGTGATGAAAAAATATTCCTGACAAACTGCATAACCACAGAAAGACATTGGAGAAACACGACTCAGTGGAAACACACAGCTCTGACAGAGTTCGGAAAAGACAAGTTGACTGACCTTTTTCATATGACGGTACATTCTCTTGCAACAGTTTACTAAGCTGCACTGTATTCAAATGTAAAAATCTCAACTGCTCTCTCATTGGTCTTCCTTCCACCACCGGGAATAGAAGGCTCCCTACGCTGTCTTTCGGAATCGGCAAACCAAGTGCTATCGCCAGGGTCGCGGCCACATCCGTCTGTTGGACATGCTTTGGATGTCGGATATCACCTAGAAAAAAGGAAACATTTTAAGTAACAGACTTCTAGAAAGTGTAAGATGGTAGTCATTCTTGAATTAGACCTTCTACAACATGAGCCAAATGATCCGTCTCTTCACACCATTCAACACAGAACCATACAGGAATCACCTCGCTGCTTGCTGTGTCGATACAGTTACAGAATCCATTCTACGCCAGGGGCGGTGTCTTTCCTTCAGTAGCCTGCAATAGGCTGGGAGAGAGACGCATGCGAGGAATTCCATAGAGTGAGGCTATGGAGCACAGGCTGAACACAGAGGAAGCAGGTGGTCCAGCAGACATGGAGGGACCGTCACTTTGGCAAGGTCAACAGCCAACCGAGAATGAAGTGAGGCTGGGATCGCTGACAGCCCGGCCCCTCTGGATGCGGAGAATCCCACACTCTGCCCTCTATGAGCACACATGCCGTTGCTCATGGAGAAAATGAACCCTTCACGGCTCCGGAGCAGCTGTGGGTGCTTCTATAGGGGAGCACAGAATGAGGCAGGTTCAGCTGGGCCAGGTGTTCTGATCAACTCGGACAAGCTGGACATCTGCCTGTTGGCTAAAGCTCAATCCCCAACAGTGAGTGGTTACCCTCCCATCTCCTTGCAAGAATGGCTGTGATGGTCGGGCGCGGTGGCTCAAGCCTGTAATCCCTGCACTTTGGGAGGCCGAGACGGGCAGATCACGAGGTCAGGAGATCGAGACCATCCTGGCTAATACGGTGAAACCCCATCTCTACTAAAAAATACAAAAAACTAGCCAGGCGAGGTGGTGGGCACCTGTAGTCCCAGCTACTCGGGAGGCTGAGGCAGGAGAATGGCATAAACCCAGGAGGCGGAGCTTGCAGTGAGCTGAGATCCGGCCACTGCACTCCAGCCCGGGCGACAGAGCGAGACTCCGTCTCAAAAAAAAAAAAAAAAAAAAAAAGGGCTGTGATGTCAGCACAATGGGCCTAGGCCACTGCTCTGCCACCATCCACTGATTTCGAAGGAGACACTCAACTTGGTTGGAGTGTTTTCATCTGTAACGACAGCAAACAGCTCCATACCCCAGAAGTTCAATGCACACCTACAAGGCGCTGAGAGGCCATAGGACAGGTGGTGTGTGAGGTGTCTTTAGATACTCAGGTGTGAGTCTGTGGAGGTTTTACTTTGATTGTGGTAATTTTTTGTTGTAGGGAGTTTTTAATTTGGTCAAATTTATTAATCAGGTCTTGGCCAACTCTCTCATGATGGCTTCTAGGTCATGCTTAGAAAGAACCTTCCACTCCAGTGTGGCTGTTTTCTTCCAGTACTTCTTTCTTCTAGTATTTTCTTACATTAAGTGCTTTGAGCTGACACAAAAAATAAAACACAAAAACAAACCCACCTGAAATTGCTTTTGACCCTCATACTGGTAGTGGCAGTGCTGGCATTGTTATTCTGAGACTGTTGCGTGTCTATTGTGGGAAAAAGCCAATGAGTCATTATGTGATATTCTAAATCTATCGTATCTGGAGTTGTTGACAACCAAGATTCTAAACTTAGGGAGAAGAAAGTACAGATGTGAGACCTAAGAAATCAATTTTACGGTTTTGAAGGTGAATCAATATAAACAAAAGATCATTTTGTCTTAAAACAATCTCTTCTTTCTGTCTAGAAACAATGACCAACCACTCAGAGCTGGCACTGGTAGCTCTGAGACAGTGGTCTTGAAATACCACTTTCCACTAAAAAGAAGCAGGGCATCCTGGAGAAATCGCTGACTGCAGGTCTCAAGAAGGAAATGCACATGAGTAAACCGTAGTAAACCAAAGAGTTTTGGGGCTGGGGACCTAGAGATTTACAGAGACTTAAGAGACACATAAACAAATCACAATGTATGGTCTTACTTGTAGCCTGATTCAAACAAGCTGAAACACTTAGAGAGAGAGAGAGAGAGAGACATATCTTCAAGGGATGAACACTGGTGATATTAAGGAATTAACACTATCTTAAAAATGTGATAAGGACATGAAGATTATGGGGGTAAAGAACATGTATCTTTTAGAGGTCTGCTTCCAAATGATAAAGGAGAAGGGAAATGAGTGTGAGCACAGATGAAAGAAGATTGGCTATAACTGGCCAATAACTGGTGAAGCTAGACTAGGGGGTTTATCATACTACTGTGACTACTGGTCTACGTCTAAAATTTTCCATACTATAGGCTTTTAAAGGCTTTGATCTGGATTGATATTGTTGTAAAGAATAAGGCAGACAGTCTGCATTACCTTTTTCCAGAAGCTCAGCCAGGGGTACCAGCATCATTTATCGAGCACCATGTCTTTTCTGCACTAATCTGAGATGCCACCTTCATCACCAAATCCCCAGATCCACTGAGGTCTATTTCTGGCCTCTTGATTTTGCATATTTGACTGGTTTGTGACCAGTTCTTGCCTGCACAAACTATTTTAATAACTGTAATTCTGAAATACAAACACAGGGTAGGCCTGTGGATTGCACCCCACCAACGATGAGGGGCCATGAAGGAAGTTCCAGCACTTCAGAAAACCCTTCCCACAGCCCAGCAGCATCCTTTCACCGCCGGTCTCTACCTCCACTGGCTCGCCTGCAGAGTCCTCAACATTCAATCCACAAGTGATAAAACACCCACTAGGTGCCAGGCACCACTGCAGGCTTGGGGGACAGAACAACAATAGGGTCAAACATTCTAGTAGCAAGAGGCCGAAAAAACAACAGACCTGCTCTGCCCTCTGTGGATGTCCACGAACAGGCATGCTCTCCTTCCCAAACCCCTTGACTCTGGAGCAGCCAGACCTGTGCTGCCCACACGGGGAGGTCAGCACTCTGGGGATGGGCAGTGGCGGGCTGAGTGTCTCTGAAGTCACTCACTCCACAATCCAAAACTGCTTATTTTGAAAATAATAAACACCTTAACATTTATTTTTATTAACATAAAACGAAAATTTATATGCACTTTTTTTTTTTTTTGAGACGGAGTCTCGCCCTGTCGCCCAGGCTGGAGTGCAGTGGCCAGATCTCTGCTCACTGCAAGCTCCGCCTCCCGGGTTCACGCCATTCTCCTGCCTCAGCCTCTGGAGTAGCTGGGACTACAGGCGCCCGCCACCTCGCCCGGCTAGTTTTTTGTATTTTTTTAGTAGAGACGGGGTTTCACCGTGTTAGCCAGGACGGTCTCGATCTCCTGACCTTGTGATCCGCCCGTCTCGGCCTCCCAAAGTGCTGGGATTACAGGCTTGAGCCACCGCGCCCGGCCAACATGCATTTTTAAGATAAAAATCCTTCAGAACTATAGGGAATAGTGTTAAGAGTAGCTCCATGAACTTACTCATCAATGAAACAAGCATAAATGGTAAAAATTTTAAAAATCACCACTACCACCGTTCACAGTCTCTGGAAATTGTCTAGGGGTACACAACAAATGAAGAAATCTTTATTCAAGAAAATCCAGTAGGCCTTGGTAAGAAGCATAAGAGTCTGTAACCCTTGAACCGTGTCCCGCTCCATCCCTCCCCCTCCTAGCCCAGTGGGACAGAAACTCTCCTGTGGTGGGTGCAGCCCAGAACACAGAGCTCCCTTTCCCCCAGTTCCGGATGGAGGGCTGGTTATACGATCTCCCTCTCATCTCCCCCAGTTCCCGACAGAGGATTATGCGATCTCCTTCCCATCTCCCCCTGCTCTTCTTTCCCTCGTCAAATATCAATAAAGAGATAGAAATTATTATTATTATTTTTAGACGGAGTCTCACTCTATTGCCAGGCTGGAGTGCAGTGGCACAATCTCGGCTCACTGCAACCTCTGCCTCCCGGGTTCAAGCGATTCTCCTGCCTTAGTGTCCTGAGTAGCTGGGATTACAGGCACCCACTACCACGTCTAGCTAATTTTTGCACTTTTAGTAGAGACAGGTTTCATCATGTCAGTCAGGCAGTCTCGAACTTCTGACCTTGTGATCCACCCGCCTCGGCCTCCCAAAGTGCTGAGATTACAAGAGTGAGCCACCGCACCCGGCCAGAAATTATTCTTTAAAAAGCATCAAATGAAACTCTGGAGTTAAAAAAATATGATAACTGTTGGGAGGCTGAGGCGGGCAGATCACAAGGTCAGGAGTTTGAGATCAGCCTGGCCAATACTGTGAAACCCTGTCTCTACTAAAAATATAAAAATTAACCAGGCATGGTGGTGGACGTCTGTAATTCCAACTACCTGGGAGGCTGAGGCAGAAGAATAGCTCGAACCCAGGAGGCGGAGGTTGCAGTGAGCTGAGATCGTGCCACTCCAGCCTGGGTGACAGAGCAAGACTCCATCTCAAAAAAGATAACTGAAACAGAAAATTCACTAAAGGGGTTTAACAATAGACCTGAGGCCGGGCGTGGTGGCTCACGCCTGTAATCCCAGCACTTTGGGAGGCCGAGGTAGGCGGATCACAAGGTCAGGAGATCGAGACCACTGTCTCTACTAAAAATACAAAAAATTAGCCGGGCGCGGTGGCGGGCACCTGTAGTCCCGGTTACTCAGGAGGCTGAGGCAGGAGAATGGCATGATCCTGGGAGGCGGAGCTTGCAGTGAGCCGAGATCGCGCCACTGCACTCCAGCCAGGGGACAGAGCCAGACTCCATCTCAAAAAAAAAAAAACAACAATAGACTTGAACTGGCAGAAGAAAGAACCAGCAATTTAAAGATAGATCAATAGAGATTATGCAATTTAAAGAATAGAGAGAACATTTTCCAAATTTGATGAAACACATCAACCTACACATGCAAGCTCAATGAACTCCAAGTTGAGTAAATATAAAATACAGATACATTATAGCAAAAATGCTAAAAGAAAAAAAATGGGAAACCCAATCAGATTTAAGAGTTGACTTTTCATCAGAAACCATTGAGGCCAGAAGGCAGTGTGACAGCATATTCAAAATGCTGAGAGAAAAAAATAGCCAACGCAGTCCTACAGTCAGCAAAACTCTCTTTCCAAAAAGCAGACAAAATAGACATCCCAAATTTTTTCTAAAACAAAAAATTCTTTGCTAGCAAATCTGCTAGCAAGAAATACTAAAAGAAATTCTTCAGGCTGAAAGCCAGTGACTCCAGATCAAATTTCAGATACATAAAAAAGCAAAGAGCATCAGTAAAGGTAATTACATAATTACGAAAGATAGTATAAAAGCATTTTCTTCTTTCCTCTCCTGATTTAAAAGCAATTATATAAAACCATACCTATACAATTATGCCATCAGTTTATAACATACAGAAAAGCGACATATTTGATAACAACAGCACAGAGGTGGCAGGTGGGGACACGCTATACTGGAGTAAGAAAATAACAACATAGGAAAATACACATCCACACAAAAAGCTATACACACATGATCACAGCATCATTATTCATCATGGGCAGAAAGTGGAAACAACCCAAAAGTCCACCAACTTCCAAACGGTCAATGGACGTGTTAAATCCATGCAACGGAAGACTACTGAAGAACAAAAGAAATGAAGTCTTTTGCTTTTTTTTTAAGACGGGAAGTTTCACTCCTGTCGCCCAGGCTGGAGTGCAATGGCACGATCTCGGCTCACTGCAACCTCCGCCTCCTGGGCTCAAGTGATTCTCCTGCTTCAGCCTCCTGAGTAGCTGGGATTACAGGCATGCACCACCACACCCAGCTAATTTCGTATTTTTAGTAGACACAGGGTTTCTCCATGTTGGTCAGGCTGGTCTCCAACTCCTAACCTCAGGTGACCCGCCTGCCTCGGCCTCCCAACGTGCTGGGATTACAGGAGAGAGCCACCACGCCCAGCCTAGAAATGAAGTCTTGATACATGCTGTAACTATGAACCTGGAAAAACACTATCCTACATGAAAGAGGCCATGCACATGAGACCACATGGTTCCATTTATACAAAACATGCAGAAGAGGCAAATCTACAAAGATGATGATTACCTAGGGTTGGGGGAGGGAGAGAAAACTAGGCTGGGGAAGAGGAAGGCGGCTGCAGAACAGTATGGGGTTTCTTTCTGAGGTGAGGAAAATGACGTAAAATTGACTGTGATGATGGTGGCCCAACGCTGTGAGTACACCAGAGTACAGTCCTGGCTCATGAAACGGGCACGATGAGAATAAAGAAAACACAACATAACCAACTCTCAAGACTGAAGCTGGGGGCCGGCGCAGTGGCTCAAGCCTGTAATCCCAGCACTTTGGGAGGCCGAGACGGGCGGATCACGAGGTCAGGAGATTGAGACCATCCTGGCTAACACGGTGAAACCCCGTCTCTACTAAAAAATACAAAAAACAAGCCGGGCGAGGTGGCGGGCGCCAGCTACTCGGGAGGCTGTGGCAGGAGGATGGTGTAAACTCGGGAGGCGGAGCTTGCAGTGAGCAGAGATCCGGCCACTACACTCCAGCCTGGGCGACAGAGCGAGACTCCGTCTCAAAAAAAAAAAAAAGACTGAAGCTGGTGATGAGTTTTGCATGTGCAGGCAGCCTGCACGCATGCAGCCGCCCCCACCATTCCCAGCTCTGCCAGGTCAGACATTCAAGATGAAGAAGCTTCATAAATAGATGGAAGAGGTCAGGTAGAGATGCTTCCCCAATGAACTCTCACTTCAGCGAAAGGGCTGTTCATTCAGCAGGTATTTGCTGGCAACTGTCATGTGCCAGGCAATGTTTCAGGCTCATGGTGGGCAAAACAGACATGGTCCTGTCCTCATCTGGCTTCAAGTGTAATGTGGAGGCAGATGTTATATGAATCCCATAAATAAACAAAACCCATCAATAAGTCTGCAGTGATAAACCATGCCAAGAACGATGAATGGGGACAGCTAGAGAGATCAAGCTGACCGGTGCGGGGCCTATCCATGGCATTTACAACCACAGAGGCAGATGAGACCGTATCTCCAGGGCGAACGCAGAACGAAACAGGAAGGCAGTCCGGTAGAAAAGACCAGGGAAAGGAAACTAGCTAGCAAAGGAGAGAAAAAGAGGAAAACCAGAAAGCTGTGAGGTCCCAGACGCTACGGGACCAGCAGCGCTAAGGGTGCTGAAGGGTCAGTGACAGCAGCGCCCGAAAGGGTCTGCTGTGCTTGACGGCACTGCAGAAATAACCGCTGAGCTCACCATGAGTACGTGAAGCGTGGCAGCAGAAGCCAGGCGCAAGCGGAAGGTAGGCCGCCGACGGGACAGCAAGGCCGACGGCCGCAAGGGCAGAGTGGGTAGGCTGGCGGCTGAGTCAGGGCACAGGTCAAAGTGGGGTGTGTGTGTGTTTGGGGCGTGTCTGAATATTGACAGATGGGGCCTCTGTCTGTCCTGCTCTGGCTGGGTCCCATGACTCTTGCTGACACTGCTGTTCAATAGATGGTTTTCAATAACGCAAACTTTTTAAATAGCCGAGGTAGTCACGTTTCCTTCAGTTCACACGTGCTGTCCAGATGTCTGAGCTACTGGCAGTTTTTCTCGACAGTTCCAGATATCTAGGCAGCAACACTCATACAACAAAATTCTGACGAAGAATATTTGCATGTTAAGG
Source organism: Rhinopithecus roxellana (assembly GCF_007565055.1). Classification (NCBI taxonomy): domain Eukaryota; kingdom Metazoa; phylum Chordata; class Mammalia; order Primates; family Cercopithecidae; genus Rhinopithecus; species Rhinopithecus roxellana. The sequence goes on from NC_044550.1 coordinate 135,785,240, forward strand.
ATTAGGGGAAGGAATGTAACTTCAGATCCCGAAAGCCTTTTGCCCCATTACTTTTCATTCTCACATTGCTCGGGGACTTCAACCTTATGGAGCTTTTAAAAAATAGGTTTTCAAAATTAAAACCAGACTATAGAAAACAAATATAATACAGTTTCCAAATGTTAACATTCCTAAATTCTTACCAGGTTTCCTTTCAAACGCAGAACTGATTAAGATCAGAGGTGTATTCACTTCCTCCATGGAGGAGGCCCCGTGACTTCCTGTTTCAGACATGCCATGGTCACCACAGAGAACCAGCAAATTGGGTAAAGGCGTCTCTCTCTCCTATGAGGCAAGGGAAAAATATTTCAACTGCATTCAGACTGAAGAGAGCACATCATCTCAAGAAGACAAGTTTCGGTTTTAGCTTTACGGAGTTGTAGCTCTTTCTCAATGAATTAGATTTTTTTTCCCCTATGAGCTCATAGCCAGATCACAGGGTCACAGTCAAATAACGTCATAAATGAAGTCCACAGCGTTGTGCGCAGCTCATGGAGCACAGCAGGTTGCATTTCTGACCTCTGATGGCAGAGGATTTGTATTTGGTTTCTGTCTTTGCCACTGCCGAGCTGTGAGACTCTGGACACATTCTACTCTGTGCCTTCGTCGCCTCATCTGTCAAATGGAATCTCTTCCACAGGACTCCGGTGAGAACACAACACACAGCACAAGGCAAGAGCTCTGAGCCACTTGGGGGCACCTGTCACGCTTCTCTGCCCCTGGGGCGGCAGCCACACAGCCTTTGCTGCTCCGGGACAAGCCAGGCAGGCTGTGTCTGACCCTCACTGCTGCTCCTCCACCTGGAACACTTGTGCACAGACCACAACGTCTGCCCCTCCCTCCAAGTCTCTGCTCACCCTGCACACATCTTCAGAGAAGGCTTCTCTCAACATGCTGTTGAAAGCCCCTCCTCCTGCCCTCTGAGTTTCTGCAGCACCCATCACTTCCTCACATACTTATTTACTCATGTTTCTTGTTAGTCTCTCCTGGCTAGAACATGAGCTTCACGAGGGATTATCGATGTTTCACTGATGCACCAAATGCATGGACAGAAAGAGTGACACAGAACAGAGTGACACAGAACAGAAAGAGTGACACAGGTCTTCAGGAGGTATTAGTTGAATGAATGCACACATGGGTAGGACTGAGAGCTGCCGTTCTGCAGGGCTGCTGGAAGACAGAGTCAGTGCAGTGGACGCTGAGACAGTGCTGCCGTGGCATGCGGCCCCTGGCTGGCAGACTGATGGTGGACATTCGCACAGGCACCCCGAATTCACTCAGGCAGTTGTATTTATTCTAGGGAATAACCACGTGAGACCACATCACCACACAGTGCGCGACGGACGGCAAGCCTCACCTTCGACTGCAGCGAGGTGTGGATCTTCATCAGCATGCTGTCCATCTCGCTCAGCTTGTGCCCAATCAGGGGGCTGTTGGGCCCTGAAATGTGGCCAATGTGGTCCAGCCCCAGGTAGTGGAGGATCAACATGTCCCAATCTCCTCTTTTTAATACTTTATCCAAATGCCTCGTGACATTATTATCCACCTTTGAAGGGGAAACACATGTATAAACAGTTCACCTGATTTCCCTGGATCTTCACTCCCCGGGGAAAAGGCAACAGTCATCTTAAAACCTAGGGGTTTATTCAGGTTAACAGGATTTGGGTGAGTTGAAAGACAACAAAATCTATGTCATTAAAAATAAATAAATAGGCAGGACACAGCAGCTCACACCTGTCATCTCAACACTTGAGGAGGCTGAAGGGGGAAGACTGCTCGAGGCCATGAGTTCAGGACCAGCCTGGGCAACATAGCAAGACCCCACGTCTATAATAAATAAATGAACATTAGCATTAGATTAAGCTTTCGCTAATACTGTTTTTATGTTTCTAGGCTATGGATCGAAGATATTATACAGATAATTTAAATGAGCAAGGGTTGTTCTGACAAAAATATTTTTCTGTGGGATCACTGCTGAGCTTGATGGGCATAACTAAAGGTGAGCAAATGGGCAAGTTAAATAGATCCCAAGTTGTCACGAGGTAACTAAGGGCAACGGGCAGTTAATTAAAGACAGGACAGTACCCAGAGTTGAAGTAACCAGCAGGACAGTGAAGCTGAGCGCACCTGCATGTGTCCTACAAGAAAGCTGTTCTTGGAGGGAAAAAGACACAGCACTCAGTGATCACATTTACTTCTGAAATAAACACATCATGGAGGAGAGATGAGCAGTTGATCAGCCCTAGACAGAGCTGTCAGCCTGGTGAGCCCTGACTCCTCAGCTAGCTCATCTCCTTCCCACTAAAAAAATCTCCCATGAAGAGAAGTGTTTCTCAATGATGCCATATACAGTCAGGAAAACTCAGTCATTACTGAAAAGTAACTGTTGAAAAGCGCCCCACTGTGGAACAGGATAGGACTGCAGATGTTCCACAAGGCCCAGCCATCTAGGAGGTGAAGGTGGCTAGACCCCAGGCCAGGAAGGTGTGCTGGTGTGCTCCTGCCTCAGCCCCAGGGCCTGCTTTCTAACGTGCGGGTCTAATCTTTGTTGGAAAAACTCCAGGAAAATCCCCTCAAGGCCGGGCCCCACTCAGTCCACCACCTGCCCTCAGGGCACGATGAGGCTCTGCTTACAGCAGAACCAACAGGGTGTGGAGTCCTATAGCTCTGCCATACGCAGAGGCTACCAGCCTGTTCTGCCCACCTGGGGAGTCCCCACTCACCCATCACAACTCGGCTCAGACGGCCCCTTGGCTGTGTCACCCTTCCTGATACTCTCTGCCCCTCAGTGGCACTCAGCTGTTCTAAGGTCTGGGTTCCATAAAACTCTGCTCACACCTGCTTCAGGTTTGTATTTCTGGGTTGTCAACTGAATACGTAAGTGAATATTTTTTACAACTGTCCATAGTACTCCCCATAAATTAATAAAACCAAATACAAAATAGTATCATCTCTCACTAAGCAATGGTGATGCCAGGCTCTATCTAGTATGATATTCTAGTACGATTTATTTTCTTATTTTAAAAACTGACCTCTGTGTAATCTGACACAAAAAACGAGGTTGTTCCATCATATTCCGCAAAATGCTTTGGGAATAATTTCACCCAGGTTTCATCTCCATAAAAGATGATTCTTTTTCCAGCTGTTTTTGCTTGTCTTATCACACTGTCCTCCAGCAGCGCAGGAGAATTGAGGTTCCTGACGACATCGACAAAGCCAGGGAGGCTCCCCGTCATCAATGCCTTCAGTAAGAAAACGCAAGAATTAGACCACTGAATCCAAAACCGGAGCACGAAAAGGGCACTGAAGATTTTTTTTTTTTGAGACAGGGTCTCCCTCTGCTGCTCAGGATGGAGTTGCAGTCACACAATCATGGATCACTGCAGCTTTGAACTCCTGGGCTCAAGCGGTCCTCCCACCGTGGCCTCCCAAGCGGCAGGGACCACAGATGTGCGGTACCACACTCGGCTTTTTTTTTTTTTTTGGGTAGATACAGGGTCTCGCTATGTTGCCCAGGCTGGTCTGAAGATCATTTTATGGATAAAATACGTGAGCATAAAGCTAGGGTATCCCTAGTACTGGTGGCTGGGTCAATGTTAGGACAGTAATTAGGGTAAAGAAGAGAAAGTGGCACATAGATTCTGGTAAAAAACTGTAAACTCGGCTGGGCGCGGTGGCTCAAGCCTGTAATTCCAGCACTTTGGGAGGCTGAGACGGGCGGATCACGAGGTCAGGAGATCGAGACCATCCTGGCTAACATGGTGAAACCCCGTCTCTACTAAAAAAATACAAAAAACTAGCCGGGCGAGGTGGCGGGCACCTGCAGTCCCAGCTACTCAGGAGGCTGAGGCAGGAGAATGGCGTAAACCCGGGAGGCAGAGCTTGCAGTGAGCCGAGATCCGGCCACTGCACTCCAGCCTGGGTGACAGAGTGAGACTCCGTCTCAAAAAAAAAAAAAAAAAAAAAAAAAAAAAAAAAAAAACCTGTTAACTCAATAATAATAAAGATAACCATATTAAAGGACATTCATGGCTCATAATAATCTTTCCAGCTGATAAGAGGTTAAAGGAGGTGGCTAGGGATAGCGAGACAACAGCAACAGCCAGAGAAGCAGCTATGGGTTCGTGACATAGCTGAAGCAAATGGCAAAGTGAGGTATACATTAAAAACATTAACCTGTGTATTCAAAGCCTCTGCCAGGTTCCCAATTAAGATTCAAATCTCCATGTGACAAGCAAAGTCCATACGACTCCTAACAATCCAGCAATTCCAACGTCTACCTTTGAGTGGAAAACCAGGATGAAACCAGTCCTAAAGCATGAACTTTCAACAATTTGCACACTGAACTGGGCCAGGGAGGCCAGTGGGATAGTCTCTTCTGCTCCCGCCCTCAATGTTGCATCATATTTTCTGGGAGGGGTGGGGGGGTGACATGTCCTTATACCCTTCTGATAATAGAATTGAGTCAAGAATTTCCCTGATTTTAGCATAGAACCTAAGAGGCCATCGTAATGGGTAACAGATCTCTGTGATTTAGAGTTATACAGCCACCCCAGCCAGCACTGGCATCCTGCAACCTGTGCAATGAAAATAAACAGGAACCTGGATAACACCAGCAGGTGAAATAGTTTTAACAAGACATCTTTAACGGTAAATAAATGCAAGTACGAATTATCCAGACTTCTGGAATGCCACGGGGAGCTCAGCAAAATCTCTCCCCCAGGAGCAATAATAAAACTGGATGAAACTGTCAAAAGCAACCATTTTAGTACTTTGGAAATTCACCAAAATTATAGAACAGATTGAGAAGAGCTTATTTAAGAAAAAAAACGGAATCTCAGTAAGAACAGCAAGTGCCATGGTGTTTCCACACAGGGCGGCTCCCACCTCCCTCCTTTCCAGCTGCATGCTGCAGCAGCCACCGAGAAGCCTCGCACCCAGGGAGGTTAGGAAAACACATCAGGGTGCTGAAGCACAACCTCTGACCAACCACTGGCTGACCACTAAGCGATGTGGAGCCCCGGCTTCGCTCCTGAGGCTTCCGGAGCCTCAGGAAGACAGGCTTAAAAATAAAAACAAGAGGCCGGGCGCGGTGGCTCAAGCCTGTAATCCCAGCACTTTGGGAGGCCGAGACGGGCGGATCACGAGTTCAGGAGATCGAGACCATCCTGGCTAAGCCGTTGAGACCCCGTCTCTACTAAAAACTACAAAAAACTAGCTGGGCGAGGTGGTGGGCGCCTGTAGTCCCAGCTACTCGGGAGGCTGAGGCAGGAGAATGGCGTGAACCCGGGAGGCGGAGCTTGCAGTGAGCTGAGATCTGGCCACTGCACTCCAGCCTGGGTGACAGAGCGAGACTCCGTCTCAAAATAAATAAATAAATAAATAAATAAATAAATAAATAAATAAATAATTAAATAAAAACAAGAATTTAAATACCAAAAGAACCAAAAGACCTAAGTGAAGACATCAGGTGCCGCATGCTGCCGGGGAGATAGACTGCAGAAGTGGTTTAGGAAGTCACTATACAAACAACCAAAATAACCCTAACAGCCACCAACATTCCTAGGGTGGGGTTAGAATTGAGCTGAGGTGGGGTGTGCCTGGATATACACATTTGTTAAATTCTGTACGTCCAAAAATGTAATTGTATAAAAATTACATTTCAATAAAGTTATTTTTTAAAACGTGAGCCTCTCTCACCCCAAAATCCCACTCTTTAAAAGGCAGCCAATTACTCTTGGTGAGTATCCTTTTAGACTCTTTTCTGTGTGTGTGTGTGTGCATGCGTGCATGTATAAAATCACAAATACATGAAGGTACATATTTTTTACCAAAATGGTAGCAAACTATACAAATTAGTCTCAAACTTCTTCAATTAATAACATACCATGAACCTCTTTACCTAGGGAACATTTTTTTTTTTTTTTTTTTTTTTGAGAAGGAGTCTCGCTCTGTCACCCAAGCTGGAGTGCAGTGGCCGGATCTCAGCTCACTGCAAGCTCTGCCTCCCGGGTTTATGCCATTCTCCTGCCTCAGCCTCCCAAGTAGCTGGGACTACAGGCGCCCGCCACCTCGCCCGGCTAGTTTTTTGTATTTTTTTAGTAGAGACGGGGTTTCACCATGTTAGCCAGGATGGTCTCGATCTCCTGACCTTGTGATCCGCCCGCCTCAGCCTCCCAAAGTGCTGGGATTACAGGCTTGAGCCACCGCGCCTGGCCTACCTAGGGAAAATTTAAAGTGGTCTCTACCCTCTTTAAAAATATCAGTGGGAACCCAAGCTAGTGTGAGGACAAGGGGGGTGCCTTATAAAAGTCACAAAAGAATGGATGAAAACAGAAAACTTTTATATTGTCAAGATGTTGTAAACAAAGTCAACTAACATGATAAACTGAAACAATTATTGACGGTGGACATGACATACAAGATGTAACATCCATGATGTATAAAGAGGTTTGGATCAAGGAGCGACAGTCCTGTGGAAACTGGGCGGAGTACGTAACAGAATCCACCAAGCAAGAAAGCGGAATGGCCAGAAAACATGTGCAGATTCTGGACTAGTAATCAGAGCAGGGTAAATAGAACAACCCATAAGCCAGTTTTTTTTTTTATCATATTGTGAAAATTTAAAGATGGATGATCTCTACCCCGCACAAGAAATGAGGTGAACAGGTGCTCTTGAAATACCGTGGGTGTGAATACAGGTTGACTGAGCCAGTATCTCCAGGGCCACCACCGTCGTCCAGGCTGCTGTGGGCTCCAATCTGAACTATTATAAATGCCCTAGCACCTTTTCTTGCCCAAATCCCATCTGGACACAAATCAGATCTTGCTACACTACTCTTTTTTTTTTTTTTTTTTGAGACGGAGTCTCGCTCTGTCGCCCGGGCTGGAGTGCAGTGGCCGGATCTCAGCTCACTGCAAGCTCCGCCTCCCGGGTTTTACGCCATTCTCCTGCCTCAGCCTCCCGAGTAGCTGGGACTACAGGCGCCCGCCACGTCGCCCGGCTAGTTTTTTGTATTTTTTAGTAGAGAGGGGGTTTCACCGTGTTAGCCAGGATGGTCTCGATCTCCTGACCTCGTGATCTGCCCGTCTCGGCCTCCCAAAGTGCTGGGATTACAGGCTTGAGTCACCGTGCCCGGCCTACACTACTCTTTAAAACCCTTCCGTAGTTTTCCCTCTGCTGGGTTTGAACACCGAACGCCATCGCCCAGAGCCTCGAGGCTCTGTGCAGCCTCACTCCCATTTACCTCTTCATCCTCATATAGGCCCCCTTTTGTGTTCCCTTGCCCTTCATCCACAGGTCACACGCAGCTCACACAGAAAAGAGTCTAAAAGGATACTCACCAAGAGTAACTGGCTGCCTTTTAAAGAGTGGGATTTTGGGGTGAGAGAGGCTCACATTTTTAAAAATAACTTCATTGAAATGTAATTTTTATACAATTACATTTTTGGACGTACAGAATTTAACAAATGTGTATATCCAGGCACACCCCACCTCAGAGGGGATCTGGCATCCCCTCATCCCAGAAAGTGTGCAGGCAGTGAGTGGGCTGCACTCACAGTCCTAGGAAATCTAAGGGAAAGCTCAGGTCTGTCAATCAATGCCGGCTATTATGACTAGAAAGTGCTTGAAGAATTAAAAGGCATTCAAAAATGAGTTACAGGACTTTAAAACAAAGCTGCTGCAGGGTCTTAGCAAGTGAAAGCCCACTGGACACGTCAGGGTTGGCGGCTGGTTGCAAATGTATCAACCCCAGGAGATGCTCTGAGCCCTTTCTCGGACTGGAGGCAGGGCAGGGGACACTTTCCTCAACCAACACTGCCCAACCTACCAAACTCCAGAGCTGTACAATCCTAACTCCAGTATGGGCTTTCTGTTCTAGCTCCTCCCTGATGGGGAAATAAGGAGCAAGAATCCTCAAAGGACTGAAAACGAAACAAAACACTAGCTCTGGGGTGAGGCTCCCCAGCAAAGGTGAAATAAAACCAATAAGCTGGAGACACAGGCGCCACGAACCACAGTGCCAACGTGCTGGTCTGAATAGAACCTGGAGCCTGCACAATCACTTACACATTTCTCAAATCTGCCTGTTAAATCTTTAAAAAAAAAAAAAAAAAAAAAAAAAAAAAAAAAAAAAAAAGGGAGAAAAGCGTTCCTTCCACACTTCTGAGAGAGCAGATAAAGAAATTGGTGTTCCTGGCCGGGCGTGGTGGCTCAAGCCTGTAATCCCAGCGCTTTGGGAGGCCGAGACGGGCGGATCACGAGGTCAGAAGATCGAGACCATCCTGGCTAACATGGTGAAACCCCGTCTCTACTAAAAAATACAAAAAACTAGCCGGGTGAGGTGGCGGGCGCCTGTAGTCCCAGCTACTCCAGAGGCTGAGGCAAGAGAATGGCGTAAACCCGGGAGGCGGAGCTTGCAGTGAGCTGAGATCCGGCCACTGCACTCCAGCCCGGGCGACAGAACGAGACTCCGTCTCAAAAAAAAAAAAAAAAAAAAAAAAAAAGAAATTGGTGTTCCTGAAGATCAGGCACCTGGATGTCTCTTTCAGATTCCCACGGCTAGTTTCAGCAGAACGGCACAAACGGAGTGCTGTGATCAAAGGTGCCTGCCCCCTCCTTCATTCTCCCTCACCTCCCGCTCCATTCCTTCCAGAGCAGTTGTCACTGTCTGAAACGATCTTCATTGATTCATATTTTACTGATTTTCTATTCCTCCAATTAGAAAGTAGGCTCCATGAGGACAATGCTGTCTTGTTCTTCACTGCATCCCTCCTGTCTAGAACAGCGTGTCACATAGTACATGCTCAATAAATATTGCTGAATGAAGGTCCCATCACATTGAAATGTGGCAGAGAGTAAAACATTCAAGGAAAGAGTCAGTGAGCGATATGGCACTGTGCTTCCTCCAGTCTCAGACTGCTTTCATCCAGCGAGCATTCGCTGAGCATCGACAACTGGGGCTGCCCCCAAGCCTTCAATCAGCAAGCAGCTCCTTCTCACCAAGTAACAAGGTGTCACACCATCAACCACACAGCGAAGGCTCCGTCAGAGACTTTATGCCACACTCACATGCGATACACTCACAAACACAATTCAACCCCTCTGCTCCTTTCTGTCCCCACCTTTATTCATCCTTCCAGTCTCAGTTTAAATGCAATTTCCTCAGCCAGGATTTCTCACCCACTAATCATCACATCCTGTTCTTTCCCATCATGCACTAACCACACTTGACAACTGCACGTTTTCTTTTTTTTTTTTTTTTGAGATGGAATCTCGCTCTATCGCCCAGGCTGGAGTGCAGTGGCCGGATCTCGGCTCACTGCAAGCTCCGCCTCCTGGGTTCACACCATTCTCCTGCCTCAGCCTCCTGAGTAGCTGGGACTACAGGCGCCCGCCACCTCACCCGGCTAGTTTTTTTGTATTTTTAGTAGAGACGGGGTTTCACTGTGTTAGCCAGGATGGTCTCGATCTGACCTCGTGATCCACCCGCCTCGGCCTCCCAAAGTGCTGGGATGACAGGCGTGAGCCACCGCGCCCGGCCCAGCTGCATGTTTTCATATGCTCCTTTGTTGAGTGAGTGTGTATCTAAAGGCTAAAAGCTACATGAAGGGAGAGATACTATTTTTTCCCCCGATTGTATACCCATTAAAATATCACCACATAGTAGTTCCTCAAAAGTTTTTGAGTCAATCAATAAAGGCTTACTTTTTCTCTTTACCCATGGTTCTCTTGGGAAACACACTATGTATTTCAAAGCTGCTGTCAATAGGCTGGACACCTGAAGGATATGGTGGAAACAGTGGTAATTGTCGAGGCAGATCATACCAACTGGATCATTATGTATACTGGTGGATACTTTTGGAGAAGTCACATTTAACTTACCTGGGTTTGCTTTCCTATCTATAAGATCTAGAGACTGAACTAGATCAGCTCTAAAGGCTCCTTCTAAGATTGCAAATGACCCAGTGGCAATTAAAGAAGAAAGCGGGTTACCAAGAATGGTATATCTTGGGGTAGGTTAGCCTGGGTGATCTTGCTGTAAATCTTTTATACTTCCCACGAAGCATGAGCTTTGGCTACTTGACAAGAGGTACAAATCATGGGTCTCAGTTCTGTCCTGTGTGAGGCTCCTTCAGCATTCCATTGCCCCAGCCAACTGATAGCACAAAATTTCCACCTTCTTAAAATTGCAACTCCAAGCCAAAGACTACAGCGGCCCCCTCTAAATCTTCAAAAGAGCCAAACCATGATTCATAAAACATTAAGGCCAGCTTACCTTGATTCGAGGCATAGTAACTGTAGGTGGCTTTGCTTCAGCCACAAAACTGTGAGATGCTCCTTTTTCCACAAGATAAGTTGTGTAGGGCATAAATTTCACACCCTTTGATCCAAACACAAAATCATCTCTCAAGGCATCTATCAGAACAATAACAACTTTACTGAAGAGAGGTGATGGCAGCGTGGTCCAGTTAGAACTGGCTCCTAAGTGTTTGAAAGAAAAAAAGGAAATTGAACTTTAAACTTTCCTAAGCATTCAAGCACCTCCACAATCTAGCTTCTACCTACTTCTCCAGCACACATCCTGCCATATCTATATAACCAAACCCAAAAGGAGGCGACTTGTACTTGGTAGGTAGTGCTGCGGGGAAAGGACGGGGGTTAACAGGAGTAATCTCAGGGACCCACAGTAGTAAGCAGTTAATTATCCTTAGTATGGTGAGGAGTACCAGGGCAGGGGAATCCCTACGTAAGCGTCCTGGGATGGGACATTTAGGGAGCTTGACCTAAAACGCAGAGCTGCAAGAATGGGATGGCTGGGTGTTTATATACTGCGTTTCATGGTCAGCGGCTGGTGTGTGCAGTGGTCCAGAACCAGGGCGCCTTTACTTGCTGTATGTGGCTGGGTAGATGAAGACTAGGAAGGGGCCTAACGCAGAAAGGCATTAGCCACGAGGCAGGGAAAACATCTTGGAGGAATGTAAGAGACCCAAACGCGAAGGGATCAGCAGGGGTCTTATCTGTAGTGTACTAGGGGGCAAAAAGGGCGCCTGGAACAGGGAGTGACCCAAAGGCTGCTCAGGAGAGGGGCGGGGGCTCTGGAAGAGTAGAGCTGGAGAGGCCGGATCCCAGGTATGGACACAGCTTACTTTGTGGTGATCAGGAAGGAAGATCGAAGTGGGGCCAGGAGAAGTGGTTGCCACAAAGTTGTAAGAATACAGAAAAGAGACGCTGGAGCGGTAAAAAAAAAAAAAAAAAAAAAAAATTCTGGGGTGGGGACCATAATGGAAGAGACCACCGGGGAGCGCCGATAAGAAATCCGAGCAGTGACGCTCAGAAAAAGGGTCTTCTAGGGGATGTGGGGTCACGGGAGCGGAGATGCCGGGGAGGGGTCCGTACCAGCCGAGGGTTCGGGCGCTGGGGGCTCTGCTCCGTGTTCCGCCCTGGCAGAGGAACGAACGGGAGCCGGGAAGAATCCCCGAAGGAAGACCGCGATCCCTAGCACCTCGATCGCTACGCAACAGGTAGCGAAAGTCCCGGAGCCCAGCCGCATCGTGGACACGCCAGGCGGGATGCGAAACCGACCCCAACTGGAGCTTCGCCCTGCTGCACCCGCGCTTCCGGCTCCAGGTAGCCGCCTCTAACCAAGAACGCCAGGCCTTACCGTCTCAGCCACAGTGACGTCACGTCCGCCGGCGGGCCACAGTGGCGCGTCACTTCCGCCGGCGCGCCAAAGTGGCGTCACGCCGGAAATACTTCCAGCGGGCAGTGCTCCAGGCTCTCTGGGGCGGCCTTCCCGGCGAGTCGGCGGTGGGCGCAGCCCATGGCGAGGTACAAGATTTAAAAAATTTTTAATTTGGAAGGCTGGGCGCAGTGGCTCACGCCTGTAATCCCAGCACTTTGGGAGGCCGATGCGGGCGGATTCACGAGGTCAAGAGATGGAGACCATCCTGGCTAACGCGGTGAAACCCCGTCTGTACTTAAACTACAAAAAATTAGCCAGGCGTGGTGGTGGCTGGCGCCTGTAGTCCCAGCTACTTAGGAGGCTGAGGCGGGAGAATGGTGTGAACCCGGGAGGTGGAGCTTGCAGTGAGCCGAGATCAGGCCACTGCACTCCTGCCTGGGCGACAGAGCGAGACTCCGTCTCACAAAAAAAAAAAAGTTTATTTGAAAATTTTATTTTTTAATCGACAGATTGTAATGGCACATATTTATGGGCACAATTTGATGTTCAGATAAATATATGTTGTCTAATTATCGAATGAGGGTAGCTTGCCCTAATACCTCACTGTTGCAGTCACCTAACCTACTATGGCGTGAGAACACCAGAGTTCGTCCTCCTCACCGTTATTTCCTGCCTACCGACCTCCCTTCCTCTCTCCCTCCCTCCTCGATCTCTAGTGACCGCTGTTCTATTCCTTGTTTCTATATCAACTTAAAAACAAAATTCAGGCCGGGCGCGGTGGCTCACGCCTGTAATCCCAGTACTTTGGGATGCCGAGGCGGGCAGATCACGAGGTCAGGAGATCGAGACCAGCCTGGCCAACACGGTGAAACCCCGTCTCTACTAAAAATACAAAAAATTAGCCGGTCGTGGTGGCGGGCGCCTGTCGTCTGAGCTAATCAGGAGGCCGAGGCAGGAGAATTGCTTGAACCCGGGAGGTGGAGGTTGCAGTGAGCTGAGATCGCGCCACTGCACTCCAGCCTGGCAACAGAGCTAGACGCCGTCTCGAAAAAAAAAAAAATTCAACCCAGTACCTCAGACAACTGGTAAATCTCTTAATGATTAGCTTTGTTTTAAAGATTCCACATGAGTGAGATCATGAGGTATTTGTCTTTCTGTGTCTGTCTGATTTTGCTTACATGATATCCTCAGGTTTATCCTGTGGATAAATGATAGGGTTGTGGCAAATGATAGGGCTGCATTATTTTATTAGAGCTGACTAGTACCCCAGTGTGTATATAAACGCATTTTCTTTGTTGTGAAAGGAAAATCTTGGGGCCTCTAAATTACTAAGCTAGGGGAAAAGTCAAGCCCGAACTGCTCAGGACAAACCTGCCTCCCATTCTATTCAAAGTCAACCCTCTGCTCACTGAGATAAATGCATATTCTGATAGCCTCCTTTCCAGAGGCTTATCAGAAACTCAAAGAATGCAACCATTTGTCTCTCACCTACCTGTGACCTGGAAGCCCCCTCCCTGCTCCAAGTTGCCCCTGTCTTTCTGGACAGAACCAATGTCCTTCTTTTTTCTTCTTCTTTTGAGATGGAGTCTCACTCTGTCGCTCAGGCTGGAGTGCAGTGGTGCGATCTCAGATCACTGCAACCTCTACCTCCCGGGTTCAAGCAATTCTCCCGTCTCAGCCTCCTGAGTAGCTGGGATTACAGGTGTGTGCCGCCCCGCACGGCTAATTTTTGTATTTTTAGTAGAGACGGGGTTTCACCATATTGGTCAGGCTGGTCTTGAACTGCTGACCTCGTGATCCGCCCTGCCTCGGCCTCCCAAAATGCTGGGATTACAGGCGTGAGCCATCGCGCTCCACCGCGCCTGGTCTTTTCTTTTTTTTTTTTTTTTTTTGAGACAGAGTCTCACTCTTACTTAGGCTGGAGTGCAGTGGTGCCATCGCAGCGCACTGCAAGCTCCGCCTCCCAGGTTCAAGCCATTCTCCTGCCTTAGCCTCCCGAGTAGCTGAGACTACAGGCGCCCGCCACCATGCCTGTCCTTTTTTTTTTTTTTTTTTTTTTTTTCAGTAGAGACGGGTTTCACCTTGTTAGCCAGGATGGTCTCCATCTCCTGGCCTCGTGATCCGCCCGCCTGGGTCTCCCACAGTGTTGGAATTACATGCGTGAGCTACCGCGCCCGGCCTGGTCTGTTCTTATACATATGACTGATAGCTCCTGACTCCCTAAACTGTATAAAAACAAGCTGTGCCCCGACCACCTTGGGCGCAGGTCGTCAGGATCTCCAGAGGCAGTGTCACGGGCGTGCATCCTTAACTTTGGCAAATAAGCCTCCCAAAATGATTAAGACTTGTCATTTTTCTCAATTGACATCTGATAAGCACTGAGATCCCGAGTGAAGGTAACCCGACCTGCAGCAGCTCGCCTATTGATCCTTGATACTGACTTGGCACCTTATTGCCCAAACTGGTAGGATGATTGCTGAAATCTGGGACCTTGTTCCTCCAGGGATCCCTGATCTTCCAACGTTTTTTGGTTGGGGGTCTGAGGTTTATTTGCTGTTGAAAAACTCCTTTTTTGGGAGTCTCCACTCACTTCCATCAAAGAAGGCAAGCCTGCCTGCTTCTGCTTTGATGGAGAGCGGTCTTCAGCTTGGGCCCCATCACTAGGTGAGAAAACTGATTTGGGATTTTGTCTTGCAAATTTGTTGTAAATGACTAAAGAACATTCACAACCAGCTGGTGTTTATTTCTGCTTCCACTTAGAGCGTTCAGAAGTCATGTATTTTGTGTGATCATTGTTAGTTTTGCTAACCTGTTCTGTTGTTTGTTTCTGTCTTGTTGGGGTGTTTTTGTGTGTTTTGGTCCTTTCCCTTATTGGATTTGACCAACTCCAAACCCTCTAGCTCATGAGTGTAGAATCTTCCCTTCTGAAGAAATAAGAGCACCTGCCTCCCCTCAGCCTTTCGGAGCATCCTCAGACAACTGAGAATCACCTGAGGGTGTCTGGGAGGAATGCTCCCTAAGACCTGCAGTGGCTCTAAATAGGTTTCCCCCTCAGAAGGACATACTTAGGGTCTAATCTCAGCTGGCAGGTGCATATAAGGAGCCGACCCCTCCTGCACCTTGAGGCTCTGACACTGTGCCAGGTGGCCGCCACAGGGGTGGACCAAACCAGTTTGGGGGGTAACAACAGTGAAAAGCTAGGTCTGCAAGCAGCATATTTTGGGTCCGACACACACCCTGACTTGGCGAAATCCGAAGGGGAACTGTAAATTATGGGAACAATGCCTCTGAAGCAGCTAAATACCCAACCCCCTACTCCCGAACACAAAAAAGGTGGTATGGTTGGGGGAGGAAAATGGCCAGCAAAAGGAAAAAGAAGAGAAAAGATTTTTTATTTTCACTACTAAAGGGATGTTATTTACGTAACGCCACCTTTTTGCCAGCCAGAGCAAACTGAAAGAGCAATGGTTGTATTTCTGAAATAGCAGCATTTTGTCCAGCCGAAATACGGTAATGAGATTTAAAAAGATTTTTTTAAAGGAGCTCAATGGTTAAAAGTCAGCTTAATTTGGCCATGTGCAGTGGCTAACACCTGTAATCCCAGCATTTTGGGAGGCCGAGGTGGGCAGATCATGAAGCCAAGAGATTGAGACCATCCTGGCCACCATGGTGAAACCCCCGTCTCTACTACAAATACAAAAAATTAGCAGGGTATGGTGGTGCGCACCTGTAATCCCAGCTACTTGGGAGGCTGAGGCAGGAGAATCACTTGAACCTGGGAGGCGGAGGTTGCAGTGAGCCGAGATCATACATCATGCCACTGCACTCCAGCCTGGCAACAGAGTGAGACTCTGTCTCAAAAAAAAAAAAAGAAGAAGAAATGGTAAACTTCCTCTAAAACTTTCCACACAAAGCTTATTTTTCCTTCTTTGTCTGCACCCGAGATCTCATGCTCAGTTTATCCATTGCTGAAATCTGTGGCAAAAGCTACCCCTGATCAAGAGACTCTGTCTCAAAAACAAAACAAAAAAAGTCAGCTTAACTAAGGCTAACATCCAAGAATTGTGTGTGTATGTGTGCGTGTTTATATTTAGAAGGTTTTCATGTGTTTGTTTTTGTTTTTTGTTTTTCTCTCCTAGGACCTTGTATTTTTTTTTTTGAGCAAGTTTTTTTTATTGTTTGTTCAGTTGACTGAATTCTGTTTTCACCTGATTTTTTTAACTAAAATAGTTACTGTAACAGGCTACTCTTGAGATTTTAAGGAAGAATGTAGTTTAGACATGCAAAAATGTCTTTGTTAAAAAAAAATTTAACTGCATTGTAAAAGCATCACATGGTCTAACCTCAAAATAATTCTCCCTTTTTCTGGAGCCCCAGGACTCAATGTGGGTTCTCCCTAGAGCTCTGAGATCCAGTAGTCCCTATCTAAATAAAATTGGTCTCCTTGTACAATCCTATGATAGATTTTTATAATTTATATTTGATTTGGCTCAAAGAAAAATAAAGCTTTCCCCCTCTAGCACTAGCAGACTTTTTCTCTATATACCTTATTATTTTATTTTATTTTATTTTTTTGAGACAGAGTCTCGCTCTGTCACCCAGGCTGGAGTGCAGTGGCGGGATCTCGGCTCACTGCAAGCTCCGCCTCCCGGGTTCACGCCATTCTTCTGCCTCAGCCTCCTGAATAGCTGGGACTACGGGCGCCCACCACCACGCCCGGCTAGTTTTTTTGTATTTTTTAGTAGGGACCGGGTTTCACCATGTTAGCCAGGATGGTCTCCGATCTCTTGACCTCGTGATCCGCCCGTCTCCGCCTCCCAAAGTGCTGGGATTACAGGCTTGAGCCGCCGCGCCCGGCCTCTCTCTATACCTTGTGATGAAAATTTGGGTGTTTGATTTTCACCAGAGTTGTTTCCTTTCTTATGCAAATTTAAGGCTACTTAGCTGACAACTGCCTGGGGTTGTGAAGCCAGTTATCCATAATCTGAAAGTCTAAAATAGGAAAAAAGTTGAATCTTTATGAATCTATAAGATGTACTTCCAGCCGCATGCAGTGGTTCACGCCTGTAATCCCAGGCCGAGGTAGGTGCATCACAAGGTCAGGAGATCAAGACCATCCTGGCTAACACAGTGTAACCTCGTCTCTACTAAAAATACCAAAAAAAAAAAAAAAAAAATTTAGCCGGGCGTGGTGGCGGGCTCCTGTAGTCCTAGCTACTCGGGAGACTGGCAGGAGAATGGCATGAACCCAGGAGGTGGAGCTTGCAGTGAGCCGAGATTGCACCACTGCACTCCAGCCTGAGTGACGGAGCGAGATACTGGCTCAAAAAAAAAAAAAAAAAAAGATGTACTTCTGTTGGCATGCCTAATATTTATTGTCTATGTATTTGTGTGTTGTCTATATAGTGTTTCACTACTGAAAACATATAAAAGAACTCTAATTAATTGGCTTAAAGAAAAATAAAAGCACTTAAATACTTTATCAGGAAAAAAGAAAAGACTAGTCAAATGCTTTTTGAAGTTTATGTAACTTAAGTAAATTCTTCAATAAATAAGCTAGCTTTCAAATTATTGGCAAAGTAATATTAGAAATGTCTTAAGAATTGCCAGCAGACTTTTTGCATTTATTAATCAAGCAATTTTATAATTATCCCTGCCAAATACTATAAGGTGTCAAAATTTGGCATAGAAGTTACAAAACTATAAACCCAGCCCCAAACAGAATGATCTTTGCTTGTGAAATTTTTAATAAATGAGACACTGACATTGGTTTAATGAAAATAGCTGCATCTGGAATTTAGTAAGATTACCATAACTTTTTTATTTTTTATTTTTGAGATGGAATCTCCCTCTTTTGCCCAGACTGGAGTGCAATGACATGATCTCGGCTCACTGCAACCTCCACCTCCTGGGTTTAAGAAATTCTAATCCCAGCACTTTGGGAGGCCGAGACGGGCGGATCACGAGGTCAGGAGATCAAGACCATCCTGGCTAACACAGTGAAACCCCGTCTCTACTAAAAATACAAAAACTAGCCGGGCGAGGTGGCGGGCGCCTGTAGTCCCAGCTACTTGGGAGGCTGAGGCAGGAGAATGGCGTAAACCCGGGAGGCGGAGCTTGCAGTGAGCTGAGATCCGGCCACTGCACTCCAGTCCGGGCGACAGAGCGAGACTCCGCCTCAAAAAAAAAAAAAAAAAAAAAAGAAATTCTCCTGCCTCGGCCTTCTGAGTAGCTGGGATTGTAGGAATGCACCACCATGCCCCGCTAATTTTTGTATTTTTAGTAGAGAAGGGTTTCACCATGTTGGCCAGGCTGGTCTTGAACTCCTGACCTCAGGTGATCCACCTGCCTTGGCCTCCAAAGGCAGTTTCTTAAACTGGTTGTTTAAGAAAAAGGGATGTGGCCGGGCGCGATGGCTCAAGTCTGTAATCCCAGTACTTTGGGAGGCCGAGACGGGCGGATCACGAGGTCAGGAGATCGAGACCATCCTGGCTAACATGGTGAAACCCAGTCTCTACTAAAAAATACAAAAACTAGCCTGGCGAGGTGGCGGGCGCCTGTCGTCCCAGCTACTTGGGAGGCTGAGGCAGGAGAATGGCATAAACCCAGGAGGTGGAGCTTGCAGTGAGCTGAGATCCGGCCACTGCACTCCAGCCTGGGAGACAGAGGGAGACTCCATCTCAAAATAAAAAAAGAACCCAAAACTTTTATATGATCAAGTTGTCTATAATTAAAGGGAAATTATAATAATCTTTCTAGAGATTGGGCTTGATGTAAAAAAAACACTTATACACTAAATTATTTGTTAGAAAAATGAAATTTTCCTAAGGGATTGATTTACTCTTAATAGATTATAAGAGATTTTAATTTTTTTAATCTGAAGTTCAACTTTTATTGCATCTTGCCATTTTTTGGCTTTCTCTACCTTTTGAAAAGATACATTTTCTTAAAGGTCTAAAGGGAATGTTTTTTTCCAACATAATAGTCTGTGCACTGCAGAAGGTCTTTTTCTTTTGCCTTTTGGTAACTGGCCTGACAGATTTTATGTTTTATAGAAATAATTTCCATTCAGTTATTATTAAGTTTGATTTTGCTTATGAAAAAACTGAAATTTAAGGGTTTTTTTTTTTTGAGATGGAGTCTCGCTCTGTCCCCCAGGCTGGAGTGCAGTGGCGCCATCTCGGTTCACTGCAAGCTCTGCCTCCTTGGTTCTTGCCATTCTCCTGCCTCAGTCTCCCGAGTAGCTGGACTACAGGGGCCCGCCACCATGCCCGGCTAATTTTTTGTATTTTTAGTAGAGACAGGGTTTCACCGTGTTGGCCAGGATGGTTTCGATCTCCTGACCTTGTAATCCACCCACCTCAACCTCCCAAAGTGCTGGGATTACAGGCGTGAGCCACCGCGCCTGGCTGTTTGTGATAATTTTAACCTATTGTAATCCAATATATTGGCTGGGCACAGTGTCTCACGCTTGTAATCCCTGCGCTTTGGGAGGTTGAGGTGGGTGGATCATGAGGTCAGGAGATCGAAACCATCCTGGCCAACATGGTAAAACCTTATGTCTACTAAAATCCAAAAAATTAGCCAGACATGGTGGCATGTGCCTGTAGTCCCAGCTACTTGGGAGGCTGAGGCAGGAAAATTGCTTGAATCCCGGAGACAGAGGTTGCAGTGAGCCGAGGTCACACTGCTGCACTCCAGCCTGGCGACAGAGCAAGACTTTGTCTTAATAAATAAATTAAATTTAAAAACCCAAAATGTTATTGTTTTAATATGTGATCAATATATAATTAGAAATAAGGTATATTTCTGATCTGATTCTTCTAAACTCACTGTGTATTTTATGTTTGCAGCACGTTTTACTTCAAACCAGCTACATTCCTACCCAGTAGGTACATATGGCAGGTGGCTGCCACATTGAGTGCAGCCGTAAGGGCTCTGACCTCAGGGAAGTGAGGGACCTGAACACCTCTCTTCCGCTGGAAGTGAGAGAACAGCCTCTCTACCAAACTTTCTCCTCAGGCTCAAGGGTGGGTGGGACAGTGCCCCCAGAGAGAGCCTGCACTGCAAGCTAAGAGTGTCCACGTGGGCCGGGCGCGGTGGCTCAAGCCTGTAATCCCAGCACTTTGGGAGGCCGAGACGGGCGGATCACGAGGTCAGGAGATCAAGACCATCCTGGCTAACATGGTGAAACCCCGTCTCTACTAAAAAAATACAAAAAGCTAGCCGGGCGACCTGGCGGGCGCCTGTAGTCCCAGCTACTCAGGAGGCTGAGGCAGGAGAATGGCGTGAACCCGGGAGGCGGAGCTTGCAGTGAGCTGAGAGCCGGCCACTGCACTCCAGCCTGGGCGACAGAGCGAGACTCCGTCTCAAAAAAAAAAAAAAAAAAAAAAAAAAAAAGAGTGTCCACGTGAAGACCACGGTCTCCCAGTTGCTGTTTGGTGCCGGCGTGATGGTCTCCTCAGTTCAGCCAGGCCTGGGCTCTCTTCCCATGACCAGGAAGAATAAGACATACAGACACCAGAGAGTCAGTAAAGCAGAGTAAGATTTTTTGAGCAGAAGGAAACCTCTCAGCAGCAAGAGGGGACATGAAAGCAGGTTGCCAGAAATGGGGCTGAGTTCTGGGTCTTTTATGTGTCAAGAACAAGGAAGTCTTCTGTGGGTTCTGCCCAAATGGGAGGGGTAAATTTTCCCCCTGAGGGTGTTGCGTCTGAGCATGCCTGGGGTTGACCACAGTGACTCCATCTTGGTTATCACCCATGAGTGCCCTAGGAAAACCCACAGCAGTGGAAAGGGTGAAGCTAAAACCAAAGTACTTAAGTCAGTAACATAAGGAGCTGGGTCAAGTTAATGACATTTAGGTTGATTTATTACACCTGGGCCTAAGTTGGGAGCATCCCTTCTGATCAACATCCTGGCATAAGAGGAAGTTCTTAGTCACATTTCTTCTGGCTAGTGACTGGGGTGGTGCAGGTGTGGTCCCTTGGGTGTTTTTCCTCTCCTGAAACCCTCCCTCCCTAGCTTCCTAACCAGCCTCTGACTGCCTCCTCTCAGGGGTTCCTCTTTTATTTTATTTTATTTATTTATTTTGAGATGGAGTATTGCTCTGTTACCAGGCTGGAATGTAGTGGCACGATCTTGGCTCACTGCAACATCCACCTCCTGGGTTCAAGTGATTCTCCTGCCTCAGCCTCCTGAGTAGCTGGGATTACAGGTGTGTGCCACCATGCCCAGCTAATTTTTGTATTTTTAGTAGAGATGCAGTTTCAAAATGTTGACCAGGATGGTCTCAACCTCTTGACCTTGTGATCCCCCTGCCTTGGCCTCCCAAAGTGCTGGGATCACAGGCGTGAGCCACTGCGCCCGGTTTCCTCCTCCTTTAAATATCAGACAGGAAACAAGGAATGATGGGGCCACAGGAGGAGAGAGCACCATGTCTTCAGATGTCTTCACAGCCTTGCCCTCCAGAGTTTAGATGTGGAAGGAATAGATTAAAGGCGAACTTCTTGTTTTGCTTTTTATCTTTGGACCTAATTGTCAGGCTGTAACTGTGTTTTTGTCCTGTGGTGTGGGGCACTGTGTGAGTTTAAGCACCAATGACATGCATCCACATCTACCTGCACTTCTGTTCCCAGAAGGAAGGCTGTGAGTGTGAGCTGTCCAGGTCCTTGACATTTTGAACAAATACTTGAACAAAAAGCACAAAGGAATGAAAAACAGGAAGGAAGCAGCAAAAGCAAGAATTTATTCAAGTGAGAAAGCACTCCACAGGGTGGGTGTGGGCCCCAGCAAGCAGCTCGAGGACCCGGTTACAACGTTTTCTGGGTTTTAAGTACGCCTTTTGAGGTTCCTATCAGCTACCCCATTATTTGGATGAAGGATTTGGTCCGTGGCTAATCAAAGACTGAGGCGAATTGGTACCCCATGCAGATGAAGGCATGGCCTGTGCTTGGCCCTCAGCCACTCCAAGGCACTCTCCTTTTCTATCAGAGAACTGGTGCCAGGGGGAGGGTTGTAGCCACAGTCACCGCTGATCCTTTGCTACTCGGGTGTAGATGAGGTTTCTCCTTTTGGTTTAGATGCAGGAAGTTCACGTTAATTGGCCTTAGGTTTCCTGCTCCCAGACCTTGGTGTTTTTACTTTTAGGAAGTCAGCACGAATTGGCCTTAAGTTCCCTGCCTCCAGACCCCATTCTCCTGCCTCACTTCTCTATAAGTCAATACCATCTTACAACAAATTTAAATAAAGGAAAAAAGAAAATCAATACTTACAGGGTGCCAAGCATTTGCAGGTTATTTGTAATCAATCTGTCCTGGCATCCTGGAATCCTGTCTTTAATGGGTGTATATATGACTAAGTTACAACTGCATAACAAACAATCCCAAATCATACTAGCTCAGCATTGAGCTGTTTAGAAATTTAGGCTGGGCTCAGCTGGGCCATTCTTCTGGGTTCAGTTTGGCTCCTACAGGTGTGAATGGTCAGCTGCTGGTGAATTAGGTGGCTCTGCTTCTGGGAGTGAGCTGTCTGTAAACTGAGGCTCTTTGGCTTTTCCCAGCATGCTATTTTATCCTCCAGAAAGCTAAAATGGGCTTGTTGTCATAGAGATGGAAGAATTCTCAAAAAGATAACAGAAACATTTGAGACCTTTTAAACCTGGGCCCAAAACTGGCAAACTGTGCCCGTGCAAGTAAGTCAAGAGAGATTCAAGGTTTGGGAAACAGAATCTGTCTCTTGATAGAAATGAGTATAAGAGCCATTTCCAAGGACATGAATACCATAAGAAATTTTTTTAATTGCTGTTTTTGCAATCAATTTTATCATTACTTTTCTTGCAGATATAACTATCCCACAGCTACTAAGCAGCTGGCTGGGACTCAGGATCAGCGTTGGCCTGACTCTGAAGCCCATGCACCTCCATAGACCACACTACTCAGCCAGGTTTCCTGGTCCTTCAAGGGGCTGAAGAGTGACACTTCTGAAGTAGAAGCAAGATTTTTGTTTTGAGAAATCTCATTCCATCCATCCATTACTCTTCATCATTGGAAATAATGCATTCCAGGGAATGGTTCTGAAGTCTCTTGGAAAAACTGGAAACAATTTGAGAAAATTGCTGAGCATTGGGTTTAGGAAATTAATGCCCATTACATTTTTAATTTATCTTTTTTTTTTTTCTTTTTGTGGAGAACGGGGTCTCGCTGTATTACCCAGGCAGGTCTCGAACTCCTGGGCTCAAGCTATCCTCCCGCCTCTGCCTCCGTGAGAGCTGGGATTACAGGCGTGAGGCACCGCGCCCAGCACATTTTTAATTTATCATAGGAGAAATTTGAAAACACCTATAATGTACTCATCATATCTGCAAACTCTTTGTATTTTTTGTATTTGTTGACTATGATTTTTAATATAGACTAAGTCAAATTACTGTTTCTGAGACAACTTTTGCTCTGCAGGCAAGTGACAGCAATAGGGCTGCTGCTATTTTTTCCCTCTGCAATTTATTCAACCAGCAGAGTACGCTTTGAAGGGCCAACGTGTTTTATAAGACCCCACATTTAGGAGCAGCTATAGGGCAAATGTCCAGAGCACACACAGAAATCACATGCAACCAAGGCTGGGCGCGGTGGCTCACGCCTGTCATCCCAGCACTTTGGGAGAGCGAGGCAGGCAGCTCATGAGGTCAGGAGATCAAGACCATGCAGGCTAACACGGTGAAACCCTGTCACTACTAAAAATACAAAAAATCAGCCGGGAGTGGTGGTGGATTCCTGTAGTCCCAGCTACTCGGGAGCCCGAGGCAGGAGAATGGCGTGAACCTTGGAGGCGGAGCTTGCAGTGATCCGAGATCTTGCTACTGCACTGCAGCCTGGTCGACAGAGCGAAAGTCTGTCTCAAAAAAAAAGAAAAAAAAAAAAAAATCACAGGCAACCAATGCATTCTTCACCCTGAATCAATGCTCTTCACCCTTGGATGCGTATTAGAGTAGCCTGCTGTGCGTGTGGGTGGTGGCTCCTCATCCTGAATCAATGCTTCTCACCCTTGGATGCATATTAGAGTAGCCTGCTGTGCGTGTGGGTGGTGGCTCCTCATCCTGAATCAATGCTCCTCACCCTTGGATGCGTATTAGAGTAGCCTGCTGTGCGTGTGGGTGGTGGCTCCTCATCCTGAATCAATGCTCCTCACCCTTGGATGCGTATTAGAGTAGCCTGCTGTGCGTGTGGGTGGTGGCTCCTCATCCTGAATCAATGCTCCTCACCCTTGGATGCGTATTAGAGTAGCCTGCTGTGCGTGTGGGTGGTGGCTCCTCATCCTGAATCGATGCTCCTCACCCTTGGATGCGTATTAGAGTAGCCTGCTGTGCGTGTGGGTGGTGGCTCCTCATCCTGAATCGATGCTCTTCACCCTTGGATGCGTATTAGAGTAGCCTGCTGTGCGTGTGGGTGGTGGCTCCTCATCCTGAATCGATGCTCTTCACCCTTGGATGCATATTAGAGTAGCCTGCTGTGCGTGTGGGTGGTGGCTCCTCATCCTGAATCGATGCTTCTCACCCTTGGATGCATTTAGAATAGCCTGCTGTGCGTGCAGCTGGTGGCTCCTTACCCCGAATCAATGCTTCTCACCCTTGGATGCATATTACAATAGCCTGCTGTGCGTGTGGGTGGTGGCTCCTCCCCCTGAATGCTTCTCACCCTTGGATGCATATTAGAATAGCCTGCTGTGCGTGCAGATGGTGGTATTTAAAGTTCTAAAATCTAAGTTGCAAGGGAATAATTAAGCCAGAATCTCTTTTTTTTTTCAGAGTCTTGCTCTGTTGCCAGGCTAGAGTGCAGTGGCACGATCTCAGCTCACTGCAACCTCCACCTGCCAGGTTGAAACGATTCTGCTGCCTCAGGTTCCCAAGTAGCTGGGACTACAGGCACACACCACCACGCCCTGCTAGTTTTTGTATTTTTAGTAGAGACAGGGTTTCACCGTGTTGGCCAGGATGGTCTCGGTCTCTTGACCCCGTTATCTGCCCGCCTTGGCCTCCCAAAGTGCTGGGATTACAGGCGTGAGCCACCGCGCCCAGCCAATTAAGCCAGAATCTTTAGAGTGAGACCCAGACAATGGTGACTTTAGGCTCTCCAGGTGATTACAATATGCAACCACACTCCCAAATGTCTGCTGTAAACCAACATCTTTCAGAGGACCAGTTGAAAATATTTCTCAAATTAATGTAAAAAGTGTTTACTGTTGAGTTGTGGCTTTTCAGTCCTACCTGTATTATCTACATTCTATCCTTTGCAAAACTCACTTCTACTACTTGTTCTGCTCCTGATTTAAACCAGTTCCACACATACTAAGCCCACGGTGCTAGATGGCCTGGCTGTGGTGAGTGTTATTGTGGAGGAAGGACTTTGCTGTAAGAAAATGCTTTCCCCAAAACTAAAACCATGCTACTTACTCAACTGAGGTAAAAAATGAAAGGCTGGCCGGGCGCAGTGGCTCACGTCTGTAATCCCAGCACTTTGGGAGGCTGAGGCAGGCGGATCACGAGGTCAGGAGATCGAGACCATCCTGGCTAACAGAGTGAAACCCTGTCTCAACTGAACAAATACAAAATGAAATGGAGCGAGACTCCATTTCAAACAAACATTGCTATTATTCTGAAATATTAATTTAAGATTAAATATGTAATATTTCAATTTTTATTGATGTATAACATGCATACAGAAATACATCCACAATAAAGTATTAATGTAATGCTCAATAAATTATAACAAAGCTAATACATTTGTGTAACTATAGAATAGAACTACCCTTGTTTTTGCCCACAAACTACTTCCTCTTCTCTTTTCCTCCTCCCCAAATGTAATCACAATCTTAAGAGCTAATTTTTTTTTTCTTTTTGAGATGGAGACTTGCACTGTCACCTGGGCTGGAGTGCAGTGTCTCAATTTTGGCTCACTGCAACCTCTGCCTCCTAGGTTCAGGCGATTCTCCTGCCTCAGCCTCCCAAGTAGCTGGGATTACAAGCACTCGCCACCCCGCCCAGCTAAATTTTTTTGTGTGTTTTTAGTAGAGATGGGGTTTCACCATATTGGCCAGGCTAGTCATGAACTCCTGACCTCAGGTGATCCACCTGCCTCAGCCTCCCAAAGTGCTGGGATTACAGGTGTAAGCCACCGCGCCCAGCCAAGAGCCAATGTTATAGATGGTTTGTCTTTTTATACAAGTGTTTTATTACAGAATATTTTTAACTTATACACAGTAACCAAGATAGTATAATAGGCTGATGCTCCGCCTGCACATCTACTAATTATGTCTCATTTCTGTTTTGTTTCTACTTCAACTCCTTTCCCATCCCCACTTTATTATTGTTTTTATTTTCTGTAAGATGTATATGCGTTGAAACATACAATCCTTACTGTACCTTTCTGACAAATCAATACATCCATATAAACTTTCCCTTTCAATTACAGAATTACTACCAGTTAACGATTATTAATGTGCATATGAATCACCTGGAAATATTTGAAATACAGATTTTGATACAATATATCTGGGTTTTGCCTGAAAATGTGTATTTCTAACAAAGTACAGATCCATAGAGCACATGGTAACTACAAGGTCTCTGTCTAAAGTGTGTAAAACTTGATGAATAAGGCCAAGTGCGGTGGCTCACGCCTGTAATCCCAGCACTTTGGGAGGCCGAGGCAGGTAGATCCCGAGGTCAAGAGATCGAGACCAGCCAGACCAACATGGTGAAACCCCGTCTCTACTGAAAATACCAAAATTAGCTGGGCGTGGTGGCACACACCTGTAATTCCACCTACTCGGGAGGCTGAGGCAGGAGAATCACATGAACTGGGGAGGCAGAGGTTGCAGTAAGCCAAGATCACGCCACTTTACTCCAACCTGGGTAACAGAGTGAGACTCCATCTCAAAAAAATCAAAAACAGAAACAAAAACAACTTGATGAATAAAATTAAGAAAAAGTGGGCCTGGCACGGTGGCTTACACCTGTAATCCCAGTACTTTGGGAGGCTAACCTGAAGGTGGGCGGATCACCTGAGGTCAGGAGTTTGAGACCAGCCTGACCTACATGGAGAAACCTTGTCTCTACTAAAAATACAAAAAAATTAGCCAGGTGTGGTTGCGCACTCCTGTAATCCTAGCTCCTCCGGAGGTTGAGGGAGGAGAATCGTTTGAACCTGGAAGGTGGAGGTTGCAGGGAGCCGAGATTGGCGCCATTGCACTCCAGCCAGGGCAGCAAGACCAAACCTCCATCTCAAAAAAAAAAAAAAAAGAAGAAGAAGAAAAAGAAAAATTGACCTCAGATAAAATAACAAATCAGAACTCATCAACAATGTCTCACAGTCATATGTAACCTTTATTGAATCAGCCAAAATTCAGTCATTTATACACCAAGTGCACATAAATTTCATGGTTTCCTATTAAAATTTTATTTAATGCCTTTGCAAAATCTAACTCAGTTTTCTTATAAAATTGAGTAACAACATTTTATATGACATTTTAAGTTCCATTTATATTAAACTCAAACTTACACAATTTTGTTCAGCAGTGTATGTGTGTCTACCACCGAATATTCTTTTGAGTTCCAGCATTTGCACAGGCACCACAGCTGAGAAGCACAGATTCTGGGTCTTTGTCTGTGAGACTGAGCCAAAAGTAGACATTGTGTTCAACTGTTGAAAGGCATTTTTATTGCCTTCCTGACTTGACAATGATACATTTAAAAAGATAATGGAATGGATGTTAACTCTTGTCAAATAGATCACTGGCAATTTCTTCCTCATGCAGAGGTTGCAATGAGCCGAGATCGTGCCACTGGACTCCAGCCTTGGCGACAGAGAGAGACTCAAAAGAAAAAGAAAAGAACAAAGATACACAACAGCCAAAAGTGAATAACTTAATTTTTAATAAATAGACCAAGGTCTTCTGTGGCAGGAAGTCAGGGACCCAAAACAGAGGGACCAGCTGAAGCCCCAGCAGAGGAACATAAATCGTGAAGATTTCATGGACATTTATTAGTTCCCCAAATTTATATGAGCTATCTCAAGTAGTCAAACTTACAGAAACAGAAATTAGACTGATGTATTTCATAAGCTGGAGAGAGAGTAAAAGGGGCAGTTAATGCTTCAGGGGTATTGAGTTTCAGCTTTGGAAGATGTGAAAATTCTAGAGGTTTGTTGCAGAGCAATGTAAATATACTTAGCACTACTAACCTGTATACATTAAAAAATAAAAGATAGTCAATGTTGTGTGTTTTTCTGACAATTAAAAATTTGTGAAAAAGTACTTAAGAGATTCAGCATAATAAAGTATTCCTAAATTATCTTCAAATTACAAAAGTGTTTTGCTCCCACAAATTCACTTAGATTCTGTAATCCCGGCCAACATTTTATTTATTTATTTTTGGAGACGGAGTCTCACTCTGTCGCCCAGGCTGGAGTTCAGTGGTGCGATTTCAGCTCACTGAAACCTCCGCTCCCCGGATTCAAGCGATTCTCCTGCTTCAGCCTCATGAGTAGCTGGGATTACAGGCGCCCGCCACCATGCCTGGCTAATTTTTATATTTTTAGTAGAGACAGGGTTTCACCATCTTGGCCAGGCTGGTCTTGAACTCCTCACCCCATGATCCCCCAAAGCTCCCAAAGCTTTGGGATTACACCCCTGCTAACAGTTTATTTTTTAGAGGTTTGCTTTTCTCTTCAAATCTCAGGTGTCCTACTCAAAACACCACAGGCCAGAAAGGTTATGAAATGTAAAATATTAAAATAGTTGTCATTATATTGTTTCCATTTGTGAACAAGTGTGTGTCTGTGTGTGTGCGCGCGCACAATTTATAAATTGATGTAACCTTACACACCAGAAGGTCAAAATGAACCCCCAACAGAGCCCGGCCTAGCACTGAGATTAGGCCCTGCCTGAAAGTGCCTGGAGGCACTAGTCTGTCACTCTTGCCTCATTCAGTGCACTGTACGGTCGCAATTTCTGTCATTCAAAGCCTGAGGGCGTGAAGCCTGGAGCCATATCCAATCAGAGCGCTGGAATGAGAACTGCCCAATCAGGCGCGCAGCCGGAGAGGAGGGGGCGGCATCCGGGATCTAGCGCGGCCTTGGCGTCTTGCTTCCGCCAGAGCTGGGTTAGGGCGTCACCGTCCTGCTTCCACCTCTCAGGGAGGCTTCGGTGACTCTGCCACAGCCTCAGCCTCCGCCTCCGTCGCTCTGTGACCAGCGGGTATTGGATGATTCTACCTAAGACTTCGCGACACCCTTGAAGCCCTGAAATGGTGAGTGTGCGGGGCGGGGCGTCCTGAGGCTGGGGGGGCCTCAACGGCACCAGCGGGAAATGGCGGCGGCGGGACCGAGTCTGCGAACTGAGTCCCCGCTGCCGCCGCTCAGCCCTCGGTCCTCAGTCCCCTCCGGTGAGGGTCCCGCGCTCCTGTCGGTCCCCGCACGGCGGCTCTGCCCAGCCTGCAGCCCTCCTCGTGCAGCTCTGCGCCCGCAGCCCCGCACCTTCCCCGGGCTGTGGGGTGAGGAGCTCACCGGGAAGACGCCGGCGCGGCGTGCGCGGGCACCGCGTGGGAGGAGCTGTGGTCCGGGGTCCCGTTTCTTCTTTAACCTTTTCGGAATGAGATGGAGGCCCCGTCAAAACACAGAGTTCATGTGAGCAAACAGGACTCAGTAATGGGACAGCGCCCCCGTGGCTCGTGGTTTGGGGGCTGCCAGCGGGTCTTGAAGGAAAGGCTTGTGTGAGGAAGGGAAGCCGATCACCCGCCCGCCCCAACTTTCCCACCGGTCCCCTTGCCCTGAGCGCCGCCTCTGCGTGGCTGTTCCTGAGTGGCCTCTTTTAGAATAGGCTGGTGTCGTGTGCACAGCGCTTCGCTGAGTTCTGTGAGTGGTTCTGCCACATTATGGAACTTGAGGAGGGTGTGGGCGCCCCTGGTTTGCTGGAGACGTTCAGAAATGAAGACGGGTGTTCAGAGGCAGGGACTGGCGTCTGCAGGGGGGCAGTTGCGGGAAGAGCGCTGAGCTTGTGGGGTCTGCGCTGACTCTGGGTGGGGTCTTTAGTGAGTTGCTGGACAGCCCGTTGGGGTTGGAGCATTGACGGGTGTTGAGGAAACTCCGCAGGTTTTCTGTCAGAAGAAAGACAAGGCTGAGCCTGGGCTGGAGGGAGTCGCCTGGTGTCCGCGGGAGGCGCGAGTGGGTTCTGCACATGCGCGGTCCTGCTGGGCGCTGTCGGGTTCCTCCCGGTCGCCTCCCGGGGAGAGGGGACTGAGAACTTAAGAGGAAAGGAGTTCTGAGAAACATCCCTTCCCTGCACCCTGCTGCCAGCCCCCACCCAATGCTAACCCACTCCTGAGCACGCCCACTGGGCATTCGCATGGCCCCACTCCTCCCAGTACAGGGTTCCACCCTCAGGAATTGTGCCCATGGCAGCTTTGCTCCTAGGGTGTTCTGCCAAGAACCCACACAGTGCCCTGAAGACTCCTGGCTCATTTGAACCCCAGACACTGGATCTGTAGCAGGAACCTGTTTCCTTCCCCCATTCAGGCTTCTGGACCACCTGATCCTAATCTCTGCCTTTATAGACACAGCAGTCAGTCAGATGGTAACCCTGCCTCGGCCTGCACTTGTAGCACAAACCGGTCCTTTAATCAGTCCTGCCCTGCCCCCTCCCATGACTCTTAATAGCACCTTTCTCTCTTCTGCTATTTTCTTTTCTTTTCTTTTCTTTTTGAGACGGAGTTTCGCTCTTGTTGCCCATACTGGAGTTCAACTGCACGATCTCGGCTCACTGCAACCTCCGCTTCTGCCTCAGCCTCCCGAGTAGCTGGGATTACAGGCATGTGCTACCACGCCCGGCTAATTTTGTATTTTTAATAGAGACGGGGTTTCTCCGTATTGATCATGCTGGTCTCGAACTCCCGACCTCGGGTAATCGCCTGCCTCGGCCTCCCAAAGTGCTGGGATTATAGGCGTGAACCATCGCCCCCGGCCCTCTTTTTTTTGAGATGAAGTCTCCGTATCGCCCAGGCTGGAGTGGAGGGATGGACTTGGGCACACTATGTGTACAGGAAAGAGAATTTGAGAAAGAAAATAGCAGAAGAGGGACCGGGCGCGGTAGCTCATGCTTGTAATCCCAGCACTTTGGGAGGCCAAGGCGGGCGGATCGTGAGGTCAGGAGTTCGAGACCAGCCTGGCCAATATGGCGGAACCCTGTCTCTACAAAGGGCTGCAGGCGCCTGTAGTCCCAGCTACTCAGGTGGCTGAGGCAGGAGAATGGCATTAACCTGGGAGGCGGAGCTTGCAGTGACCTGAGATCACGCGGTTGCATTCCAGCCTGGGCAACAAGACTGAAACTCCCTCTCTAAATAAATAAATAAGTAAATAAATAAATAGGTAAGAATTTTTGCTCTTCTCCCTTTTCCTAAAGCTGTTTGAAAACTTTTTTTTTTTTTTGTTGGGACGGAGTCTCGCTCTGTCGCCCAGGCTGGAGTGCAGTGGCCCGATCTCAGCTTACTGCAAGCTCCGCCTCCTGGGTTTACGCCATTCTCCTGCTTCAGCCTCCCAAGTAGCTGGGACCAGAGGCCTTTTTTTTTTTTTTTTTAAACAGTCTCGCTCAGTCGCCCGGGCTGGAGTGCAGTGGCAGTGGCCAGATCTCAGCTCACTGCAAGCTCTGCCTCCTGGGTTCACGCCATCCTCCTGCCTCAGCCTCCCCAGTAGCTGGGACTACAGGCGCCCGCCACTATGCCCAGCTAATTTTTTTTGTATTTTTAGTAGAGACGGGTTTTCACCATGTTGGCCAGGATGGTCTCGATCTCCTGACCTCGTGATCGCCCGTCTCGGCCTCCCAACGTGCTGGAATTACAGGCATGAGCCACCGCGCCCGGCCTCTTTCTTTTTTTTTTTTTTTTTTTTTTGAGACGGAGTCTCTGTCGCCCAGGCTGGAGTGTAGTGCCGTTATCTCGGCTCACTGCAATCTCTGCCTCCTGGGTTCAAGCAATTCTCCTGCCTCAGGCTCCCGAGTAGCTGGGATTGCAGGCCCGCACCACCACATCTGCTAATTTTGGTATTTTTAGTAGAGACGGGGATTCACCATGTTGGCCAGGGTGGTCTCGAACTCCTAACCTCAAGTGATCCCTCCACGTGGACCTCCCAAAGTGCTGGGAGTATAGGTGTGAGCCACTGTGCCCGTCTTGAAAACGTTTATGTTTAAATATTTTATCTGCTTCTTTAAAATATAAATAAATAATTTTTATCAATTAAATAGGACATCTTTTTTGAGTCAAACTTGCCTTTAGAACCTGGAAACGATTGGTGTGAAATGTAAATAGTAAGAACATACACCCTATCCCACAGTTTCTGTAGGCGCCTAGGAGGCTGCCTTCAGCAGGTACATAGCTCCACATTGGAAATTTAACTCCTGTCATGAAGATGTTGGAAGTTTATTTTTTCTACGAATATTACCAATTAGAAAATCCAGATGATTTCTCAGATTACTAGGTGAAATTACAATAAGCTGTATATGACAAATGGTGCTCTCATGTCTTCTACTTGAGAATTAATTATGGTGAGTTTCTGTGTTTGCAGTCTCTTAGATTGCCTGTGATGCACACCACATTGTGGTTTATTATGTACCAAAACATTTTCTTTTCTATTGTTGTGGACAGTTTTTTAGGATTGGAGATGATTTTGCTTTTAGTTATATTTTCCACACAGTGTCCGGAATCACCAGACATTATACACAAGTGCCATCTCTGCTTCACTTTAGAGAAAAACCTTTCTCAGGATTCCACTCACAACCCACAATTTGGTAGCAAAGTGCTCGCCAAATCTGGAAATAGAATGGTCTCTCCTATTTGAGATCTGCAGTCCCTTCTATGACAATTATACTAGATTTCTACAAAAATAACTTTTTAGTACTGCAATCAGTTATTCCTCCTTTGTCAGTGTGCCTGGCATCTTCAAATCTGACACTGATTCCATGATCATGGGGCCCATAATCCCAATCAGGATCCCACATGTGCATTGATTAAACCTGAGAACTTCAACTGCCTTCTCCCTTTGCCCAAATGCCCACAAATGTGCATAGCTCACCAGCCCTCCAAGTCTTAAATGTGCAGTTCCAAATTCTGAATTTATGTCCTGGGGTTTGAGAGAAGGATAGAACTTTTATCTGAGAAATATAAGTTATTTTAATCAGATACAGTGATGTGTTAAAATGAGACCACAGTCATGTCCTGTTCCCCTCTTTGAACTATTTGTCTTTTGAAATTGTGTTCTATTGCCACAAATGGCTGTAAATTAACCTAATAATGTCATAGTGGACACTATAACCCACACCTTATAAATTAACAATGTATATAGCCAGTCACTAACCATTTACTTCCATAAGGCAATAAGAATTTCTGACGACTTTCTATCCATTCTCTCTCTACCTTCCTTTTTGCCTTTAAAAATATACTCATAACTTCTAGTTGGAGTGTATATTCAGGGCAGATTTATATTCCAGCATTGCCTCTTCAAGCTTTGGCCCAAATAAACTCTCTACTTATGGTTTACCCCAGGATTTTCCTTTTGGGTCAAAATATTCTTCAGAATGTGTTGGGCCTGGCATGGTGGCTCACGCCTGTAATCCCAGCACTTTGGGAGGCTGAGGCGGGCAGATCACAAGGTCAGGGGATTGAAACCATCCTGGCAAACATGGAGAAACCCCATCTCTACTAAAATACAAAAAATTAGCCAGGTGTGGTGGCGTGTGCCTGTAATCTCAGCCACTTAGGAGGCTGAGGCAGGGGAATTGCTTGAACTTGGGAGGTGGGGTTGCAGTGAACTGAGATTGCACCACTGCACTCCAGCCTGGCGACAGAGCAAGACTCCATCTCAAAAAACAAACAAAAAAACCCAGAATGTGTTGAAGGTGCCTTTATGAACAATCTTTCCTCCGGTTGTACTCTGCTTGCTGTAACCCCCAAGAATGCTGAGGCACATTGATCCTACCTAGAATCTGCACATAAAAGCTGACCTCTGCCTAGGATTCATAAGACAGGACCAGACTTCGGTTGAAGACATACAGAAAACTCAGAAGACTTTTTCTGCATCATGAGAGGTCAACATAGACATCTTAATCCCCACTTTCATAGTGGAGCTCTTTGAGTTTTCGGATCTTGTCCAGTGACCTGCTACAGTTGTGTGGGAGGTTTCTGGTATGAACACAATCCTGTGGCAGAATCTGTTAAGTGGAAACAAGCACTTTAGCAGTGGGGGGTCAGGGCCACAAAGTAACCAGAGCCATAGTCACAACTATGTCTCCCTGTAAACTGTGTTATTGGAGTAGAGTACTTTTGTCCTTCCCCTTGCCTCAGAGTTACCTGATCAGGGACAGGGGCTTTCACATCTGGATCTAGGATCTGCAGTTTCACCAGGGCTGTACCATTTTCTCTTTGCATCCCACAAATTGAGCCTGAATCTCTCCTGCCTGGATCACTATGGGGACATCAGCCCAAGGTCACTGGGGACACTCACCAGCATCTGTATTTGAGACATCTGAGGATATCCTGTGCAGACTGGGTCAGTCTGATGGCAAGGTCTAATTCTGCTCCCATTTTAGAGGAAGAGAAATGACTCACCCAGGATTTGTTCCTCCCTTCACAGAAAGAATCTCCTTGGTTTATACCCAGATAAGAGTTGCTCCAGTTCTCCAGTTTTTTGGTGAAAAATGAGATCTGGATACTCAAACTGATTAATAAGCTAATTGTTTCTATTTCATATGTTCATTAGAAAAAGAGATGAAGCAGTCACAGTCCCTACCCTCAAGCAACTTGCAGTCTGGAGCACATGAATAATGGTTGAGTTCAGCATCATGTGTTCAGTACAAAGACGGACACTGTACAGGAGACTTAAACTTCATTTGAGTTACTTTCCTTTTATTGTTTTGTGAGTTTTGATGCCACCATCTGAAGAGAGTAGTCATTGACAGAAGAGAAGTTGTTATTGTTAGTATTGTTTTTACCTTGCTAAGAATAAGTGTTTGGCTTCTAACATAATTGGTCTAGAAAAACAGGGGTTTTGGTTAAATTCCTTGTTGTATGTTATGAAAGACACAGGGAAGTGGCTAAAATAGATTAAAATTTCACAGACTCTGGGAATCAAATTTCTCTAGGGCAGCCTTAGAAAAGACAGCTGAAAATACTTAGTGGCATAGAGAACAGAAGCCTGGGGCCCACTCTCTGTCCTAACCCTGCCCAGATCCACCCTCTGTTGAACCTTGTCCAGGTCTGGCCCCACACTGAAATCTCTCACAGAACTGCTTAGAGGAGATCATTGTTTGGAGTGGCTGCTCCTACCACCTCTCCAGAGCTGGTGCTCCCAATTTCCTGAGCACATAGTACATGCTCCATAAATATCGCATTAATGCAGGTGCACGTTTTTCTTTTCTTTCCTTTTTTTTTTTTTTCCGAGATGGAATCTTACTCTGTTTCGCAGGCCGGACTACAGTGGCATGATCTCGGCTCACTGCAACCTCTACCTCCTGAGTTAAAGTGATTCTTCTGCTTCAGCCTCCTGAGTAGCTGAGATTACAGGCGCATGCCACCACGTCTGGCTTTTTTTTTTTTTTTTTTTTTTTTTTTTGAGGTGGAGTCTCGCTCTGTCACCCGGACTGGAGTGCAGTGGCCGGATCTCAGCTCACTGCAAGCTCTGCCTCCCAGGTTTACGCCATTCTCCTGCCTCAGCCTCCTGAGTAGCTGGGACTACAGGCGCCCGCCACCTCGCCTGGCTAGTTTTTGTATTTTTAGTAGAGACGGGGTTTCACCGTGTTAGCCAGGATGGTCTCGATCTCCTGACCTCATGATCCGCCCGTGTCGGCCTCCCAAAGTGCTGGGATTACAGGCTTGAGCCACCGCTCCCGGCCTATTTTTTATATTTTTAGTAAAGATGGGGTTTCACCATATTGGCCAGGTTGGTCTCAAACTCCTGACCTCGTGATTCCCCCCCTCGGCCTCCCATAGTGCCAGGATTACTGCGTATGTCACCACTCCCGGCCCACATGTTTTTCCAATGCAGACTTAGACACTGACACCATCTCCAGCCTTTGTAACCTTTAAAGGGCCTGCAGAGAATGCTATGCTTCAGGATGATGACTGGTGGTCTTGTCTTGGAATGAAAAGTATTTGTGTTGCGGTAAGGGACTCTGTGTGCTGTGCCTGCTTTCTCTAGCTGAGTGGTGCTATAATGGATCCAGGTGGAGGAACATCAGCATTAACAGGAGACTTGATAAAAGTCGCTAATTCATGGACTGTTTTCTTTTTCTTTTTTTTTTTTTTTGAGGCAGAGTCTCACTCTGTCGCCGGGGCTGGAGTGCAGTGGCCGGATCTCAGCTCACTGCAAGCTCCGCCTCCCGGGTTTACGCCATTCTCCTGCCTCAGCCTCCGGAGTAGCTGGGACTACAGGCGCCCGCCACTTCGCCCGGCTAGTTTTTTTGTATTTTTAGTAGAGACGGGGTTTCACCGTGTTAGCCAGGATGGTCTCGATCTCCTGACCTCGTGATCCGCCCGTCTCGGCCTCCCAAAGTGCTGGGATTACAGGCTTGAGCCACCGCGCCTGGCCTCATGGACTGTTTTCAAAGCTGCAAAATTTTGGTACAGTGAGGCCTAGAACGTTAAATAATTTATATGCACATTGAGGCTTGAGAGACAGTGCTTAGCTAAGTGACTCTCAGCCCAGTCTTCCCCTAGGGTCACAATTTGAAGTTAAATCATCACATGTACCCTCCCATCACATCCTGTCTATTGTTCTGGGTGGAAACGTTTCTGTTTTTTAAATTAAGTTACTCACATTTTATAGCAAGGCCAAGGTCAAGCATGAGGACTTCCAGATACTTTCATGAGAGGTGAGTTCAACCTGTTTTCCAGGAGGTCACAGGGCCTACTCTGCTTGGTTTTGGTAGGGGTAGGTCAATGTAGCCCATTATTTTTATTGCAGCAACAGAAACTGTTGGAATGCCTTCCTTTTTCCTCAGAGCTATAGAATACTTTAGAGAATATTACTGTGTTGAAAGTTATTTTATCAGATAATCACAGTCAAATGTCAGAACTAGTTCTCTTAACACATTTCACCTGTAGTCAAATTAAGACCTCTGTATGTATTTTCAGGAACCCTTAACATTCAGGGATGTGGCCATAGAATTCTCTCCAGAAGAGTGGAAATGCCTGGACCCTGCCCAGCAGAATTTATATAGAGATGTGATGTTGGAGAACTACAGAAACCTGGTCTCCCTGGGTGAGGATAATTTTAATACATAATTCCTAATACTCCCTCAGAGTTTTATTTTCTATTTTTGTAGAACGTCTTTTGAGATATATCTGTATCTATATAAAAATGTGTGTCTCTCACACACATATGTAAGTTATATATGTATATAGTAAATTCTTAACATTGGTGATAGAGTCTCAGAAACTGTAAGTGAAGCAACATATCATTTAAGAAAATGAATTTTAGGGCTGGGCACGGTGGCTCACGCCTGTAATCCCAGCACTTTGGGAAGCTGAGGTGGGCGAATCATGAGGTCAGGAGTTTGAGACCAGCCTGGCCAACATGACAAAACCCCATCTCTACTAAAAATACAAAAAACTGGTTGGATGTGGTGGCAGGTGCCTGTAATCCAACTACTCGGGAGGCTTAAGGGAGAATCGCTTGAACCTGGGAGGTGGAGGTTGCAGTGAGCCGAGATTGCACCATTGAACTTCTTCTGTCTGGGCGATAAGAGCAAAACTCAGTCTCAAAAAAACCAAAAAACAACAACAAAAAAAGAAAACTAATTTTAGCAAAGTTTAATTGATACAAACAAGGCTTATGTTTGGTATATAGCAACACTGCTTCATTTAAAGTTGCAGTTTTCAAGAACCTGTTTTGAACATTAAGTGAGGACTTACTGTATACTGTGTTTGTGTGACATGGAGTTTTCTGATAAATAAAAATTGTTTAAGTATCTTTAATGTGTACAATGTAATGATTTGATATGTATATATTTTGTGATATATTCATATTTTATTGCAAAAATATAGTCAAGTTGATCAACACATCTATTACCTCCGATAATGATTTTTTTTGATAATAAGAACACTTAAGGCCTAGTGTTGTAGCAAATTGTAAGCATACATTACGGTATTACTAATTATAAACAGAATACTATTATGCTAATCTAATTCTAATGTACATTAGGTTTCTCAGACTTATTCAACTTATAACTAAAAATTTGTACTCTTTGAACAACATCTCCTCATATTCCCACCCTTAGGCTCTAACAACCACCATTCTACTTTCTGCCTCTATGAGTTTACATTTTTAGATTTACCCATCTGTGTGACAAGAAGCAGTTTCTTTGTCCCTCTGTGTTTGGCTAATTTCATTTAGCATCATGTCCTCCAGGTCTATCCATGTTGTAAATGGCTAGATTTCCTTTTCTCTTATGGCTGAGTAGTATTCTACTATGTATATATATACACTCCATATTTTGGCTATTGTAAATATACAATGAATATGGGGCTGAAGATATTTCTTTTTTTTTTTTTTTTTTTTTTTTTTTTCTGAGACGGAGTCTTGCTCTGTCGCCCGGGCTGGAGTGCAGTGGCCAGATCTCAGCTCACTGCAAGCTCCGCCTCCCGGGTTTACGCCATTCTCCTGCCTCAGCCTCCGGAGTAGCTGAGACTACAGGCGCCCGCCACCTCTCCTGGCTAGTTTTTTGTATTTTTTAGTAGAGACGGGGTTTCACCGTGTTAGCCAGGATGGTCTCGATCTCCTGACCTCGTGATCCGCCCTTCTCGGCCTCCCCAAGTGCTGGGATTACAGGCTTGAGCCACCGCGCCCGCCCAGATATTTCTTCAAGGTGTTAATTTCCTTTGGTAGTATGGCCAGAAGTGGTATTTCTGGATTATATGATATGTCCATTTTTATTTACTGGTTTTTATGATGACTTTTTCAATTTATATCTCACCAACAGAATACAGCATATATGTTGTATATATGTCTTTGGGGAAAAAAATCTAACCTTTTGCCTATTTTTGAATGGGTTATCGTTATTATTGTTTTGCTTTGAATTGCAGACGTTTCTTAAACATTTTGGATATGGATATTAACTTTTTTTTTTTTTTTTTTTTGAGACAGAGTCTTCCTCTGTCACCAGGCTGGAGTGCAGTAGCACGATCTTGGCCCACTGCAATCTCCGCCTCCTGGGTTCAAGTGATTCTTCTGCCTTAGCCTCCCAAGTAGCTGGGATTACAGGCATGCACCACCACTCTTGGCTTATTTTGTATTTTTAGTAGAGATGGGATTTCTCCATGTTGGTCAGGCTGCTCTCAATCTCCTGACCTCAAGTGATCCTCCCGCCTTGTTCTCCCAAAATTAGCTTGTTATCAGATATATCACTTGCAAATATTTCTATCCCGTAGGGTTTTTAGAAATTTTGTTTTCCTTTGCTGTGAAGAAGCAGTTTACTTTGATACAATCCCACTTGTTTGTATTTTTGTTGTTGTTGCTGTGCTTTTGATGGTATATCAAAAAATTATTGCCAAGACCAGTATCAAGGTTTTTCCATATGTTTTCTTCAGGAGTTCTAATAGGTTTTTTGTCTTACATATGTTTCATTTTGAGTTAATTTTGGGGTATGGTATAAGAAAATGGTCTACCTTTGCCAGGCGTAGTGGCTCACGCCTGTAATCCCAGCACTTTGGGAGGCCGAGGTCAGGAGATTGAGACCATCCCAGCTAACACAGTGAAACCCCGTCTCTACTAAAAATACAAAAAATTAGCTGGGCGTGGTGGTGGGCGCCTGTCGTCCCAGCTACTCGGGAGGCTGAGGCAGGAGAATGGCGTGAACCTGGGAGGCAGAGCTTACAGTGAGCCGAGATCGTGCCACTCCACTCCAGCCTGGGCAATAGAGTGAGACTCCGTCTCAAAAAAAAAAAAAAAAAAATGTACTTTTATTCTTTTGCTTGTGGCTCCTCAGGTTTTCTGGCACCATGTATTGACAAGACTATAATTTCTGTATTGTATATTCATGATCCCCATCCCAAAATTCGTTGACCTTGTATGCATGGATTTGTTTCTGGGCTCTATTCTGTTCATTGGTTTTTGTATGTGTATTTATGCACATGCCATATTTTTTTGCTTACTATAACCTTTAAATAAAGTTTAAAATTAAGAGGTATGATGCCCCTAGCTTTGTTCTTTCTCACGATGGCTCAAGTTATTTAAAGTTGTTGAAGGTTAATTTTACAATTGTGTTTTCTATTACTGTGAAAAATAACACAAAAATTTTGATAGGGATCCCATTTGAATCTACAGATCACTTTCGATAATATAGTTTGACAATATTAGTGATCCTAATGAAATATGTGTTTGTGTCTGCTTCAATTTCTGTCATTATTTAGTATATACATTTATTGTTATACATTAGATTTTGTGCCTTATTGTATTTAGTGTATAAATTTTTTATTTCATTGGTTAAATTTATTTTGAATTTCTTATTTTTATAGTGTTGTAAATTGAATTTTTTTCTTGGAATTTTGTTGTTACTTTATGGAAATGAAACAAATATTTGTATGTTGTGGCAGGTGTAGTGGTTCATTTTTGTAATCCCAGCACTTTCAGAAGCCAAGGCATGTGGATCACTTGAGCACAGGAGTTTGAGATGAGCCTCGGCCTCAGAGTGAGACCCTGTCTCAAAAACACAAAAAAACCTCGCAAGTATTTACATGTTGATTATGTATCCTAATACCTTAATAAATGCATTTATTAGTTCAGTTTTTGTTACTCTACTCTAGGGTTTCATATATATGCATGATCATATTATCTACAAACAGTAAAATTTTTTCTTATTTTGCAAGCAGGAGAGCTTTGTTCTTGTTTTCCTTGGCTAATTGTTCAGATATAAACTTTCGGTAATATGTTAAGATAGAAGCTGTGGTCCTGGAGGCATGCTTGCAGATCTTGGCTTCAGCTGTGGTCCCTGAAGCAGCCCTGTGTCTGTATATTTTAAGGAGTTAACAGTGATTTACAGTTTTCTATAATCTGTTTCTTGGCAGGTAAACATCTCCTTTTGTTGGGTCCCCAGGCTGATGAGATTACCTCTGGGGTTGCAGGAAGAAGGGTTGTAGCTGGGTCACAAGGGTGATGCTGGGTCTGCTGTGGGGTCTGCCTTTGATGGTTGTGTTACCAGAGATTTGGACAGTCATAGATTCTTTCTGGGCCCTAGAAAGATTAGATTTCCTTGAGGACATTAATCTATATGGCAGGCAGTAGGATTGGGTTTTGAAATTTGTCTGCATATTATGGCCCAAATACCAGGTATATAAATGGGTTTGGCTTTTACTACCTGGGAACAGTTTTTTGTTTTTTGTTTTTTTGTGACGGAGTCTTGTTTTGTCCCCCAGGCTGGAGTGCAGTGGCGTGAACTTGACTCACTGCAACCTCTGCCTCCTGGATTCAAGCGATTGTCCTGCCTCAGCCTCCTGAGTAGCTGGGACTACAGGCGCAAACCACCATGCTTGGCTAATTTTTTTTTTCTTTTGAGATGGAGTGTCACTCTGTCACCCAGGCTGCAGTGCAGTGGTGCAGTCTCAGCTCACTGCAAGCTCCGCCTCCCGGGTTCACGCCTTTCTGTCTCAGCCTCCAGAGTAGCTGGGACTACAGGCGCCCGCCACCGCGCCGGGCTACTTTTTTGTATTTTTAGTAGAGACGGGGTTTCACTGTGGTCTCGATCTCCTGATCTCGTGATCCACCCGCCTTGACCTCCCAAAGTTCTGGGATTACAGGCGTGAGCCACCATGCCTGGTATGCCTGGCTAATTTTTAGTATTTTTAGTAGGGATGGGGTTTCACCGTGTTAGCCAGGCTGGTCTTGATCTCCTGACCTCCTGATCTGCCTGCCTCAGCCTTGCAAAGTGCTGGGATTACAGGCTTGAGCCACCGTACACAGTCCCTGGGAACAGTTTTTACAGGTCTCTGTGGGCCTCTGAATGTGTATGAGTGGCCACAGACTGTGACTACAAATGACTTGAAGTGAGTCACAGGGGTGCTTCAAGGAGCACAGTTGAGTCCATGATCTGCAGGCCTGTCTCTAGGGCCATGACTGGGTGTGTATTCCTGCAAGTCTCTTGACGGGAAGGACCACTTCTGGGCTATAGCTGAGATTGAATTTGAGAGAAGTTACAGAACTGCTTCATAATCCTCAGTAAGGCCAACGTCCATGCACCATTTTCTTGTCTGTAGCCATGTCTATGGGCTCTGGAGTTGGCCACCTGGGTGAGGGCCTGCTTTTTCCAAATAACCCTTCCTTGGTCTTTAACTCCACTGAGGTCTCGCGATCCTAACTATAGGCAAGCACCATTGCACTTATGTTTTGTAGGAATTTACTACTTAAAATATCTTATGTAAGTGGAATCATACACTGTCACTTTGTTAGTGTCTTATTAAATAATGGTGTCTAATTAGTGTCTTACTAAAATAATGGCTTTAAGATTTATCCTTATTGTATGATCTGAAAAGATATTTTCATTTAAGTCTAGAGAAGTTTTCATTGTATGTGTAAGCTACATCCTTTTTTTTTGAGATGGAATCTCGCTCTGTCACCCAGGCTGGAGTGCAGTGGCTCGATCTCGGCTCACTGCAAGCTCCACCTCCTGGGTTCACAACATTCTCCTGCCTCAGGCTCCAGCTGGGACTACAGGCACCTGCCACCACGCCTGGCTAATTTTTTTTTTTTTTTTTTTTTTTTTTGTATTTTTAGTAGAGTCAGGGTTTCACCGTGTTAACCAGGATGATCTCAATCTCCTGACCTCATGGTCCACCCGCCTCGGCCTCCCAAAGTGCTGGGATTACAGGTATGAGCTACCACGCCCAGCCAAGCCACATCCTTTTAAATTATTCATCTCTTGAAGGATGTTTGAGGTTTTTCACTTTTTGGTTTTGTAAGTAATATGGTTTGGATCTGTGGCCTCCTTATTCAAATCTCACATTAAATGGTAAGCCCTAGTGTTGGAGGTGGGCCTGGAGGGAGGTGATTGGATCATAGGGTTGGCTTCTCATGAATCGTTTCGCACCATCCCCTTTGGAACTGTCTTTGCCATAATGAGTGATTTCTCCTGAGATCTCATTTTCTTTGTTTTTTTTCTGATATTCATCACAGTTTAATCTAAAAATGAAATTTCTACAGAAACAGGAACTATTTTAACAAAGAAAAAAATCCCTCATTCAAACTTCTTTGTAGTGGTAATGGCTGCAGAAAACTACACTATCAACAAGCTTTGCTTTATTAACTCAGATGTACAAAATCTAGAAAGCAGATGAGAGTGAATTATTTCTTCAACATTTTAGTAAAACTTTTGATAATCAGAATTCAAAGCAAATACAGCACATAACAACTCAAGCATAAATCAAGACAGAGAGCCTGGGGAGTTTGATTTCTTAAATTTTCCATAAAGGTATCATTGCAACATATAAGATTTCCCCCTATATTTTAACCTTACCAGTTTCAAAGGAAAGTAAAGGGAGTGGATTACATGTAGACAGCATGTGTGCAAGTGCGCACACATGCAGGGTGGCAGGTAGAGTGTCTAATTCCTTCTTCCCACCACACAAGTCTCACTTCACAGAAATCATTAGGTAAAGGAAAACCAATGAGGAGTTCTGCAGTTTTAATAACTGAGGCTGAGGCAGGAGAATTGCTTCAACCCCGGAGGCGGAGGTTGCAGTGAGCCAAGATCGTGCCACTGCATTCCAGCCTGAGCGACAGAGTGAGCCTCCATCTCAAAAAAAAAAAAAAAAAGACAACAAAATAGATAAAAGAGAAATAACTTGTGACTACCATTTTGTTCATTGTTTTCTGAACATTTAGTAGTTTCTGTTTTTCTTTCATGCTGTCTTCCCTTGTGTAGTGTTGAGTTTTTGTTTTGTTTTGTTTTTTTGAGGTGGAGTCTCGCTCTGTCACCCGGACTGGAGTGCAGTGGCCGGATCTCAGCTCACTGGAAGCTCCGCCTCCTGGGTTTACGCCATTCTCCTGCCTCAGCCTCCCAAGTAGCTGGGACTACAGGCGTCCGCCACCTCGCCCGGCTAGTTTTTGTATTTTTAGTAGAGACGGGGTTTCACCGTGTTAGCCAGGATGGTCTCGATCTCCTGACCTTGTGATCCGCCCGTCTCGGCCTCCCAAAGTGCTGGGATTACAGGCTTGAGCCACCGCGCCCGGCCTTTGTTTTGTTTTTATTGGTATATGCTTTGGTTCCCTTTTTTGTGTGTGTATCTACTACAGTTTTTTTTTTTTTTTTTGTAATTTCCAAGAGACATAAAATATCTCATAAAAGTGTAGCTTGGCCGGGTGCGGTGGCTCACGCCTGTAATCCCAGCACTTTGGGAGGCTGCTCACGAGGTCAGGAGATCAAGACCATCCTGGCTAACACGGTGAAACCCCGTCTTTACTAAAAATACAAAAAAATTAGCTGGGCGTAGTGGCAGGCCCTTGTAGTCCCAGCTACTTGGGAGGCTGGGGCAGGAGAATGGCGTGAATCTGGGAGGCAGAGCTTGCAGTAAGCTGAGATCATGCCACTGCACTCCAGCCTGGGTTACAGAGCGAGACTCCATCTCCAAAAAAAAAAAAAAAAAAAAATTAAGTTAAAAAAAAAATTTAAAAAGCCTAGCTTAACATTCTAACTTCTTTTTTATCCACATAGGGTCTTGCTTTGTTTCCCAGGCTGTAGTGCACTGGTGCATTCACAGCTCA
The DNA here is from genome assembly GCF_007565055.1 of Rhinopithecus roxellana. Lineage (NCBI taxonomy): Eukaryota > Metazoa > Chordata > Mammalia > Primates > Cercopithecidae > Rhinopithecus > Rhinopithecus roxellana. Next base: position 135,829,743 of record NC_044550.1, read on the forward strand.
GTTCAGCCTCAAACTCTCCAGTATCAAACAATTTTCCCATCTCAGCCTCCCGAGTAGCTGGGATTACAAGTACATGCCACCAGGTCCAGCTAATTTTTTTGGTGTTTTTTTGTAGAGACAGGGTTTTGCCATGTTACTCAGGCTGGTCTTGAATTCCTGGGCTGAAGAAATCCACCTGCCTTGGCCTATGACTATTGGGCTATTTTTGGTTCCATATGATATATGAAGTAGTTTTCTCCAATTCTGTGAAGAGTCAATGGTAGTTTGATGGGAATAGCACTGAATCTATAAATTACTTTGGGCATTATGGCCATTTCACGATAACTGATTCTTCCTATCCATGAGCATGGTTATGTTTTTCCATTTGTTTGTGTCCTGTCTTATTTCCTTGAGCAGTGGTTTGTAGTTCTCCTTGAAGACGTCTCTTACATCCCTTCTAAGTTGTATTCCTAGGTATTTTATTCTTTTTGTAGCAGCTGTGAATGGGAGTTCACTCATGATTTGGCTCTCTGTCTATTGTCTATTATTGGTATATAGGAATGCTGTGACTTTTACAAATTGATTTTGTATCCTAAGACTTTGCTGAAGTTGCATGTCAGATTAAGGAGATTTTGGGGTGAGACGACTGGGTTTTCTAAATATACAATCATGTCGTCTGCAAACAGAGACAACTTGACTTCCTCTCTTCCTATTTGAATACCCTTTATTTCTTTCTCTTGCCTGATTGTCCTGGCCAGAATTTCCAATACTATTTTGAATAGGAGTGGTAAGGGAGGGCATCCTTGTCTTATCCTGGTTTTCAAAGGGAATGCTTCCAGCTTTTGCCTATTCAGTATATTGGCTGTGTTTGTCATAAATAGCTTATTATTTTGGGATATATTCCATCAATATCTAGTTGATTGAGAGTTTTTAGCTTGAAGGGGTGGTGAATTTTATCGAAGGCCTTTTCTGCATCTATTGCAGTAATCATGTGGTTTTTGTCATTGGTTCTGTTTATGTGATGGATTACGTTTACTAATTGGCATATGTTGAAGCAGTGTTTCATCCTAGGGATGAAGCCAAGTTGATCATGGCGGATAAGCTTTTTGATGTGCTTCTGGATTCATTCGGTTTGCCAATATTTTATTGAGGATTTTCACATCGATGTTCATCAGGGATAATGGCCTGAATTTTTTTCTTTTGTTGTTTCTCTGCCAGGCTTTGTTATCAGGATGATGCTGGCTTCATAAAATGAGTTAGGGAGGAGTCCCTCCTTTTCTATTGTCTGGAATAGTTTCAGAAGGAATGGTACCAACTCCCCCTTTTACTGCTGGTAGAGTTTGGCTGTGAATTCGTCTGGTCCTGGCTTTTTTTGGTTGGTAGGCTATTACTGCCTCAATTTCAGAACTTGTTACTGGTCTATTCAGGGATTTGACTTCTTCCTGATTAAGTCTTGGGAGGGTGTGTGTGTCCAGGAATGCATCCATTTCTTCTAGATTTTCTAGTTTATTTGCGTAGAGGTATTTATAGTATTCTCTGATGGTAGTTTGTTTCTGTGGGATCAGTGTTGATACCTCCCTTATCATTCTTTATTGTGTCTATTTGATTCTTCTCTCTTTTCTTCTTTATTAGTGTTTCTAGGGGTCTATTTTGTTGATCTTTTAAAAAAAAAACTAGCTCCTGGATTCACTGAATTTTTTTTTTTTTAATTTTCTCCAGTTCTGCTCTGATCATAGTTATTTCTTGTCTTCTGGTAGCTTTTGAATTGGTTTGCTTTTGCTAGGGTGTCGATTTTTTTTTTTTTTTTTTTTTTTTTTTTTGAGACGGAGTCTTGCTCTGTCGCCTGGGCTGGAGTGCAGTGGCCGGATCTCAGCTCGCTGCAAGCTCCGCCTCCCGGGTTCATGCCATTCTCCTGCCTCAGCCTCCCGGGTAGCTGGGACTACAGGCGCCAGCCACCTCGCCCGGCTAACTTTTTGTATTTTTTTTTTTAGTAGAGACGGGGTTTCACCGTGTTAGCCAGGATGGTCTCGAACTCCTGACCTCGTGATCCGCCCATCTCGGCCTCCCAAAGTGCTGGGATTACAGGCTTGAGCCACCGCGCCCAGCCCCAAGGGTGTCGATTTTAGGTCTTTCCTGCCTTCTCTTGTGGGCATTTAGTGGTATAAATTTCCCTCTAAAGGCTGCTTTGGCTGTGTCCCAGAGATTCTAGTAGGTTGTGTCTTTGTTCTCATTGGTTTCAAAGAACTTATTTCTTTTTTTTTTTTTTTTAAGGTAATAAATTCTTTAATCCACTTAACAAAAATACAAGAACACAAATCCACGTTTATTTATTGATTTTTCATTAGTTTAAATCCTTGAGGGGTACAGCATCACTCGGATTCTGTGTCCAATGGCCTTCGCAGGAAGATTGCTTCGGAATTTGGCACGAACCATGCCACTGTTTCCATGGCCCCGAGTTACCTTTCCCCAGATGACTCTGGTTTTATTTGGTTTGCCGCCTGGAGTCACTGTGTTATTCTTTGCTTTGTATACATAAGCGCATCTCTTGCCCAAATAGAATTCTGTTTCATCTCGGGCATAAACACCTTCAATTTTAAGAAGAGCTGTGTGCCCCCTTTGGTTCCGGAGACCCCACTTATAGCTGGCAAAAATGGCCTTGGACCACAGCCTTCCAGACATAGTTCCTTTTAGAAGTCCCGTTCCCAGCAGGCCTCCACAGGAGCCAAGATGGCGGGAAGAGAAAGAACTTATTTATTTCTACCTTAATTTTGTTATTTATCCAGTAGTCATTCAGGAGCAGGTTCAGTTTCCATGTAGTTGTGTGGTTTTGAGTTTCTTAATCCTGAGTCCTAATTTGATTGCACTGTTTTCTGAGAGACTGTTATAATTTTCGTTCTTTTTTTTTTTTTTTTTTTTCTTTTTGAGACGGAGTCTCGCTCTGTCGCCCAGGCTGGAGTGCAGTGGCCGGATCTCAGCTCACTGCAAGCTCGGCCTCCCGAGTTTACGCCATTCTCCTGCCTCAGCCTCCCCGAGTAGCTGGGACTACAGGCGCCCACCACCTCGCCCGGCTAGTTTTTGTATTTTTTAGTAGAGACGGGGTTTCACTGGGTTAGCCAGGATAGTCTCGATCTCCTGACCTCGTGATCCGCCCGTCTCGGCCTCCCAAAGTGCTGGGATTACAGGCTTGAGCCACCGCACCCGGCATAATTTTCGTTCTTTCGCATTTGCTGAAGTGTGTTTTACTTCAATTATGTGGTCAACTTTAGAATAAGTGCGATGTGGTGCTGAGAATAATGTATATTCTGTTGATTTGGGGTGGAGAGTTCTGTTGATGTCTGTTAGGTCTGCTTGGTCCAGAGGTGAGTTGAAGTCCTGAATATCCTTGTTAATTTTCTGTCTCCTTGATCTAATATTGACAGTGGGGTGTTAAAGTCTCCCATTATTATTGTGTGAGAGTCATCTCTCTTTGTAGGTCTCTAAGAACTTGCTTTATGAATCTGGGTACTCCTGTATTGGGTGCATATATATTTAGGATAGTTATCTCTTCTTGTTGCATTGATCCCTTTAACATTATGTAATGCCCTTCTTCTTGTTTTTTTTTTTTTTTTTTTTTTGAGACAGAGTCTCGCTGTGTCGCCCAAGCTGAAGTGTAGAGGCATGATCTCGGCTCACTGGAAGCTCCGCCTCCCGGGTTCACACCATTCTCCTGCCTCAGCCTTCTGAGTAGCTGGGACTGCAGGCGCCCGCCACCACGCCCGGCTAATTTTTTCTATTTTTAGTAGAGATGGGGTTTCACTGTGTTAGCCACGATGGTCTTGATCTCCTGACCTCGTGATCCATCCGCCTCTGCCTCTCAAAGTGCTGGGAATTACAAGCATGAGCCACCGCGCCTGACCCCTTCTGTTTTTGATCTTTGTTCATTTAAAGTCTGTTTTATCAGAGACTAGGATTGCAACCCCTGCTTTTTTTTGCTTTCCATTTGCTTGGTAATACTCCTTCATCCCTTTATTTTGAGCCTATGTTTGTCTTTGCACATGAGATGGATCTCCTCAGTATGGCACACTGATGGGTCTTGACTTTTTATCTAACTTTCCAGTCTGTGTCTTTTAATTGGGGCATTTAGCCCATTTACATTTAAGATTAATATTGTTATGTGTAAATTTGATCCTGTCATTACGATGCTAGCTGGTTATTTTGCCCATTAGCTGGTGCAGTTTCTTCATAGTGTCGATGGTCTTTACAGGTTGGTATGTTTTTGCAGTGGGTGGTACCGGTTTTTCTTTTTCACGTGTCCTTCCTTCAAGAGCTCTTCTAAGTCAGACCTGGTGGTAACAAAATCTCTCAGCATTTGCTTGTTTGTATTATTTTTCCTTTGCTTATGAAGCTTATTTTGGCTGGATGTGAAATTCCGGGTTGAAAATTATTTTCTTTAAGCATGTTGAATATTGGCCCCCACTTTCTTCTGGCTTGTGGGGTTTCTGCAGAGAGATCTGCTGTTAGTCTGATGGGCATAACCTGACTTTTCTCTCTGGTTGCCCTAAACATTTTCTGTTAGCTATTTTTTAGATTTTTTTTTTTTCTTGAGACAGAGTCTTGCTTTGTCACCCGAGGCTGGAGTACAGTGGCACAATCTCAGCTCACTGCAGCCTCTGCCCCCTGGGTTCCAGCGATTCTCCTGCCTCAGCCTCCTGGGTGGCTGGGATTACAGGCACATGCCACCATACCCTGCTAATTTTTTGTTGTTGTTGTTGTTGTTTTTTGAGACGGAGTCTCGCTCTGTCACTCAGGCTGGAGTGCAGTGGCCGGATCTCAGCTCACTACAAGCTCCGCCTCCTGCGTTTACGCCATTCTCCTGCCTCAGCCTCCCGAGTAGCTGGGACTACAGGCGTCCGCCACCTCACCCAGCTAGTTTTTTGTATTTTTTTTAGTAGAGATGGGGTTTCACCGTGTTAGCCAGGATGGTCTCGATCTCCTGACCTCGTGATCGCCTGTCTCGGCCTCCCAAAGTGCTGGGATTACAGGCTTGAGCCACCGCACCCAGCCCGCCCTGCTAATTTTTGTATTTTTAGTAGAGATGGGGTTTTGCCATGTTGGCCAGGCTGGTCTCGAACTCCTGACCTTGGGTGATATACCTGCTTGGCTTCCCAAAGTGTTGGGATTACAGGCGTGAGCCACCACACCTGGCCTGGATCTGTGTTTTATTGTTAGTGGTTCCTGGAGCATTTTTAGTTTCCTTTAGTGCTGTTATGTTTGCCTGATCCTTCAAAATTTGTGAAGCCTTGTTTTGACGTCATTGCATCTGAAGGAGTAAATACACCATTCTGTCTTTATAGACTAGTTTTGGGAGGTAAATATCTTCTCCTATTGGATTTCTGGACTGATGAGATTTCCACTGAGATTGCAATAAAGTGTTTCGGATTCAGGTCACACAACTACTACTGGGTCTGCAGTGAAATTCATGCTTGACAGACCTGTTATCTGGGCATCAGACAGTTGTGGATTCTGTGTATTTTCTGAGAAGACTGAACTTTCTTCAAGATGTTGACCAGTATGACTGGCACTGAGGAAGAGAACCCTCCAGTTATATCTGCAGATTAAGGTGCTGATACAATCAATGTGAGCAGGTGTGGCTCCTCCTGTGTCACCCTTGAGAGGCGTTTGGAAATGTCTAACCTAGTCATTGGACAGGTTCCTAGATGAGCAGTACTGACCCTTGATCACAGCTGAGAGGGTGTGGAACGATTCACAAGGCTGCTTCAGGATACACAGCTGAGAACAAAGTCTTCAGGTCTGTTTTGGGGTTCATGGCATTTCTCCCTCCAGATTTCTGGGTGGGCAGGACGTCTTTCAGACTCTAAGTGACAAGAGACCAGAGCGTGGTTATATGACTGCTTCACCATTCACAGTGGGAATGAAGTCAGCCAACATGCCTACAGGGGCACATATAGGTGTGCTTTTTGGCAGGTCCCAGGTTAGGAAAAACTTTTGGACTTTGGTTGCATGGACTTGGAGCCAGGTTATAGTGCCATGTCAAGACCCACTGTCAAATAAATACTGGCAAGCCTACATCCAGGGGCAGAGATAGATGTTTCTCTCTGTGGGTGTCTGGGCAGGATTTCTTCCACACCATGACTGACACATGCAAAGGGTGGATTTGGGGCTAATTCGGAGATCACAGATAGAACCAACTTCTAAAGTCCTTTCACCTGAGGCATAGGTGTCTTGGTTTAGGTGTCTTTGCAGATGGTTCTAGTGGCAGAAACAAAACCAAATGGTCTACAGCTAAGTCTACAATGAAAATTGGACATATTTTATTTTGTAGCTGTGACCGTGATGGGCAAGCATGCCACTCAAACAAGGGCATGTCTTTTCAATACAGCCCTCCTCAGTCTTGGGTTCACAACCCTTGACATGGATTCCAAAGCTCCCATAAAGTTCCCTTTTTCAGGACATAAGTGCTGCATTTTTGTAACTGTAGAAGTTGTGGGTAGAGAACCTCCTGCCATCTTACTGTGTTTTCAGTTTCTGATATATTCTATGTCAAATTTATCAGATTTCAAATTCACATTTCTGAAATAAAATGCTCACATTTACACATTGTGTGTAATAAATGTATTGAAAATGCTTATTCTTATTAGAGCATTTTTAAATTGAGATGCATCCTTTTTTTCTTGAGACAGAGTCTCACTCTGTCGCCCAGGCTGGAGTGCAGGTGGCGCTATCTTGGCTCACTGCAAGCTCTGCCTCCCGGGTCCACACCATTCTCCTGCCTCAGCCTCCCAAGTAGCTAGGACTACAGGCGCCCACCACCATGCCCGACTTGCGTTTTGTATTTTTAGTAGAACGGGGTTTCACCGTGTTAGCCAGGATGGTCTCAATCTCCTGACCTTGTGATCTGCCCACCTCGGCCTCCCAAAGTGCTGGGATTACAGGCGTGAGCCACTGTGCCTGGCCAAGATCCATTTTTTTTTTTTAAACTGCTGTACATTGCATGTAAGGATTCAAAATGCCAGATCTTCATAAGTACACAGTCACAGCTGAAAACTGTAGTTATTTAAAGGATTGTTTTTATGGTACATCTATATTATATTCAGTCTTTTATAGGTCAGAATTTTTTATTTTTATTTTCAACTCTGTTTTACTGGGGAGTGTTTTTTCATGTAGGTTCTCCTTATTTATTTATGATGGAGTCTGGCTCTGTTGCTGGGCTGGAGTGCAGTGGCACAATCTTGGCTCACTGCAACCTTCGCCTCCCAGGTTCAAGCGATTCTTCTGCCTCAGGCTCCCGAGTAGCTGGGACTACAGGCGCCCACCACCATGCCTGGCTAATTTTTGTATTTTTAGTAGAGAACTTTGTCTACATGTAAGCTTAATATTTTAATTGCTGCCGAAGCAGGATTGTACCAGTGGCAGGGGAGAATACTGTAGTAGAGTATCACCACCAGGGAGTCCAGCACATTTGTATGGTGAATGGAATTAATGGCCACCCCCAAGTGTATCTCTCTGTCCATTGTAGGGGCAGGTATCACGACCTGTAGGATCCACATATCCAGAGGGTCCCCCAGGGGACTGCAATATAGTTACTGTAATCATAGTGTACTAATGTGTAAGTAGGAAAGAGATTGTGTTTCATTAGGGACAATATTGTTGATTTGGAGTATATGTTGACAAGTGTCTGGTGGGAGAAACCCAGAGTAACATTAGAGGAGCCATTTACAGCCTCCAGACAAAGTGGGGGAGTGGGACGCTATACAGAATCTGGCCATCAGCACAGCGGGTTCCCAGTATATACTGTTCCAGGCATGTTGGTCAGGATACCAAGGCGTTTGATGCAAGGTGAAGGTGGAGTTCACTTTTCACCTGACTTGGGCATAAATCCATTGCTTGGTTTGGTCAGAGGAAGTCCAGGTTGGATTGCAGTTGTTGTTGTTGTGGCCCCATTGGCAGTGACAGAGCCATTCAGAAATGTTGGCAGGGACGATTCTCCAAGGTAGCTCATTGCTGGCGGCCTCTGGCAACTCTACTCGTAGCCAACATTGATTGTGGTTGGCTTCTTCTACAGTGGTGGCTGCCCAGTTGATGAACTTATTCTTGGCCTCAGGCACAAAGACACAGGTGCTGACTGTTAGTAGATAGGTTATTACATTATAATGCCTCTCACTGCAAGGCTTGAACATGTTGTAATCCATTCATTCACATTCAAGTTTTCAGTTGTAGTGGAAATTTTGGCTTGTTGATCTGCCTGCTGATTAAATAGTCTGTCAAGAGAAAACAGAGACACGTGAGCATCAACATGGAAAACAGTGATAATGGTAGTGTGCACCAGGATTCAGGTATCTTCCCAGTATTTTTTTCCCCAAACCTCTTTATTCACAATTAACCATTTATTTTGTTGCCATTGGTGCAACCAGGTAGTAAGACCATTTGCTCCTGACCAAGAGTTGCTAAACAAGTGACAAATCCCTCTGGCTTCCTCCTAAATAACTCAGAGGACCGCTACTGGTTCAACCAGCTAGCTGCTTCCACCTTTTCCTTCATCAGAAATGCTTATGTTTTCTAACAGGATTGTAAGCCACAGCCTTCTAGCATCAAGTGCCACCAGTGTATTTTGTGGGACCATTAATAAACCAGGCATGTTTCTGGTCATCTGGGCTTAGTTTTTTAAAGGATTTGCCCCATTGGATGGGGGAGGTTTTCTTCCTTATCTGAAGGGCTTTCTTGGTGGTTTTCTGAGCTGGCAAGTTTTGTACATCCTTATGCAAAAGCAGCATCCCCCTTTGTCCTGGCTTAGTCCTATCTTGTGTATACCATTTCCATTTTATAATGCTGCTTTCCTGAGTGTGCCCTATCAGGTGAGTTTTGGGGAAATTCATGACCCAAGTCATAATAGGAATTTCAGGCCTCATAAAGACCTCATGGTTGAAGCAAAGGTCCTCTGTTTCCAGCAAAGCCCAATAAAAGGCTAACAATTGCTTCTTGGCAGGGTAAAGCTTTGCCAGCCTATGGCAGTTTCTGGGTCCAAAACCCCCAAGGTACCCTCTTCCCACCTTGTTTCTGCCTAAGGCTCTGATTAGCATGTTGATCTAGGACAGCTACTTGCAGTTCTCCTGGCCTATTTCGTATGGGCCGTAGGTCCAGGGTCAGCTGCAACGCTTGTTTAGCTTGTTCAAAAGCCATGCTCTCTCTTTCTGTCCCCAGGGAAAGACATAGCATTTTCTAGTGACTGCATTGCAGAGGTTGTAATATATTACCCATGTGGGGCATATGATGTCTCCACAATCCCAACAAACCAATAAATTTCTGGGCCTTCTTTTTAGTGGCAGGGGTTGCAAATTCTAGTATTTTAGCCTATGGACTATTAACCATGTATTTCATAGGATGCCAAGGAATTTTACAGTTTGTGCAGGTTCTTGAATTTTCTTAGGGTTGATTTCCCATCTTTGAGATAGGAGCTGGGTTTTTACCTGCTCCAAGCCCCGGCTGACTAGTTTTTCAGTTTTACCCTGACCGGGCCATTTGGACAGCTGCTTTTTTCAGAAATAGGCTGATAGCTTTGAGCCTGATCAGTCAAGACATAGGCCTGGCCAGGGCCAGTCAGGAAGTCAGATTAGCATTTTTTTTTCCAGCTTACATTTCTCGTGTAGCAACCAGTCCCTATCTTGACACGTTAACTTATAAGCAGTAAGCAAGCACCATCCACGTGGGGAAATTCCCTCAGCATTGCCTTTATCAACTGGGATTCCCTGCAGCACCTCACGCACAGCCAACAGTTCAAAATGCAGTAATTTAGATTCCCTGTTTTCAAAAAGACCAGTTCCCTTGGACCACTCAATGGCCAAAGGAGAGAACTGCGGGAGTTCCCATCCCAGGATATGGGAAGCCCCCAAGCTCCCAGCCCATTCCTTGTGGCTGAAAAATGGCACGTTTTCGCTTTCGAATCCTGTTCCTAACACCCAAAATGATCTGTGCAGGAAGTGTGTTAGAGGGAGAAAACATACAATACCTTTAAGGGTAAACAACCTTTATCTCACGTAAATGGCAGTGCAGATATAATAAGCAAATGATGTAATAACCAAGTTGCAATGGGAAGGGGAGAAGGGAAAAGAGATATATATATATTTACATTCACCAGACTATGGAGGATTCACCACCAGACTGGGAAGCAACAGCCCGGGCTCCAGAGTCGGCCACCCATCCTTGCACAGACAAGGAGGGGTCTCATGAAGGTTCGTCATGCTATGGGACCCTAGCTGTTTTTGTAATGGGTTGTTTCGCATGAGGTCCTGTCACTAGGGCCTTTCGTGAACTGGGCTTCAGGAACACAAAAAGGTCAACTTGTTTTTGTGATTGTCTATCAATAACTAATGTATAGGAATAGATTGAAATAGAGATTTCTTCATAATAGTGCTGGCTGAAGACCTCAAGGGACTCACACAACCTGTTCTGGGACTTGGTGACCACTGTTTGTGTCCATGTTCAATTGAGTTCAAATTTAATATTTAATTTTTCCTCCACAAATACGTGTCAGAATATCTTTGTTTTAAAATAAAATATTGTATGTATATGTCACATTTTAAAAATCTGATATTGATCTCTAAAGGGACATTTGTGTTTCCAGGAATTGTCTTTTGTAAATAACAATGAATGAACATGCACGTGTAAACATGTATTTAAAGCCCTGCCTTGAATATTTTTGGGATTATGTTATGTTATTTTTTTGAGACAGAGTATCCCTCTGTTGCCCAGGCTGGAGTGCAGTGGTGCAATCTCGGCTCACTGCAAGCTCTGCCTCCCAGGTTCACGCCATTCTCCTTCCTCAGCCTCCCGAATAGCTGGGACTACAGGCACCTGCCACCCTGCCCGGCTAATTTTGTTGTATTTTTAGTAAAGAGGGGATTTCACTGTGTTAGCCAGGATGGTCTCGATCTCCTGAACTTGTGATCTGCCCGCCTTGGCCTCCCAGAGTGCTGGGATTATAGGCATAAGACACCGCGCCCAGCTTTTTTGGGATATTTTAAATACATGTGTAAACCTTTGATGTTATATTGAAAAACTGATTGCCAAGACTAGTTGCATAAAGCCTTCATCATATATGTTTATATTAGATTTCACATATGTGTAAGATCATGTGGTATTTGTCTCAGTGTATCTGTTTTATTTCACTTAACGTAATGGCCTCCAGATTCATCTGTGTTGTGGCAAATACCAAAATTGAATTCTCTTTTGTAGATGAATAGTATTTTATTGTGTATATATACTACATTTTCTTTATTCATTCAAGTTTTGGACACTTGGATTGATTCCATATATCTTGGCCATTGTAAATAGTGCTGTAATAAACATGGGAGTGTAGATTTCTCTTTGACATACTGGTTTTGTTTTCTTTAGCTACAATGAAAATAGAACTTACATATGTTCCAGCAATCCCATTTAATTAAAAAATTAAAAATAGAATGTGATCCAGCAATTTGAGTGTGTGTGTGTATCTGGTCGTCCACAGTTTATTGTGTAGGCGAGGAGTCAAAGAAACAGTGTTAAAATACCATTTGTTGATGGTTTAAATATATGTTATCCTGTGATACTTATTTTTTTCTATAGTGGCTCTACTAACTTATAATTTTTCCAACTGTATGTGTTTCCTTTTCTATTCATTCTCACCAATTTTTTTTTTTTGTCTTTCTAATTACAGTCATTCTAATTGGAGTGAAGTGGTATCTTGTTTTGATTTGCATTTCTCTGACAATTAGTGATGTTGAGCACCTTTGCATGTACTTTTTGGCTATTTGTATTTCTTTTGAAAAATGTCTCTTAAAGTCTCTTGCCTGTGTTCAGATTGTGTTATTTTTGTTAAGTTTGTTATATATTCTGTAAACTTATCTTTTGTCATATGTCTATTTCGCAAATATTTTCTTTCATTGTAGGTTATCTCTTCACTCGTTGTCTTTGCTGTGCAAAGCATTTTTACTTTGTTGTAATCCCATTTGCATATTTTTGTTTCTTTTGCCTGTGCTTTTGAGATCTTAAGATTCTTTGCTCCGTACTATGTGGCAAAGCATTCCTGTATGTTTACTTCAGATAGCTTTATTTGGGTTTCCCATTGGAATCTTTATTTGTGATTGAGTTTTTTATATCGTAAGAGGTAGGAGCCTAGTTTTATTTCTTTGATTATCTTGTAGATAATTTTCTTAGCACCATTTATTGAAAACACTCTCTTTTTCCAAATGTGTGTTATTGACATTTTTGTTGAAAATCACTTGTTTCTAGGTTCATGAATTTATTACTGGGCTCACTGGATAGTTTGATCTGTTTGTTTTTATGCCAGTATCATGCTATTTTGCTTATTATATAGCTTTTTAGTATATTTCGGAGTCAGGTAGTATGATGCTTCCAGCTGTTTTTTTTTTGGGGGGGGGCGCTCAGGATTACTTTTGCTATTTGGGGGGTCTTTGATGGTTCCGTATAAAGTTTAAGTTTGTTTTTTCCATTTCTGTGAAAAAAGTCATTGGTATTTTGATAGAGATTGCATTGATTTGATAGAGATTGAACTTTCATAATATTTTTTTAATTTTATGAGCAATACTTTCAATTTTTCTTGCCTTTTTCAGTTTTTAATTTATAAATTTCAGTGTAGAGTGTTCACCTTTTAAATTACATTTGTTATTAGACAGCTTTATTTTTTATTGTGAATGCAGAAGCATTTGGCAAAACTGAACATGTCTTTGTGATTTAAGAAACTCAAATGAGGTATAGATCGTATACCTATACACAATAAAGACTATATATGACAGACTAATGGCCGAAATTATACTGAATTGGAAAGAGTAGAAAACCTGTTGTCTGAGATCTGAAACATGAGAAGGATGTTTTTATTTAATGTTGTTATTGTGTATGAAAGCACTCAGCTGTATACACTGTCTGCTTTAAGAGTCTCTGTGTTTATCTGTCTGCATACTCTTTCCCTATTGTTTGTAAGTTGTATACTTGTTTTATTTGTGTATACCATGGTGGTTTTACCCTGCCTAGGTGAGTAGTCATTGAAATTCTCCTAATTTTACCCTCTATTTGTTTGTAAATCTGTATTTTTGTGTGTGTGTGAGAAACACTTCCGTGATTTGAAGATAATTTCCAAAAGTGTCATACCTCTCTCTCTTAGATATTATTTTTAATTGTTTTAAAAAATGCACAAACTTTACAATCACATATTTGTTAAATATTCAGCTTAGTCATATTAACATTGTTATGCACTCTTTCCTTAGAATATGTTTATCTTGCAAAGCTAACACTCAATACACATTAAACAACTACCTACTTTTTCTATTTTCTGGCCCTTTACAAATACAATTCTGTTGTTTTAAAGTCAAACTGCTTTAGATATCTGATGTAAGTTGATTTATACAGTTTCTGTCTCTGTGACTTATTTTATATTAATGTCATCAAGATTTATCTTTACTTGTTTAATTTTTGCTTTTTATAAACAGTAATATTTCATAATTTTAATATTTCTAATTTATCAGTTTGAGAGAAATCTGTGTTGCATTTATTTGCTTTCAGTAACAATGCTGCAATAATTATGAATGTCTAAATTACTCTTCATGTGACTGTGTGTGTTTATATTTTTGCTAGATTTTATTTCATTGATCCGGCTGTTCAGCTTTATGACCCATTCCAAATTGTTTTAATTCTTTCGCTTTGCATGTGTTTTGAAATCAGGAGCTGTGAAGCCTCTGAGATTGCTTCTCTTTTTGACAATTGTTGGGTACTTCACTGTTTCTTAATTTCATATAATATGGGGGTTGCTGTTTCTATTACTACAATAATTTAGTTACAAATTTGACAGGGATTACATTTAATCTGTAGATTACATTGAGCAGTCTAGACATCTTTATTATTTCAATCTTTAGATTGTGTTGTTTAATTTCTGTAAGTATGTAAAAAATTTTTTTTCTTTTTGAGGGGGGGATACAGAGTCTTGCTCTGTCGCCCAGGCTGGAGTGCAGTGGCGCACTCTCAGCTTACTACAAGCTCCGCCTCCCAGGTTGACGCCATCCTCCTCCCTCAGCCTGTGGAGTAGCTGGGACTACAGTAGCCTGCCACCACGCCTGGCTAATTTTTTGTAGTTTTAGTGGAGACAGGATTTATAGTTTTCTTTCTTTTATTAATTTCTACTCTCATTCCAGTTTGGTCGTTAAAAGTAATCTGTAAAATTTCAATTTTAAAAACTTCTGTTAAGACTTTTTTTGTGCCCTAATATGTCGTTTATCCTGGAGAATATTGTATGAGCTATTGAGGAAGGTGTGTATTCTCTTGTTGTTGAGCAATGTTCTCTACAATTCTGTTAGGCATAATTGTTTAATACTGCTTTCAAGTCTCCTGTTATGAATATTTTATCTTGTTTCATTATTCTTTACAGAAATTGGGGTAAATATCCTAGTATAATTATATTGCTTTTTTTGTCTTGCTTTAATTCTGTCAGTATTGGCTTTGTATATTTGGAACTCAATGTGGGACACACACAAACATACAGACACATTAACATATGTATACACACATTTGTCATGAGTTCCCAGTAAAGGAACTATTTTGTTATTGTTTAATGCCCTTCTTTCTTATGAACTTTTAGTTAAAGTATATTTTATGAAATAGGGACAGTTTTGACTTAAGATGTACTTTGTGTTGTGTAATTTGGACCTCTTATTTGGTTATTTGCATGAAATGTCTTCTTTCATTTTGTCCTTTTCAGTCTTTTTTAATCATTACATCTCAAAGTGACTTTAAAAAGCAAGGTGGATCATGTTAAGTTTTGCAATCAATCCCTTTATTTGGTGAATGTATTTTGTTTTTTTGTTTTTTTTTTTTAGACGGAGTCTCCCTCTGTCGCCCAGGCTGGAGTAGTGCAGTGGCCAGATCTCAGCTCACTGCAAGCTCCGCCTCCCGGGTTCACGCCATTCTCCTGCCTCAGCCTCCGGAGTAGCTGGGACTACAGGCGCCCGCCACCTCGCCCGGCTAGTTTTTTGTATTTTTTAGTAGAGACGGGGTTTCACTGTGTTAGCCAGGATGGTCTCAATCTCCTGACCTCATGATCCGCCCGTCTCGGCCTCCCAAAGTGCTGGGATTACAGGCTTGAGCCACCGCGCCCAGCCAAGGGTGAATGTATTTTGAATGGAAACCTTTACTTCATAAGTTTTATTGTTTTGCTGGATTATTTCATTTTTGCCCCTTATTTTCTTTTTCTGTCTTCTTATTTTTTGGTGTATCTATAGAGATACGTTTTTTTGGTATCTTGGGAAGTACATAAAATTTCTTAAAATAATATATTTTTATTTTATCTTGTTTTTTTGAGACGGAGCCTTCTTCAGTGGCCCAGGCTGGAGTGCAGCCACGCAATCTGTGCTCACTGCAAGCTCCGCCTTCCAGGTTCACGCCATTCTCCTGCCTCAGCATCTCGAGTAGCTGGGACTACAGACTCGCCACCATGCCCAGCTAAAGTTTTTTGTATTTTTAGTAGAGAGGGGGTTTCACCGTGTTAGCCAGGATGGTCTCGATCTCCTGACCTCGTGATCCACCCTCCTTGGCCTCCCAGAGTACTGGGATTACAGAAGTGAGCCACTGTGCGCGGCAAAATAATATATTTAAAACTGGTAAAAACCGAGTTGCATTTG
This sequence comes from Rhinopithecus roxellana, assembly GCF_007565055.1. NCBI lineage: Eukaryota > Metazoa > Chordata > Mammalia > Primates > Cercopithecidae > Rhinopithecus > Rhinopithecus roxellana. Next base: position 135,845,381 of record NC_044550.1, read on the forward strand.
AAAATTCTTCCTTGGCTGGGCGCTCACACGTGTAATCCCAGCCGTTTGAGAGGCCGAGGCAGGCAGTTCACGAAAAGAGATCGAGACCATCCTGGTCAACATGTTGAAACCCCATCTTCACCAGAAATACAAAAATTAGCTGCCTGTGGTGCCCCGCACCTGTAGTCCCAGCTACTTGGGAGGCTAAGGCAGGAGAATTGCTTGAACCTAGGAGTTGGAGGTTGCAGTGAGTCAAGATTCCACGGCTGCACTCCAGCCTGGCAACAGAGTGAGACTCTGTCTCAAAAAAAAAAAAAAAAAAAAAAAAAAAGCGGGGGGGTGGGCCAGGCGCGGTGGCTCAAGTCTGTAATCCCAGCACTTTGGGAGGCCGAGACGGGCGGATCACGAGGTCAGGAGATCGAGACCATCCTGGCTAACACGGTGAAACCCCGTCTCTACTTAAAAAAAAAAAAAACACAAAAAACTAGCCGGGCGAGGTGGCGGGCGCCTGTAGTCCCAGCTACTCGGGAGGCTGAGGCAGGAGAATGGCATAAACCCGGGAGCTGACATCTGGCCACTGCACTCCAGCCTGGGCAACAGAGCGAGACTCCGTCTCAAAAAAAAAAAAAAAAAAAGGGCTGGGCGCGGTCGCTTATGCCTGTAATCCCAGCACTTTGGGAGGCCGAGGCAGGCACATCATGAGGTTAGGAGTTTGAGACCAGCCTGGCCAGCATGGTGAAACCCCTGTCTCTATTAAAAATACAAAAAATTAGAAGGGCATGGTGGTGTGTACCTGTAGTTCTAGGAGGGTGAGGCAGGAGAATTGCCTGAACTGGGCAGGCAGAGGTTACCGTGAGCCAAGATCACGCCACTGCTCTCCAGTCTGGGTGACAGAGTGAGACAGGAAGAAAAGAAAACTCCCTCATTACATCTGTCCTCAAGTTCGTTATTGATGTCAGTAATCATTTTTTATGTTGTATATTATTACCTGATAATGATGAACAGTTTATGATCATTTTTATGCTTTTACCTTTAAAATTTTAGAGATTAAAATGTTTTCTGCACTATTATGATAGTGGTACAGAATTTTGTGTATGTGCATATCTTTTTCAGAAAGTTACGTATTTTCATATGATTATGTTTGATTTTCTTGCATTATGTTATTTTCACTGGAAGACACTTTCTTCAGTATTTTTTTGGTAAGACAGGTGTTGTGCTAATATACTTTTTCAGCATTTGCTTATCTTGAAAGGTCTTTACTTTTTCTTCAGTTTTGGGACAGTTTTACTGGTTATATTATTCCCATGTGTAATTTTTTTTTTTTTTTTTCCTCCAGCACCTTAGTTATATTGCAATTTCTTCTGGTGTGAAATACTTTTGTTGACAGATTCACTGGTAATCTTATAAGACCACACTTATAAATGACACATCACTTTTATTTTGCAGTTCCTGAGAACGCCGTTCTTGTGTTTGATTTTTGAAACTTTGCTTATATATGCGCCTTGCCATAAATCTGTGTGTGTGTATCCTAGTTGAAGTTTGTTGAGCTGCTTCATTTATTACATCTTTTTTTTAACTTTTGAAAATTTCTGAGTCATTTCGTATTTGTCACCTCCATTTTTTTTGTTGTTGTTTTTAATGTTCTCATTGATGTTCTAATTTTTCTGATTACATTTAGTTGTATGTATTTTCAGTTAACTGATTCAGCATTATTCAGATTACATTTAAAAAATTTGTACATCTTTGTTTTTTATGGTTCTCTGAAAAATTTAAAATTATTTTGTATACATTGTAATATTTGCTTGTATTTGAGCATTAACAAAAAGCTGTTTGTCACAACTGTTTATTATGTTTGTCATGACGTAGTCTGAAGCCAATTATCTGAGATTATGGGAACCTGTCATACATGTTGGAAGCATGTCTGTTGTCTGGAATTTCATGTTTAGTTTTTAGTTAAAAGGGTTTCTTCATGTTTCCTCTTAAAAGTCTCTAATTGGCCAGGCGTGGTGGCTCACGCCTGTAATCCCAGCACTTTGGGAGGCTAAGGCAGGCAGATCATGAGGTCAGGAGATCGAGACCAGCCTGGCTAACACAGTGAAACCCTGTCTCTACTAAAAATACAAAAATTAGCCGGGCGTGGTGGTGGGCGCCTCTAGTCCCAGCTACTGGGGAGGCTGAGGCAGGAGAATGGCATGAACTCAGGAGGTGGAGCTTGCAGTGAGCCAAGATATCCCGCCAGTGCATTCCAGCCTGGGTGACAGAGTGAGACTCCATTTCAAAATAAATAAATAAATAAGTCTTTAATCACTTGCTCTACCTGTTGCCTGTATTTAGCACTTCAGTCTGCTCTTGAAATATTTGTAATTTGTCTTCACATACCCAAGTTGTTCTTCCAAAGTATCACCATTTCTTTCAGCACTGTTTTATGGGAGGCAGAAATCAGTTTTTGTAAAGACCCCAAAAGGCAGAAGTAAGGATATGTGTGTCAGTAGTTTTTTTTGCTTTTAAGGAAAAAGACAAAGTTGAGAGTTTTCTCCTAATGGCATAGTGCTATATTGGGGAAGAGGAAGAGCTGTTGCTAGGTAAATGTAGCAAACATTCCTTCCTGTTCTATGTGGCTCTTGGCATTGTGCTTACCTGAGGCATTGCATGCAATTAACGCATTTATAGATTTCACACAAAGGCATTTTGATCACTATATGTTTGTTACATGTATATGTCTGTGAAGAAGTTATGACTTGTGGTATTTTTGTTATGCCATCTTACTAGCGTACTTTGTATAATTTTATAAGATTTTTAAAGTATATTCATATGAATCTAGTAACTGGGATAATTTGTTATTTTTTATTTCTTTCAGCTATGTGTTCTCATTTCACCCAAGACTTTTTGCCAGGGCAGGGGATAGAAGATTCATTCCACAAATGTATACTGAGAAGATATGAGAAATGTGGGCATGAGAATTTACAATTAAGGAGAGACTGTAAAAGTATGAATGTGTGTAAAGTGCAGAAAGGAGGTTATAATGTAATTAATCAATGCTTGCCAAATACCCAGAGCAAAATATTTCAGTGTAATGCAGGTGTCAAAGTTTTTAGTAAATTTGCAAATTCAAACAAAGACAAGACAAGACATACTGGAGAGAAACACTTGAAATGTAACCAATACGGCAAGTCATTTCAGAAGTTCTCAGACATAACTCAACATAAAGGAATTCATGCTGGAGAGAAACCCTACACATGTGAAGAATGTGGCAAAGCCTTTGGACGGTCCACAGCCCTGAATCAACACAAGAAAATTCATACTGGAGAGAAACCTTACAAATGTGAAGAGAGTGGCAAAGCCTTTAGTAGGTCAAGAAACCTTGCTGCACATAAGAGAATTTACACAGGAGAGAAACTCTACACATGTGAAGATCGTGGCAGAGCCTTTGGATGGTCCACAAACCTGAATGAATATAAGAAAATTCATACTGGAGATAAACCCTACAAATGTAAAGAACGGGGGGAAGTGTTTAAACAGTCCTCACACCTGAATAGACAAGAGAAAATTCATACTAGAAAGAAACCCATCAAATGTAAGGAATGTGGCAAAGTCATTACCTCATCCTCAAGCTTTGCTCAACATAAGAGGATTCATACAGGTGAGAAACCCTTTAAATGTTTAGAATGTGGTAAAGCCTTTAATCGTTCCACAGTCCTTACTAAACATAGGAGAATTCATACTGGAGAGAAACCCTACACATGTGAAGAATGCGGCAAAGCGTTTAGACAGTCTGCAATCCTTTATGTACATAGGAGAATTCATACTGGAGAGAAACCCTACACATGTGAAGAATGTGGCAAAACCTTTAGACAGTCTGCAAACCTGTATGCACATAGGAGAATTCATACCAGAGAGAAACCTTACAAATGTGAAGAGTGTGGCAAAGCATTTGGACAGTACACAGACCTGAATCGACATAAGAACATTCATACTCGAGAGAAACCTTCCAAATGTGAAGAGTGTGGCAAACACTTTGCATGGCACACAGACCTGAATCAACACAAGAAAACTTATACTGGGGAGAAACCTTCCAAATGTGAAGACTGTGGCAAAGCCTATGCCCCATCAACAGCCCTGAATCAACACAAGAAAATTCTTACTGGAGAGAAAAGTTACAAATGTGAAGAGTGTGGCAAAGCCTTTGGACGGTACACAGCCCTGAATCAACACAAGAAAATTCATACTGGAGAGAAACCTTACAAATGTGAAGAGAGTGGCAAAGCCTATGCCCCATCAACAGACCTGAATCAACACAAGAAAATTCTTACTGGAGAGAAAAGTTACAAATGTGAAGAGTGTGGCAAAGCCTTTGGACGGTACACAGCCCTGAATCAACACAAGAAAATTCATACTGGAGAGAAACCTTACAAATGTGAAGAGAGTGGCAAAGCCTTTAGTAGGTCAAGAAACCTTGCTGCACATAAGAGAATTTACACAGGAGAGAAACTCTACACATGTGAAGATCGTGGCAGAGCCTTTGGATGGTCCACAAACCTGAATGAATGTAAGAAAATTCATACTGGAGATAAACCCTGCAAATGTAAAGAACAGGGGGAAGTGTTTAAACAGTGCTCACACCTGAATAGACATGAGAAAATTCATACTAGAAAGAAACCCATCAAATGTAAGGAATGTGGCAAAGTCATTACCTCATCCTCAAGCTTTGCTCAACATAAGAGGATTCATACAGGTGAGAAACCCTTTAAATGTTTAGAATGTGGTAAAGCCTTTAATCGTTCCACAGTCCTTACTAAACATAGGAGAATTCATACTGGAGAGAAACCCTACACATGTGAAGAATGCGGCAAAGCGTTTAGACAGTCTGCAATCCTTTATGTACATAGGAGAATTCATACTGGAGAGAAACCCTACACATGTGAAGAATGTGGCAAAACCTTTAGACAGTCTGCAAACCTGTATGCACATAGGAGAATTCATACGGGAGAGAAACCTTACAAATGTGAAGAGTGTGGCAAAGCCTTTGGACAATACACAGACCTGAATCGACATAAGAACATTCATACTCGAGAGAAACCTTCCAAATGTGAAGAGTGTGGCAAACACTTTGCATGGCACACAGACCTGAATCAACACAAGAAAACTTATAGTGGGGAGAAACCTTCCAAATGTGAAGACTGTGGCAAAGCCTATGCCCCATCAACAGCCCTGAATCAACACAAGAAAATTCATACTGGAGAGAAACCTTACAAATGTGAAGAGAGTGGCAAAGCCTTTAGTAGGTCAAGAAACCTTGCTGCACATAAGAGAATTTACACCGGAGAGAAACCCTACACATGTGAAGATCGTGGCAGAGCCTTTGGATGGTCCACAAACCTGAATGAATATAAGAAAATTCATACTGGAGATAAACCCTACAAATGTAAAGAATGTGGGAAAGTGTTTAAACAGTCCTCACACCTGAATAGACATGAGAAAATTCATACTGGAAAGAAACCCTTCAAATGTAAGGAATATGGCAAAGTCATTACCTCATCCTCAAGCTTTGCTAAACATAAGAGGATACATACAGGTGAGAAACCTTTCAAATGTTTAGAATGTGGTAAAGCCTTTAATCGTTCCACAGTCCTTACTAAACATAGGAGAATTCATACTGGAGAGAAACCCTACACATGTGAAGAATGCGGCAAAGCGTTTAGACAGTCTGCAATCCTTTATGTACATAGGAGAATTCATACTGGAGAGAAACCCTACACATGTGAAGAATGTGGCAAAACCTTTAGACAGTCTGCAAACCTTTGTGCACATAGGAGAATTCATACCAGAGAGAAACCTTACAAATGTGAAGAGTGTGGCAAAGCATTTGGACGCTACACAGACCTGAATCGACATAAGAACATTCATACTCGAGAGAAACCTTCCAAATGTGAAGAGTGTGGCAAACACTTTGCATGGCCCACAGACCTGAATCAACACAAGAAAACTTATACTGGGGAGAAACCTTCCAAATGTGAAGACTGTGGCAAAGCCTATGCCCCATCAGCAGACCTAAATCAACACAAGAAAATTCCTACTGGAGAGAAAAGTTACAAATGTGAAGAGTGTGGCAAAACCTTCGGACGGTCCACAGCCCTGAATCAACACAAGAAAATTCATACTGGAGAGAAACCTTACAAATGTGAAGAAAGTGGCAAAGCCTTTAGTAGGTCAAGAAACCTTGCTGCACATAAGAGAATTTACACCAGAGACAAACCCTACACATGTGAAGATCGTGGCAGAGCCTTTGGATGGTCCACAAACCTGAATGAATGTAAGAAAATTCATACTGGAGATAAACCCTACAGATGTAAAGAACAGGGGGAAGTGTTAAAACAGTGCTCACACCTGAATAGACAAGAGAAAATTCACACTGGAAAGAAACCCTACAAATGTGAGGAATGTGGCAAAGTCATTACCACATCCTCAAGCTTTGCTAAACATAAGAGGATTCATACAGGTGAGAAACCCTTTAAATGTTTAGAATGTGGTAAAGCCTTTAATAGTTCCACAGTCCTTATTAAACATAGGAGAATTCATACTGGAGAGAAACCCTACACATGTGAAGAATGTGGCAAAGCCTTTAGACAGTCCGCAATCCTTTATGTACATAGGAGAATTCATACTGGAGAGAAACCTTACAAATGTGAAGAGTGTGGCAAAACCTTTAGACAGTCTGCAAACCTTTATGCACATAGGAGAATTCATACTGGAGAGAAACCTTACAAATGTGAAGAGTGTGGCAAAGCCTTTGGACGCTACACAGACCTGAATCGACATAAGAACATTCATACTCGAGAGAAACCTTACAAATGTGAAGAGTGTGGCAAACACTTTGCATGGCACATAGACCTGAATCAACACAAGAAAATTCATACTGGAGAGAAAAGTTACAAATGTGAAGAGTGTGGTAAAGCCTTTGGACAGTCCACAGCCCTGAATCAACACAAGAAAATTCATACTGGAGAGAAACCTTACAAATGTGAAGAGGATGACAAAGCCTTTAGTAGGTCAAGAAACCTTGCTGCACATAAGAGAATTTACACCGGAGAGAAACCCTACACATGTGAAGATCATGGCAGAGCCTTTCGATGGTTCAGAAACCTGAATGAATATAAGAAAATTCATACTGGAGATAAACCCTACCAATGTAAAGAATGGGGGGAAGTGTTTAAACAGTCCTCACACCTGAATAGACAAGAGAAAATTCATACTGGAAAGAAACCCTACAAATGTGAGGAATGTGGCAAAGTCATTACCACATCCTCAAGCTTTGCTAAACATAAGAGGATACATACAGGTGAGAAACCCTTTAAATGTTTAGAATGTGGTAAAGCCTTTAATAGTTCCACAGTCCTTACTAAACATAGGAGAATTCATACTGGAGAGAAACCCTACGCATGTGAAGAATGCGGCAAAGCCTTTAGACAGTCCGCAATCCTTTATGTACATAGGAGAATTCATACTGGAGAGAAACCCTACACATGTGAAGAATGTGGCAAAACCTTTAGACAGTCTGCAAACCTTTATGCCCATAAGAAAATTCATACTGGAGATAAAACCATACCAGTGTAAAGGATGTGGCAAAGCCTTTAAGCCGTACTCCAGCCTTCTTAAACATCAGAGAACTCATACCAGGGGAATGTCTTATAAAGGTCGCAGTCTTTAAATATTCTTCTAGCCTTTCTAATTTTAAGATATTTCATCATGGAGAGAAACGCTACAAATACGAAAAATGTGAGAAAGCTTTTAACCACACCTCAATCTGTTGTTAACAATAAGTAATTATATTGAAGCCGGGCGCGGTGGCTCAAGTCTGTAATCCCAGCACTTTGGGAGGCCGAGACGGGCGGATCACGAGGTCAGGAGATCAAGACCATCCTGGCTAACATGGTGAAACCTCGTCTCTACTAAAAAATACAAAAATCTAGCCGGGCGAGGTGGCGGGTGCCTGTAGTCCCAGCTACTCAGGAGGCTGAGGCAGGAGAATGGTGTAAACCCGGGAGGCGGAGCTTGCAGTGAGCTGAGATCCGGCCACTGCACTTCAGCCCAGGCGACAGAGTGAGACTCCGTTTCAAAAAAAATAAAAAAAAGTAATTATATTGATGAGAAGCCAAATTAAAATTAAAAATGTGACAAAGACTTCAAATTCTTGTCACTTCCTAGTGTATGTAATTCCTACTGAAGAGCACATCTAGATACACAAAAGATGTGGCAGAACTTTTAACCAATGCTTAATATCTTTGCAGATGATAGTATTTATATGTGAGAATACTTGTACAAATATAAAAATACACACTAGCTATTAATGTCTACTCTAAATTTATAGTTAACAAAAGCATTATGTAATTTCTGTTGAAAGACCTTTTATAAAATACAGGCTATTAAAGTGAAGAAAAATAGTCTTAAGACAGAGAATGCAAAGGTAAAGAGGGCTCTAGTGCCTGTACTTGTATCCCAGAACTTACTGTATACATTTTGTATTAGAGGAAAACTCTGAAGCAGTTGCTCAAACTTTGTTCAACATCAGAGAATTTATATTGGAGAGAAGTATTACAACTGTAGTAAATGTAGAAAAACATCTGTTCAGAAGCTGAAGCTTAAGAAACACCAGAGGCCAGGCACAGTGGCTTACACCTGTATTCCTAATACTTCGGGAGCCAAGGAGGGTGGATCACTTGAGGTCGAGAGTTCCAGGACAGCCTGACCAACATGGAGAAACCCTGTCTCTACTAAAAATACAGAAATTAGCAGGGCGTGTTGGTCCATGGCTGTAATCCCAGCTACTTGGGAGGCTGAGACAGGATAATCGCTTGAACCCAGGAGGTGGAGGTTGCGGTGAGCCGAGATCATGCCATTGCACTCCAGCCTGGGTAAGAAGAGTGAAACTCTCAAAAAAAAAAAAAAAAAAAAAAAATACCAGAGAGTTTCTACTAGAACGTAATTTGTAGATGCAGTAAATGTGAAGAAATATTTAGGCTAAAATTAAGACTATGTAAACATCAGAGGATTTACAGTAGAAAGAACTAAGGAACTAATACTTCAGACTTTAAAATAAATCAGAGTATTAAGTATAACAGAAGTTGAACCTGTTAGAAAATTTCTTTGTATATAAGTTGAAAAGTAGGTTTTTGAAGAGATTATATTCAAAGTATATTTTTTCACTTAAAAGTATAAATTTTTTGAAAAGCAAATAATTCAACTCTAAAATTATGTTATTTCAACATTCTCATTTATGTGAAAGCATGTGATGAACTGTCGCTGCATTGGAGATATGGGAAATTCCTTTGCATTAGGTGGGCATTATTCATGAACTTACATGAAAGAGAAGAAAAATGAAAGATGCGTGAGGAAAATCTTAGCAGAGAGGCTTTTAGTTGTTGACTTACTGAGTGATGCATGAAGTAGGTGTTCAGAGTAATACTTTGCATTATAGTGAGAAAATCTGAATTTTAGTAGTAAATTGTTTTACCAATTGTACATTTATGTTATAAATATAATAAAATGCATTAAATTTTGAAGATCATGTGTGAACTTAATTTTTTAAACAAAATTGTTATTGTGATAAAATTTTTGTGCGTTCAATGAAGCGTTTTATTATGCCACCAACTTTCACCTATCCCACCTTACTCAAGGGTGTACCTTAAAGATGGTAACAATGTACTCTCTGGTAATATAGTTGAATGACATCTCTAGTCTCTTTTTCCAGTGGCTTTCAGCAGCAAATAAATTGAAAAATATTGTTGTTTCCATGTTACATTTTTATTCTTACTGAAGTTTAAAAGTTTTTGTGGGTACATAGTATATGTATATATTCATGGTATATATGGGTTATTTTGATACAGGCATATAATATGTCATAATCACATCAGAGTAAATGAGTTATTCATCACCTCAAGCATTTATCCTTCATATTACACACAATCCAATTACACCGTTTAATTATTTTTAAATGTAAATTTTTTTTACGAAGGGTCATTTTATGATTGTAATAAATCATACATTCCTGAGTCTTGAATGCTTTTCAGAAATGTTTCATATTTATCTTTGAACATGTGGCATGTCCTGCAAACACAGCCTTTTAGTTTTAATTTGCATGGAGTTAAATATATAAATATTGTGTTCTAAAGATAAACTTTGGGCGTAAGGAAATTATGGAGCAAGCAATTGTGTTTGCATGAGACTTTGTACCTATTTTCCAAAGAAAATAGCAATATTGGAACAAAGAAGATTCTGTTAATACTGTGGATAGGTAATTTACTAGAAATCTACAAACCTAAAACATTTTGAAATCAAACCTATGTTTTCTTTTTATTTAATTACTGCACAATCTAATGGATCATTGTTGAGAATTGCCCCATGCCAACCAATTCTGTGATTATGTGGTCCTTATGCTAGAGCTATAATTTTCTCATTTTTTTGTTTTCACTTCATAAAGTATTTGAGCTTGTCAGAAATTAATCGTTTTTATAAAACTTAGTGCACAAAAATTTTTAGATGTAATGTCACAATATATTAAGTAATCTTTAATTAGAACATTTCATTAATTGGATAACCTTATATAAGCTGTTTTCTTTAGTTATTGTTCCTTTCACTTTTTATAATTGATATTTATAAGTTTATTGGGCCAATTTTTTCAGGCAAGTAGTGGGAAAACAAGTATTGGGGATGTTTTGATAGATAATTGTAGTGAACAATCACAAAGTGCTGGGTGTGTAATAGATGCTCCATAACTGGCCATAAATATTCCTGGAGTTAGTTCGTAGCTCCAAGTAAAAGATTGAAAATATCTGTGGTGACGAAATGGCACTAATTGTGCATGTGGAGAGGACATCTGTTCCCAGGCTGCAAAACTGACTCATTCTGAATTTAAAGAGGATTTCTGTTTTTGTTTTCTATCTTTAGTTTTGTCATGTCTTCATGTGTTTATCCGCAGCTCTGTATGCCTCCTCAGAGGTCTTCTTTTCCTTTGTGTTATGGGTACAGTTTCCTCACTGTTCTCTTCATGCCATGTAATTTCACATGGACTTTCAAGGTTTCGATGAGAAGTTTATAATTTTTAATGTAAATTATTGTTTTTAACTGGGTTGAGATTATTTATAATTTATCAATGTAACATTCAGATCACTTAATTGAGATAAGAGTAATTCAGTGTCCACAGGTTAAGAGGATTAAGTCAGCGTTGTTTCTCTGTATTGGTAACAGAAACATTGTATGAGATTCTAACAAAATGTGTGTTAAACATGTTAGAATAGGTTTATAAGTGGGTTGCATATTGTAAGCACCATATGAAGAAACTCATCAGAATTTTGAAATCTCCTAAAATATATCTTAGAAATTATTTTTTGTGTGTTTGTTTTTTTTGGAGACAGAATCTTGCTCTGTCACCTAGGCTAACCTGCAGTGGCATGATCTCAGCTCACTGCAACCTCTGCCTCCCGGGTTCACGCCATTCACCTGCCTAAGCCTCCCAAGTAGCCGGGACTACAAGCGCCCACCCCCAAGCCCGGCTAATTTTTTGTATTTTTAGTAGAGACAGGGTTTCACTGTATTAACCAGGATGGTCTCAATCTCCCGACCTCATGGTCCGCCCACCTCAGCCTCCCAAAGTGCTGGGATTACAGGCGTGAGCCACCGCACCCGGCCCTCTTAAAATTTTTAAGAGACTTAATGCTAGGTGAAGAATTTTACATATAATTTTCTATGACATAGCAAAACTTTTTTTTTTTTATGCTGAACCTTCTGAGTGTAAGAAAGTGTTGGAAAAATAGAATGATCTGTGTAGATTCAAGATTCAAAATCTGCAGTGATCTTTTTTGTTGAGATTCATGTTATCACCTTGAATTTGTTATGATTTTTTGTTTTAGTGGATGCAGTTCATGGAGTATAGTTTTCATTTTTAGTCACTTTATCCAAGTCCTTTGTTACCTTCTCTGGAAAATCAGATTATGGCAGCTATTGAATTCAAACGTTCATTAATCACATTAATGTAATTCAGCATATAAATAATAAATACCAGGCCGGGTGTGGTGGCTCAAGCCTGTAATCCCAGCACTTTGGGAGGCCGAGGCGGGCGGATCACAAGGTCAGGAGATCGAGACCATCCTGGCTAACATGGTGAAACCCCGTCTCTACTAAAAAATACAAAAAACTAGCCGGGCGAGGTGGCAGGCGCCTGTAGTCCCAGCTACTCGGGAGGCTGAGGCAGGAGAAGTGGCGTGAACCCGGGAGGCAGAACTTGCAGTGAGCTGAGATCTGGCCAGTGCACTCCAGCTTGGGTGACACAGCGAGACTCCGTCTCAAAAAAAATAAATAAATAAAATAAGTAAATAAATAAATAATAAATACCATAACCCTGTATAGGTGTTAATTTTCACAGAAACTCAATGCATAGTTATTATTATTATCCTTATTTTACAGAGGAAGGAACAGACACAGAGAAAAATGACATGCTCACAACAGAAGAGCCAGTAGTAAAACAGGCAACTTTGACTTCAGAGATAACACTCTTAACTACTACAGTAAACACCCTCTTCAAACAGAAGATACATATTATCTTCAACACCCATTCTTAATAAAAAATTAACAAACATTGGGCTGGGCGTGGTGGTTTACGCCTGTAATCTCAGCACTTTGGGAGGCAAAGGCGGGGGGATCACGAGGTCAGGATATCAAGACCATCCTGGCTAACACAGGAAACTCTGTCTGTACTAAAAATACAAAAAAATTATCTAGGCGCCTGTAGTCGCAGCTACAGCTGGCGCCTGGGCGCCTGTAGTCGCAGCTACTCGGGGACGCTGAGGCAGAAGAATGGCGTGAACCCTGAAGACAGTAAGCTGAGATTGCACCATGCATTCCAGCCTGGGCGACAGAGCAAGACTCTGTCTCAAAAATAAAAAAAGATACATGTCTCTATATATGTGTAAATGTGCACATTATAATACAGAAAAGAGAAATACTTCAATTTAAACCATATAAACTCTAGAAATTGCTCTTTGATACTGACATGTACTTGGGAACAGCTTTCAACTGTGCTTCCCTACCCCTCCAGCAATTAATACAGCTTTTTTCTTTTACCTAAACCTGTAGCCAGCAAATGCTGTATTGTTATTACATACTATTTACGGCTGGGCGTGTTGGCTCACATCTGTAATCCCAGCACTTTGGGAGGCCAACACGAGTGGATCACGAGGTCAGATTGGGACCCTCCTGGCTAATGTGGTGAAATCCCGTCTCTACTAAAATACAAAAAAAAAATTAGGCATGACAGCGTGCGCCTATAGTCCCCGCTGCTCCGGACGCTGAGGCAGGAGAATCGCTTGAACTGGGAGGCAGGGGTTGCAGTGAGCTGATACCGCGCCACTGCACTCCAGCCTGGGCGACAGAACAAGAATCCAACTCAAAAAAAAAAATTTTTTTTTTAATTTACTAGAAACATAATACACTATGATTTTATTACCTTTTAAAATACAGGTGTATTGAGTCACATAATTATTTCACTCTATATTAGTTTCCTTTGTGCCTGTTTTTCAGTTTTGCCTAAACACTACCAATTATCTTACAGTTGCTCCCCAAATAGTTTGTTTATAAAACTTTTAATTAACTCTGGGAACCTCAGCTCAGCAGTCAAAACTCAGAGCCTTAGAACTAAGAAAGGACCAAAAAGTTACTATTAATATAGACTTCAAATATGCCTTTTAGTACTCCATGCATATGCAGCCATCTGGAAAGAGGATCTTTGACAGCAAAGGATACCCCTATTAAATCAGCAGGAAGTAGCCAGAAAGAGTCGTCCTCCAAACCCCCCTAACAGTGGTTAGGGTGACTCCTCCACAGGGGTGAATGTTGTAGGAGTTATTAAGAAACTTATTTTTATTATTTTTTTTTGAGATGGAGTCTCAGGCTAGAGTGCAGTGGCGTGGTCTCAGCTCACTGCAACCTCCGCCTCCCGGGTTCAAGCTATTCTCCTGCCTTAGCCTCCCTAGTAGCTGGGACTAGAGGTGCGCACCACCACAGCCAGCTAATTTTTGTATTTTTTTTTTTTTCTTTTGAGACGGAGTCTTGTTCTGTCGCCCAGGCTGGAGTGCAGTGGCCGGATCTCAGCTCACTGCAAGCTCCGCTTCCCGGGTTCACGCCACTCTCCTGCCTCAGCCTCCCGAGTAGCTGGGACTATAGGTGCCTGCCACCTCGCCCGGCTAGTTTTTTGTATTTTTTAGTAGAGACGGGGTTTCACCGTGTTAGCCAGGATGGTCTCGATCTCCTGACCTCGTGATCCGCCCTTCTCGGCCTCCCAAAGTGCTGGGATTACAGGCTTGAGCCACCGCGCCCGGCCAATTTTTGTATTTTTTTTAGTAGAGACAGGGTTTCACCATGTTAGCCAGGATGGTCCCTAGGGCTTTTGCCACTGCTTGGTTAGTTTGTAAAATAAAATATGGATCATTGTTACTTTGTGAAGACCATGGAAACCCAAAGAGATAATTTCTTCCAGAATGATCTTGGCAAGTACCTGAATCTTACCTTTTCTAGTATGAGAGGTTTCAACCCAGGCAAGTAAGGGCGTCCCCCAAAATCAGAAGGTATTTGTAGCCTAGGTAGGTTTCTTGTTGCTGAACTGGCTGAATTAAGGGGAGTGGCTTAGGCCTGGAGGATTATTATAGACACAGATGGACAGTTTACAAACTTGTCAGAGAGTTTTGGTTTTGTTTGTTTATAGCTGATAGAGATGGTCTCTCCCAAAGAGACAAGAATTATGGAGTGCCCTTTTTTGCTTTCTGCTGGAGGACCTGGAGAAAATTAAAAAACCTCTCTCAATTTACACAATCTTTCAGGTCCTAGGGTATACTCACATTTGATACCCCATTTCTTTTTCTCTTGAGCGTATTGCGGGGGAGCAGGTTGTTAGGCAAATTGGTGATAAGGGCCATAAGGAGTTCCCCAGAAAGGGTGGTGCCCCAGCTGCTTGGCCAACCTGCCTGTTTCTCTAGGTAATCTCATCTTGGCATTTCTGGTAGCCCCAGCAATGATCCACCTGCCTCAGCCTCCCAAAGTGCTGGGATTACAGGCTGGGATAATGAGCCACCATGCCCGGCCATGCTCCACAGTCTTAAGAGTGTCCACAGCTGAATATTGTCATACACAATTATAATGTAAAATGAATACATCCTTGTCTGCGAGCTCAGACAAAAAGTGCTCTGCTCTTTCCTGTTTAGGATGGTATCAGTCATGGATTTGTCATACATGGCCTTTATTGTGTTGAGGTACATACCATCTATACCTAATTTGTTTAGTTTCTTAAACCACAGAGGCATGTTGAATTTTGCCAAATACTCCTGCATACACAATAAAAAGAAAGATGTCTAGATGTCTAGCAGCAAACTTAATTAAAAAGGTAAACACTCTCTACACTGAGAATTATATAACATTGATAAAAAACTGAAAAAGACATGAAAAATTGATATTTTTTGCTCATGAATTGAAATAATATAAAAGTGGCTATACTACCCAAGGTGATCTACAGGTTCAATGCAATCTCTATCAAAATGCAAATGACTCTTTTCATAGAAATGTAAAAAACAAGCTTAAAATTTATAGGGAACTACCAAAGACCCATGAACGGCACAAGTAATCCTGAGCAAAAAGAACAAAGCTAGGAACATCACACTTCCTGGCTCCAAAACATACTATAAAGCTATAATGAGCAAAACAGGATGATACTGACATAAAAACAGATAAACAGGTCAAAGTATCCAGTTGAGCCCAGTAATAAATTCATGAACCTAGAGCCAAGTGATTTTCAACAAAGATGTCCAGAACACACAGCTGGAAAAAGACAGTCTTTTCAATAAATGGTGCTAGAAAAATTGATTATCTACATGATAATTTAAAAAATGAACCTAGGCCCCTACCTCTTACAACATAAAAAACTCAGTCACAAATAAAGCTTTAAATAGGAAACCCAAACCTATAACGGTATTTGAAGTAAACATAGAGGAATACTTTACTACATATTGCAGAACGAAGAATTTTTAAGACTCAAAAGACACACAAAAATACGCAAATGGGATTACAACAAACTAAGACTATTTTGGACAGCAAAGAAAACAGAGTGGAGATAATCTATAAAATGAAAGAAAATATTTGCAAAATATAGATATGACAAGATAAACTTACCGAATATATAACAAACTTAACAAACATATATAATACATAATTTGAAAATAGGCAAGAGACCTTAAGATACATTTTTCTTTTTCTTTTTTTTTTTGAGATGGGGTCTCACTCTGTCACCCAGGTTGGAGTTCAGTGGCCCGATCTCAGCTCGCTGCAACCTCCGCCTCCCGGGCTCATGCAATTCTTCCACCTCATCGTCCTGAGTAGCTGGGATTATGGGTGTGTGCCACCACACCCGGCTAATTTTTGTATTTTTAGTAGAGATGGGGTTTCACCATGTTGGCTAGAGTGGTCTCAAACGCCTGACCTCAGGTGATCCACCCGCCTCAGCCTCCCAAACCACTGCACCCAGCTAAGATACATTTTTCAAAAGAATAAATACAAATGACCAAAAAGAATATGCAAAGATGCTCAGCATCACTATCAGAGATATGCAAATCAAAGCCACAACAAGATGTGACTTCACTGCAGTTAAAATAACTGTAATCAGAAAGACAAAAAAATTATGAGAAGGTATAGAAAAGTTAACATATTCAGCTGGTAAGACTAAGTTAGTACAGCCATTATAGAAAAAAAAAGTATCACAAGGTGACATATATTTAAACAACATTGTAATTTAAGATCGCTCTTTTGATTCTAAGACAATAAACATTTATGACCATGCAAGAAAAAATTCAAATTGCTGGATCATATGTTACGGAAAGAAACAAGATACACTGAGACAAATACCACATGATCTTACACATATGTGGAATCTAATTAAAACAGATGGTGAAGACTTCATGCAACTGGTCTTAGCAATCACTTTTTGGATATAACATCAAAGGCTTGGGAAATAAAAATACGGACATACACGTACTACTACATCACTGTATCCAAACTATTCCAAGAACATTTAAAGCAGGACTTTAGGCCGGGCGTGCTGGCTCACGCCTGTAATCCCAGCACTTTGGGAGGCCGAGGTGGGCGGATCATGATGTCAGACCATCCTGGCTAACACCATGAAACCTCGTCTCTACTAAAAATACAAAAGGAAAAAAGAAAAAAAAAAAAGCTCGGTGTGGTGGTAGGTGCCTGTAGTTCCAGCTACCGGGAGGCTAAGGCAGGAGAATGGCATAAACCCAGGAGGCAGAGGTTGCAGTGAGCCGAGATCGTGCCACTGCACTCCAGCCTGGGTAACAGAGCAAGACTCCCATCTAAAAAAAAAAAAAAAAAAGCAGGACTTGCAGGACTTTAAATAGGCATTTACACATGCATGTTCTTCATTATTATTTACAAAAGATGATTCCTGGAAAGAATACAAATATTCCTTTAGAGATCAGTATCAAATTTTAAAAATGTGACATATACATATAATAGAATATTATTTCATTTTAAAACAAATGAAAACAAGAATATGTTACATATAATAGTCAAAAAGAAACAGACATTATATAATTACACTGATAAGAATATGGAAACCAGTCAAAATTATAGAAACAGTAAGTAAAATGGTATTCTTCAGGAGCTGAAGAAAAAGGAAAAAAGGGCAGTTTATTGTTTATGAGGTACTTTTCTAAGATAAAATTAGAGATCCATTGCAAAATAAAGTAAACGTACTTAATACCACTAGACTGTACACTTGAAAATATTTAAGATGGCAATTACACGTTTTTCATCAACTAAATATGTACATCTATCTAAAAAGGTTACAGTCTTTAAAAATCACCTTCAAATAAGAAGTGTTTCTCTCACAGAGCAACATAATCAAACATAAATAGATGGTAATTTTATACTGTTTCTTTGACTACTCACCTACACAAGAAAACAACGATGAACACACAAAAAAATGTATGAATACCTAGGGCAATATTTATATAGGCAAATACCACATAGATAACTTTCTTGCCAAGATAAATGTCTGATTTATATATATATTTTTTAATTTGCTCCAATTGAAACCCCATGACGTTTATGTGAATTAAATACCACATGGTCATAAAAGGTTAAAATTACCAGACAAATATGAAGACTAGGCCAGGCACAGTGGCTGATACCTGTAATCCCAGCACTTTGGGAGGCCAAGGCAGGTGGATCACCTGAGGTTGGGACTTCGAGACCAGACTGACCAATATGGAGAAACCCCGGCTCTACTAAAAATTCAAAAAATTGGCCAGGCATGGTGGCGCATGCCTGTAATCCCAGCTACTCAGGAGGCTGAAGTAGCAGAATTGCCTCCCTATGAGGCAGAGGTTGTGGTGAGCCAAAATCATGCCATTGCCCTCCAGCCTGGGCAACAAGAGCGAAACTCTGTCTCAAAATAAAAAAATAAAATAAAATAAAATATGAAGATGAAAAACCACTAAAATGGAGTTGAAAACCAGAATAAAAAATTCTGACCTACAAAATATTGAATCTAATATAGATGTATCAAAGACAATCTTATAAATAACTACAGTTTTCAACTGTGACTGTGTACTTACGAAGAGCTGACATTTTGAATCTTTGGCATTCAAAGTACAGCAGTAAAAGAAAACTCAATAATTAATGAAATGCTCTGATGAGAATGAGGCATTTCAATACATTTATTCTACAATTGGAAAATTTGAGCATTTTATTTCAGACATTTTGAATTCAAAATAAAAAATATTTGACATAGAATATATCAGAAAGTAAAATATACAAGGGGAATGACACAGCAAGATGGCAGAATAGGAGGTTCTCTACCCACAACTTCTACGGTTATTAAAAAATGTGGCGAGAAAATGGCTTCACTGGGGGCTGAGAGTGCCCACAGGGTTCTTCCCACTGCTTCCTCTACCCCTATATTTCGCTTGGCTTTCTATTCATCTTTGCTCCAGGATCAAATATTGAAGACTCCGTGCATTCACTGAAGCATCAGAATATAGTTTTGGAAATGGATGACTTCAGAAACAGAAATAGCTCAGATGATCATTCCTACAATGGAGGCATCATAGTATCTGGTGACCAGGATTAGATTTTCAGTTGCATGTAATACCAAGAAATTGAATTGTTTTCCTGTTCTTATGGGAATTGTTACCAAAGCCCTTATTGAAATTTTTAACTTCACGGAGCTTATTCAAATGAAGAGCACCTCATTTTCTCGTGATGACATAGTGCTGGAACTTGGTTTTATAGATGGGTCCATATTTTTGTTGTTGATCACAAACTGCATTTCTCCTTATATCAGCATCAGTATCAGTGATTATAAAAAAAATGAAGTTGAATCCCAGTTATGGATTTCAGCCTCTGGCCTTCAGGATACTGGTGTGTACAGGCTCTGGTGGACATTCCATTATACTCCTTGATTCTCCTTTCAATACATTTAATTTACTACTTCGTATTTCTGGGATTCCAGCTTCCATGGGAACTCATGTTTGTTTTGGCGGTATGCATAATTCGTTGTGCGGCTTCTCTTATATTCCTCACGTATGTGCTTTCATTCATCTTTTGCAAGTGGTGAAAAAATAATGGCTTTTGGTCTTTTGGCTTTTTTATTATCTTAATATGTGTATTCACAATTCTGGTATCAACTAAGTATGAAAAACCCAACTTAATTTTGTGCATGATTTTCATACCTTCCTTCACTTTGCTGGGATATGTCATGTTATTGATCCAGCTCAGCTTTATGTATATGAGAAACTTGGACAGTCTGGACAATAGAATAAATGAAGTCAATAAAACCATTCTTTTAGCAATCTTAATACCATACCTTCAGAGTGTTATTTTCCTTTTGTCATAAGGTGTCTGGACATGAAGTATGGAATTGAAATAATGAATAAAGACCCAGTTTTCAGAGTCTCTCCACGACGTAGAGAAACTCATCCCAATCCAGAAGAGCCTGAAGAAGAAGAAGATGTTCAAGCTAAAAGAGTCCAAGCAGCAAATGCACTCACTACTCCAAACTTGGAGGAGGAGCCAGTCATAACTGCAAGCTGTTTTCACAAGGAATATTATGAGGCAAAGAAAAGTTGCTTTTCAACAAGAAAGAAGAAAATAGCCATCAGAAATGTTTCCTTTTGCGTTAAAAAGGTGAAGTTTTGGGATTAGTAGGACACAGTGAATCTGGTAAAAGTACTTCCATTAAAATGACAACTGGGTTCACAAAGCCAACTGCAGAAGCGGTGGTGTTACAAGGCAACAGAGCATCAGTAAAGCAACAGCGTGACAACAGCCTCAAGTTCTTGGGGTACTGCCCTCAGGAGAACTCACTGTGACCCAAGCTTACAATGAAAGAGCACCTGGAGTTGTATGCAGCTGTGAAAGGACTGCGCAAAGAATATGCTGCTCTTAGTATTTCATGATTGGTGGAAGCTCTTAAGCTCCAGGAGCAACTTAAGGCTCCCGTGAAAACTCGATCAGAGAGATAAAAGAGAAAGCTATGCTTTGTGCTAAGCATCCTGGGGAACCCATCAGTGGTGCTTCTAGACGAGCTGTTCACCAGGATGGACCCTGAGGGGCAGCAGCAAATGTGGCAGATACTTCAGGCTACCATTAAAAACAAGGAGAGGGGCGCCCTCTTGACCACCGATTACATGTCAGAGGCAAAGGCTGTGTGTGACCGTGTGGCCATCATGGTGTCAGGAACGCTAAGTTGTATTGGTTCCATTCAACATCTGAAAAACAAGTTTGGTAAAGATTTTTACTAGAAATAAAAAAATGAAAGAACATACTCAGGTGGAAGCTCTCCACACACAGATTTTGAAGCTTTTCCCACAGGCTGCTCGGCAGGAAAGACATTCCTCTTTTTTAATGGCGTATTAGTTACCTGTGGAGGATGTCCACCCTCTGTCTCAGGCCTTTTTCAAAGTAGAGGCAGTGAAACAGACCCTCAATATGGAGGAATACAGCCTCTCTCAGGGTACCTTGGAGCAGGTATTCTTAGAACTCCATAAAGAGCAGGCGCTGGGAAATGTTGATGATAGAAGTACAACAGTTTGATGGAAACTTCTCCCACAGGAAGACTCTTAAAACGAAGAACCTCCTAACATTCAATTTTAAGTCCTACGACATTGTTAGTTTCCATGATTCTACAAGAACGTTTCCTTTTACTTCAGTTAACAACAACAACAAAAAATTCAGTAGTTTAAACATTCAATAATGATTAAAGTTTTCATTTTTAAAAATTTTAGAAGGAAGGAAACAAGGAAATACAGGGAAAAGTAGTAGACAAAATTAACAAAATCAGACATGTTATTCATCCCCAACATGGGTCTATTTTGTGCTTAAAAATAATTTTAAAAATCATATAATATTAGGTTGGTTTTTGGTTATTATCAATAAAGCTAACACTGAGCACATTTTACAAATAAAAAATTTTTTTAGCCTAAATTTCAAATGTATCAGCTATTTTTAAACATCAGTTACTCAGATTATAATTTAATGTGACACTGACTATAAGATCTGATGAAATGGCACAACATAACATTTAATTATAATGACATATTCTGATTATAAAATAAATACATGTGAATATTAGTACATATTGAAATTATATGGAAGAAGATAACCATAATCTGTAAGAAAGTACCACAGTTAATATTTTATTTAGCCAACTTATATTCAATGTATTTTTTTATGGGTCCGTTTTCAAAGGTAATATCAGTAGGCACAGTCATTTTCTACATGTTTTCACCTCACAATTCATGAACATTTCCCAGGTCATTATAACACTTTTGTGTTATATAATTGCTGCATTAATGTTATAGCTGTATTGATGTAATACCAGAGTTGTTATATTTGGGTTATATGCAAATGTATTTCTTAGAAATTAAACTTTGATAGACTTAAAAAAAATGTGGCAAGCCAGGTAGGGTGGCTCACGCCTGTGATCACAGCACTTTGGGAGGCTGAGGCGGCGGAACACCTGAGGTCAGGAGTTGGAGAACAGCTTGGCCAATATGGTGAAACTCCATCAACACTAAAAATACAAAAATTGGCTAGGCATGGTGGTGGGCACCTGTAATCCCAGTTACTTGAGAGGCTGAGGCAGGGGAATTGCTTGAGCCTGGGAGGCGGAGGTTGCAATGATCTAAGATGGCGCCACTGCACACCAGCCTGGGTGACAAGAGTGAGATTCCATCTCAAAAAAAAGGAGCAGTTATGCCCTGGCAAAAGAAACTTTATGGGAACTTTGGAATCCATGTCAAATGGTGTAAACCCAAGACTGAGGAGGGCTGTATTGAGAGGGCATGACCTTGCTTGAGTGGCATGCTTGCCCATCACAGTCCCAGCTACAAAATAAAATATGACTAATTCTCACTGTAAATACAGCTGTAGACCATTTGGTTTTGTTTATGCCACTAGCACCATCTGCCAAGACACCAAGTGTCCTGTGTCTCAGGTGAAAGGACTTTAGATGTTGATCCTCTCTGTGATCTCTGAATTAGCCCCTTGCACACATCTATCATGGTGTGGAAGAAATCCTGCACATGCAGGAACCCACAGACAGAAACATCCATCTGTGCCCCTGGATGTAGGCTTGCCAACATTTATTTAATGGTGGATCTTGATGTGGCACTATACCCTGGCTCCAAGTCCATAAACCCAAAGTCCAGAAACAGTTTTTCCTAACCTGGGACCTGCCAAAAAGCACACCTATATGTGCCCCTCTAGGCATGCTGGCTGACTTTATTCCCACTGTGAATCTTGAAGCAGTCCTAAAACCTACCTCCAGTCCCTGTCAGCTCAAGTCTGGGAAGAGTCCTGTTCACCCAGGAACCTAGAGGGAGAAATGCCATGAACCCGGAAACAAACCTGAAGACTTTGGTCTCAGCTGTGTATGCTGAAGCAGCCCTATGAATCAGTTCCACAACCTCTCAGCTGTGATCAAGGGTCAGTACTGCTCATCTAGGAACCTGTCCAATGACGGGGTTAGAGGATTTCCAAAAACCCAGCAAGAGCCACACAGCAGAAGCCACACCTGCTCACATGGATTCTATCAGCTCTGTCATCTGCATATATAACTGGAGACTTTTTTTCCCCAGCACCAGTCTTATTGATCAAGATCCTGAAGAAAGTTCAGTCTTCCCAGAAAATAGAATCCACAACGGTCTGATGCCCTAAGAACAGGTCTGCCAAGCATGAACTTCACTGTGATCCGGATCCAATGCACCTTATTGCAATCTCATCAGCACAGAGATCCAATAGGAGAAAATATTTACCTCCCCAAACTAATCTATAATGACTGAAAGAGATATTTACTCCTTCAGATACAGGGACATCAAAACAAGGTATAACAGATCATGAAGGATCAGGCAAACATAACATTACCAAAGGAAATTAAAAATGCTCCAGTAACCACTTACAATAAAACACAGATCTACAAAATGGCTAAGAATTCAAAATAATTATCTTAAAGAATCTCAATGAGATGCAAAAAGCCACACATTACTAAATTTTTTTACAACAATGTATGAATAAAATCACAATTGTAATAAAGAAAGAGCACCAGGAGGCCGGGCACGGTGGCTCAAGCCTGTAATCCCAGCACTTTGGGAGGCCGAGACAGGCAGATCACGAGGTCAGGAGATAGAGACCATCCTGGCTAACCCGATGAAACCCCGTCTCTACTAAAACATACAAAAAAAAACTAGCCGGGCGCGGTGGCGGGCACCTGTAGTCCCAGCTACTCGGGAGGCTGAGGCAGGTGAATGGCGTAAACCTGGGAGGCGGAGCTTGCAGTGAGCTGAGATCCGGCCACTGCACTCCAGCCTGGGCAACAGAGCGAGACTCCGTCTCAAAAAAAAAAAAAAAAAAGGCCGGGCGCGGTGGCTCAAGCCTGTAATCCCAGCACTTTGGGAGGCCGAGACGGGCGGATCACGAGGTCAGGAGATCGAGACCATCCTGGCTAACATGGTGAAACCCCGTCTCTACTAAAAATACAAAAAAACTAGCCGGGCGAGGTGGCAGGTGCCTGTAGTCCCAGCTACTTGGGAGGCTGAGGCAGGAGAATAGCGGGAACCCGGGAGGTGGAGCTTGCAGTGAGCTGAGATCCGGCCACTGCACTCCAGCCTGGGCGACAGAGCGAGACTCTGTCTCAAAAAAAAAAAAAAAAAAAAAAAAAAAAAAAAAAAAAAAAAAAAAAAAAGAAAGAAAGAGCACCTATTAAAAGAGAACCAAACAGATATGCTGGAGCTGAAGTACACAATAGGAGATCTAAAATATTAAAGAGAAAGCTTTAACAGGAGACTTCGTTACACAGGGGGGTTAAAAAAAAAAAGCAAACATAAAAGTAAGTCATTTGAAAGTTTCTAATTAGAATTTTAAAAAAGAATGTAAGAGTGAATAAAGCATTTGGGCCCCATACTGCATAATAAACAGTAAGAATGTACATATTTTAGGAGGTTCATGAGAGAGAAAAAATTTTTTAAATTGTTTAAAGATATAATGTCTTAAATTTTTCCCAATCTTGGAAGAAATATGGATATTAAATTAAAAAGCTCAAAATGTCTATAGCAAGAAGAATCTAACAAAAGTTGTCCATAACACATTATAATTAAGCCAAAATTCAAAGACAAAGAGAGATTCTTAAAAGAAGCAAGAGAAAAGAGATTCTTCACATACAAGGGAACTCCTATAAGGTTATCAGCAGACTGCCCAACAAAAACCATGCAAGCCACATGGCAGTGAAACCATATATTTGAAGTGCAAATGAAGAGAGAAAAAGGAAAAACCTTGACAATTAAGAAGACTATCCCTGACAAAGCTGTTCTTTAGAAATGATGTATCAATCAAAATCTCAGATTTTAAAAAAGTTGAGGAAATTTTTCATCACTAGACCTGACTTACAAAAAAATGCTAATGAGAATTTTTCAAGTTGTAATGGAATCCTAACTTACAACAAAAATATAAATATTATTGAAAATCATATACACCTGGTCAAATTTAGAAGGCTATAAAACAGTAATTATGGTCAGAAATCACTTTTAATGCTCGTGTAAAAGCTACAAGAAAAAAATTATTAAATATAGCTTCAATAAATTGTTAATGGGTATACAATATAAAAAGATGTAGAGTGTGACATAAATACTGTGTTGAAGGGAGTAAGACTGTTTAATTTTTCAGTATATAGAAGCTAACTTTTGCTTGAGGCCAGGAGTTCAAAACCAGTCTGGTCAATATGGCAGGACCCTGTCTCTTAAATAAGTACATAACTAAAATTAAAGATTTCAGAAAGCTGTTTATTCTTTTTAAACAAGAAGCAGCTGGGCCTGATGGCTCATGCCTGTAATCCTAGCATTTTGGGAGGCCAAGGCAGGTGGACTGCTTGAGCCCAGGAGTTCAAGACCAGCCTAAGCAACATGGCAAAACCCTGTCTCTACAAAAAATAGTAAAAAAAAAAAAAATAGCCAGACATGGCAGCATGTTCTTGTAGTCCCAGCTACTTGGGAGGCTGAGATAGGAGGATTGCTTGGACCTGGGGAAGTTGAGTCTGCACTGAGCTATGAATGCACCACTGCACTACAGCCTGGGTAACAAAGCAAGAGCCTATCTGACCTGGGTAACAATGCCAGACCCTATCTGTACAAAACAAAAAGTTAATTTGTTATCTGAAGCTAGATTTTATAACTATGAGATGTTTTACATAAATTTCTTGGAAATTACCAAAAAAAAAAAAAAAAAAACAAAACTGTAGTGGGTAAATACAAAAGAAAGAGAAGGCATAAAACAACAAAAACAAACAAAAATTCAAGAAAACACCAGAGAAGACAGCATGAAAGAATTAAAAAACAAACTAAATGGTCAGAAAACAATAAGAAAATGGCAGTAACAGGGCCGGGCGTGGTGGCTCACTCCTGTAATCCCAGCACCTTGGGAGGCTGAGGCAGGCAGATCACGAGGTCAGGAGATTGAGACTATTGTGGCTAACATGGTGAAAACTCGTCTCTAGTAAAAATACCAAAAATCAGCCGGGTGTGGTGGCAGGTGCCTGTAGTCCCAGCTACTCGAGAGGCTGAGGCAGGAGAATTGCGTAAACTTGGGAGGCGGAAGTTGCAGTGAGTTGAGATCGGGCCACTGCACTCCAGCCTGGGCAAGAGTGAGACTCTGTCTCAAAAAAAAAAAAAAAAAAAAAAAAAGAAAAGAACAAAGAAAAGAAAATGGCAGTAATAAGTTCTTATCAATCAGTAATTCCTTTAAATATATAAAGATTTATTCAATAAAAACATTGCTATAGTGTGAGCATCCTCTCCAAAATTCATGTTAAGATTTAATTGCCATTGTGAGAAAATTAAGAAATGAGGTCCGTAATAAGTTATTAGGTCATGAGAGCTCCACTCTCATGAAAGGATTAGTATCAGTATTTCCACAGTGGATTAGTCATCATGAGAGTGGGTCTATTATAAAAGTGAGCTCTGGTGCACACCTTCCGTCATCCTTAAGCCTTTGGTCATGTTGTGATGTAGAAATGTGATTCTCATCAGATGGGAATGACATACTCTTGGACTTCTCTGCATCCAAGATTCTGAGCTAAGTAAACTTCTATTCTTTATAAATTACCTACTCTGGGATATTCTGTTATTGAAGCCAAAAATAAACAAAAATATCCATAGAATGTCTGAATAGATTTAAAAAATCGACAATATGCTGTGCAGAAGAGACTTACTTTAGATTTAAGGACATACATAGCTTAATGGTACAAGGATGAAAAAATATTCCATCCCAATAATAACTAAAAGAGTGTAGAAGTGGCTATATTTATATCAGACTACATAGACTTCTAGAAAAAATATGTCATGATAAAAGAACTTTATTATATAATGATGAGTCTAATCTGTCAAAAAATAATTAAATACATATATGTACCAAACCCTGGAACACATAAATATATTAACACATATTAAGAAAAGTGGAGAAAGAAACAGATATAATAGGGGACTATACTGCCCTCTTAATACATCACTTCAGACAGAAAGCTAGTGAAAAAACAAGTGCTTGCATAGCACTATAAAACTACACCTAACAAACATGTATAGAACATTTCGTCCAACAGTATAATTTATATTATTCTCAAACAGACATGGAACATTCTCCAGGACACATCATAAATCTGGCCCACGGCCGGGCACGGTGGCTCAAGCCTGTAATCCCAGCACTTTGGGAGGCCGAGACGGGCGGATCACGAGGTCAGGAGATCGAGACCATCCTGGCTAACACGGTGAAACCCCGTCTCTACTAAAAAATACAAAAAACTAGCTGGGCGAGGTGGCGGGCGCCTGTAGTCCCAGCTACTTGGGAGGCTGAGGCAGGAGAATGGCGTGAACCCAGGAGGCGGAGCTTGCAGTGAGCTGAGATCCGGCCACTGCACTCCAGCCTGGGCGACAGAGCGAGACTCCGTCTCAAAAAAAAAAAAAAAAAAAAAAAAAAAAAAAAAAAATCTGGCCCACAACAAAAACAAACAAGTCTATTCATTTTTAAAAAGATTGAAATCATATCAAAAATTTAAATCACAATTTTATTAAACTAGAAATCAATATAAGGAAAAGTAAAAAATGTACAAATATGTGTATTTAAACAACACGCTTCTGAAAAAAACCCGTGGGTCAAAGAAGAAAAAAAAATCACAAAGTATCTTGAGAAAACTGAAAATAGAAACAGGACATATCAAAACTGAAATATAACAAAAGATGTTCTAAGAATTTTATAGCAATATATTTTTATACTAAGAAAAAAGATCTCAATGAAACCTTAATCCTCAAAACACTTGAAAAATAACTAATCTCAATGTTAGCGTAATAAAAATTAGACCTCTAATAGAAATAAATTAGGTACTTAACAAAAAAGAAAAAAGGCAGAGAGATAATTTACATATAAAAATTTTCTAAATTAAGCCCGGGTGCGGTGACTCACGCCTGTAATCCCAGCACATTGGGAGGTCAAAGTGGGGAGATCATGGGGTCAGGAGTTTGAGACCAGCCTGGCCAACATAGGGAAACCCTGTCTCTACTAAAAATACAAAAGAATTAGTCGGGTGTGGTGGCGGGCGTCTGTAATCCCAGCTACTCGGGAAGCTGAGGCAGGAGAATGGCTTGAACCCAGGAGGCAGAGGTTGCAGTGAGCTGAGACTGCACCACTGCACTCCAGCCTGGGTGAAAAAGTGAGAGACTCCATCTCAAAAAAAAAAAAAAAAAAAAAAAAACTAAAAGGTTTTTAGAAAAGGGAGGAGAGTAAATACTATTCCTTTATTTTCCAGTTGGAGAACTAAGTCTCTTATTTCTATTTTGCACTTATATTTACAATAACCACATCTGAAAACTCTGCTTTGAACTCGTGAACACCTGCTTTCCAGCATGGCCTGGATTTAGGCATCTGCAGGGTGACCTTGGGCATACTGTCTTCACAGGAAACAGGGTTTGTGGGGGGAAAATGCAGAATAGAAAAGGTGCTATCAAGAACCCATGGGTGCAGGTTGGTGCAAAGTTGGTGAAAGGTCTGGTTAGTGCTACAGATACTGGCCCAGGCAGGACAGCTCTGACTTACAAATGTGTATGTGCAGGGAGATAAGATGGTCAGGTGATCCAGAAGCCTAGGCTACCGCAGGAAAGAGGTTACTGGTGCAGATTCAAGATCTGGGAGGTAGAAAGAAGCCATGAATCTTCTGGACACTTACGTGTCCTATTATTGGAAAACTCTAGAAGCAGAAGTGTTCTCAGCACAATTCCTGAGTGAAGCTTTGTCATGAGAGAAGCATAGCCGTACATTGCTTAGCATGCATGTGTGTGAATGTGCAGAAATCACATTGTAGCAGCAGGGTGGAGAGAAGAGTCGGCCCTCAGAACTCTTTCCCTGTAAGTCCTCAGTCCCCTTCGACCCCTGGAGGAGGCCTAGAATCACAGGACAATTCACTGTGTGACAGCTTGTGTGTAAACAACAACAAAACAAAAAAGCCTCTCCATTCTACAACAGACCCAGTGTCTCCCTCCAACCAAGGCTGCTATGATATCTTAATTTTTTTGAGAAAGGGCCTCACTTCGTCACATAGGTTGGAATGCAGTGGTGTGACCTTGGCTCATGGCAGCATCGACCACCCAGGGTTCAAGCGATCCTCCTGCCTCAGCACATCCCCAGGTAGCTGGGAATACAGGTGTGTGCCACGTGCCCAGCTAATTTTTTTGGATTTTTGGCAGAGATGGGATTTCACCATTTGCCCAGGCTGGTGTTGAACTCCTGAGCTCAAGCAATCTGCCCTCCTCAGCCTCCCAAAGTGCTAGGTTTACAGGCATGAGCCACCGTACCCAGCCTAATTTTTTTTTTTTCTTGAGTCTGAGACTCGCTCTGTCCCCCAGGCTGGAGTGCAGTGGCGCAATCTTGGATCACTGCACAGTCCGCCTCCTGGATTCATGCCATTCTCCTGCCTCAGCCTCCCGTGTAGCTGGGACTACAGACACCTGCCATCACGCCCAGCTAATTTTTTGTATTTTTAGTAGAGATGGGGTTTCATCGTGTTAGCCAGGATGGTCTCGATCTCCTGACCTCGTGATCCACCCGCCTCGGCCTCCCAAAATGCTGGGATAACAGGCGTGAGCCACCGCGCCCGGCCATATCTTTATTCTAACACCAAATATATGGAGCTTGCTGAACACCAACCAATCCTCCAACACAAACTGGGTGTCCAACAACTCAATTCTGAAAACACCAGGGTCAGCATAGACCCCACCGGCTCAGGGTTCAGTCCCACAATACTGCTTCCACTCCACATGCCAGTCACAAGCCCCAGGGACCCATCTATACTTCTGAGGAACTGTCTATAAATTATGGGCTTCCATAACTCCGTCCCTCAAGTTAAAGGATTTGATAAAACTACTCACAGAACTTGGCAAAAACACTTTACCTATGTTTACCAGGTTATTATATTGGATACAACTCAGTAAAAGCCAAGAGGAAAAAACGTATAGGACAAAGGAAAGCAGGGAAGCATGAGGTGGGCCGTGAACCATGGTAGTTATGACTAACATCTCTCAAATCCTTTGTGTTCTGCAAGAAAAGCTTACTGCAAAGAAATGCCCTTTTCATTATGACTTTGATGATGCTCCCTCTTTAGTTATCACAAATTCACAGACTCTGCATTCTCATTTTTCCCTCATAAACAATTAAATAATTTTGTCCTCAGTATTCACAACAGAATACTTGTTAACCAAACTGCCCAAGTTTCTCTCCTTCCCCCAGGCCCCTGGACTATGCTCCACCTTCAGTCTAAGTCAGCATATAACCCTCTTGATGTCCCTCCCAAGAACAGGCTGACTTCAGGGTGAAACATTCTGTAATCTCGAATCTGATTTTGCTGTTCTCCATTCTGCCCTCTCCCTCGCATCTTCTTTCTAATCTTGATTGCTCCTCCATATGACAGATAGCCTTGATCTGCCTCATTTTGGAGATGCTTGCAGATCTTGTGCTTGGTGCTTTTTCCATTGCAATTCTCCTTAAAATAAAGTCACTTCTTACCTACATCAGAATTTATTTTATTTGATGATATCTAGAAACAGGCCGATGACAATAACAATTACACCCTCTCAGAGGACATCACAACCCTCCTCCCATCTTAACTCTCACTGCATCTGCCTGTGGACACCCAGCTTTCCAGGGCTCCGTTGGCTTCTCAGTATAAAGGCTCCTTTCACGTCTACTTTCAGCCAGGTTAGGACACCTGCAGAAAAGGTTCCCAGGAAGAAACTATTGGGCTACTGATGACCTCCTTTGGCAGGGTCAAGATTGGCCTTACCCTGCAGTTAACAGGCTTAGGTCTCTGATTTCCAGTCAAGATTATTCACTTAGTTTTATATAAAAGAACTCAGTGTTTAAATAATCCAACAAAATTCCTCAAACTCATTGCTTATGTTTATAGGAGGAAAGGAGATTGTAAGGCACTTACATTTTATACTTCAACAAGAAAAGCCAAAATATGTATCAATTTCAGACAATAATCATTTAGGTATTATTTCCTTAATAACAAATAGGTGAACATTAACCAGGAATGTCAAGTCCTATTCCATACAATTTAACATTAAATTCAGACATCCAGATAACAGCATAAAGAGCAGACTTATTCATTATTACAAATTCCCCATCATGCAGAAAAGAAAAACTGATATTTTGGCATATCTCTAAGTCACCAATTTATCTACCAAAATTTCTTCTAAAAATGTATTCAGTTCTCTGCAGCCATAGAGGAAAAGAAATGTTTCCTACTTTTTTTTTTAACTTAGTAATATTCCCATAACTAAGCCCTGAGGTTCCATTTGAAACTGCCCCCAAAATACACAGATCTGAAAAACTTATTACACATGTCAAGGGAAAAACGAAAGAATTTTTAACAAATATATCATTAGACATTTTTTAAATTTACATTTTTATGCCTCTTTGAGAATATTCTATCTTTCAAACTCTACCAATAAAATGCATTGTACAGTTAATAAAATGGAAGTTGAAACAAGTAAACATTTTTTTCAAGATGACAAACCCAACGAGTAGCAGTACTGGCTGGAATAATGATGTGTCTGACTCAAGTGTCAAGTCGGGCTGTCTGTCATGTGATGTACATCCTCCCACCTTCATCCTTCTCACTGAAGTACTCAATGACCCTCCCAAGAGCCTGTGCACTGCATCCCCATGTGTGCCTGGAGTGTTGTGTGTGTGTGTGTGTGTGTGTGTGTGTGTGTGTGTGTGCAGGTCCATGCACCATCTTGCTAGAATGGACTTATTGTCTTTGAGGATACTATCTTTTTCTCATTTCACAATTCTGAAAAAATCCAGATGGTAGAAATTACTTCTGCCTTTCCCCTCAATATCAGAATTCCATTGGCCGAACAGCAATGTGTCTCCAAAAAATGGAAACTGGACTGGGAGAAAATCTTAATGCCACAAGGATATGGCTTTTTGAATAGTGTAAACCACAAGAGTGCTCTGAGCACCAGGGAACCCAGCTGCTCCTGAGAGGGTTTATCCCAAACCTCAGGCCGTCCACTATGAGGAGATGATGCAGTAACTTATGCCCTAAATACTCCAAGACACATGGCTACCGTGGGCATCTGGGATCTTTCCCAGACAGTTCTGAAGCCTATGACCAGGAAAGGACAACAGGATGGCTGAGGACAAATTACCTTGTAAAGTTGGGAACCTAAACCCCAAATCATTATGATAAGGTGTCTGTATCTGAAGAAGACAAAACAAGAGGCACAAAGAATGCACACTTTTACCACTGATATTCAGCGTAGTACTAGAAGTGCTAGCTAGAGCAATGAGACAAGAGAAAACAATAAAGGCCATCCAAATTGGAAAGGAAGAAGCCAAATTATCTTTGTTTGCAGATGATGTGGTCTTGTATTTGGAAAAACCAAATTCGCTAAAATATGACTAGAATTGATGAATTTAGTGAAGATGTAAGATTTAAAAAATTGGTAGTGTCTCTACATGCTAACAGTGAACAATGTAAAAAAGAAATCGAGTAATCCCATTTACAATAGCCACAAATTAAAAGTAAATACCTAGAAATTAAAGAAATGAAAAGTCTCTACAATGAGTACTATAAAACACTGATGCAAGAAATTTAAAAAGACAAAAAACTGAATAATATTTTATGTTCATGAATAGGAAGAATCAACATTTTTTAAATGTCCATACTACCCAAAGCAATCTACAGATTTAATACAACCTCTAGAAAAACATCAATGACATTCTTGCCAGAAATAGAAAACATAATCCTACAGTGTAGACAGAACCATAAAAGAATCAGAATAGCCAAAGCCATTGTTAAGAAAAATGAAACTGGGCCAGGTGCGGTGGCTCAAGCCTGTAATCCCAGCACTTTGGGAGGCCGAGACGGGCGGATCACGAGGTCAGGAGATCGAGACCATCCTGGCTAACACGGTGAAACCCCGTCTCTACTAAAAAATACAAAAAAACTAGCCGGGCGAGGTGGCGGGCGCCTGTAGTCCCAGCTACTCGGAGGCTGAGGCAGGAGAATGGCGTAAACCCGGGAGGCGGAGCTTGCAGTGAGCTGAGAATCCGGCCACTGCACTCCAGCCCGGGCAACACAGCGAGACTCCATCTCAAAAAAAAAAAAAAGAAAAATGAAACTGGAGGAATCATAGTATTTGACTTTAAATGATACTACAGAGCTACAGTAATTAAAACAGCATGAAACTGATCAGTGAAACAGTAGAGAGAATGCAGAGACATATCCATATATCTATAACCAACTTATGTCTGACAAAGGTGTCAAAAATATATACTGGGGAAAAAAGTCTTCAATAAATTGTGCTACAAAAACTGAATATCCATATATTCAGAAGAATGAAACTAGACCCCATCTCTTGTCATATAAAAAAAATTAAATCAAAATGGATTAGAGGCAAATCTAAGATCTCAAACTATGAAACTCCTACAAGAAAACATTGCTGAAGCTCTACAGGAAATTAAACTGGGCAAAGTTGTCTTGAATAATACCCCACAAGCACAGGCAACCAAAGCAAAAATGAACTAATGGAATCCCATCAAGTTAAAGAGCTTCTAACGAGCAAATGAAACAATTAACAAAGAGACAACACATAAAACGAGAGAAAATGTGTAAACTGCCCACTAGAAAAAAAAATGAGAATACGTAAAGCGCACACACAGCTCTATAGGATAAAACTGAATAATCTGATTATAAATGGGCAAAAATTTGAATAGACATTTCTCAAAAGAGGTCATACAAATGACAAAAAGACACATGACAAGGTGCTCAAGATCATTTATCTTCAGAGAAATGCAAATCAAAATGACGATGAGATATTATCTTACTCCAATTACAATGGCTCTTATCCAAGTCAGGCAATAACAAATGCTGATGAGGATGTGGAGAAAAGTGAACTCTAGTGCTCTCTTGGTGGGAATGTAAATTAGTACAACCACTATGGAGAACAATTTAGAGGTTCCTCGAAAAATGAAAAATAGAGCTACTGTATTATCCAGCAATCCCACTCCTAAATAGGTACGTAAAAGAAATCAGGACTTCAGAGAGATATTTGTACCTCCATTTTTATTGCAGCAGTGTTCACATTATCCAAGATTTAGAAGCAACCTAAGTGTCTATCAACACATGAATGGATAAAGCAAATGGGTACATATACACAATGGAGTACTTTTCAATCATAAAGAATAAGATCCTGTCATTTGCAACAACATGTATGGAACTAGAGGTTATTATGTTTACAGATACAACCCAGGCGTATAAAGGTTAACTCTGCATGTTCTCACACATTTGCTGGAACTAAAAGTTAATTTCATGAAACTAAAAGAAGGATTGTTATCAGAGGCTGGGGAGTATACTACAGGTCTGGGAGGAAGTGAGGAAAATTAATGGTTTCAAAAAAATTAGAGTAAGATTTAGTAGTTGCTAATACAACACAGTAACTATAGTCACTATAACTATACTACACAAGTAACTACACAACTGTAACTACACAAGTAACTATAGTTAATTGTACATTTTCAAATAACTAAAAGAATGAAATCAGATTGTTTGTAAAACAAAGGACAAATACTTGAGATAAGGAGTACCTATACCTTAATGTGATTTTTATGCATTTCTTGCCTACATTAAAAATCTCATGTAACCCATAGAAATATACCTACTGTGTACTCACAAAACTTAAAAATTAAAGTAATAAATAAAAACATCAATTTAAATTGCAAGAACAGAAATCACTGGTCCTCATTTCTTCATAGATATATGACCTCAGCACCCATATTGATTACATTGCCTTTGTGGGAATGCCAAAACCTAGTTAAGAATATGTACTACTTCACTTTAGCAAAATGCCAAAAACATGTAGAAGAGAAGAAAAATGTTATTACACATGCTCAGTACACCCTTACCTCCTCCCAATACAGTGCGGTGAAAATAAGGAGAAACTCCCAACTCTATGCTTCTTAGGAGAGAAAGAGCAATGTAGAATATGTGTCCACATGTTTGGTTTTGGGGGGGCTGTCACAGATGGGTTCCCTTGACACAGAGTGCTGAAGAAAAAGGTGGTATACTTTGGATGACAGCAGCTATGCATTTTTGCATTACTATAAGAAGCAATCCGCCGGGCGCGGTGGCTCAAGCCTGTAATCCCAGCACTTTGGGAGGCCGAGACGGGCGGATCACGAGGTCAGGAGATCGAGACCATCCTGGCTAACACGGTGAAACCCCGTCTCTACTAAAAAATACAAAAAACTAGCCAGGCGAGGTGGCGGCCGCCTGTAGTCCCAGCTACTCGGGAGGCTGAGGTGGGAGAATGGCGTAAACCTGGGAGGCGGAGCTTGCAGTGAGCTGAGATCTAGCCACTGCACTCCAGCCTGGGCCACAGAGCGAGACTCCGTCTCAAAAAAAAAAAAAAAAAAAAAAAAAGAAGCAATCCTAGAGTTATATGAGAACTAAGGAGGCCAGAAGTGCTCAAAAATTGTCAAAAAGAGGAACAACATCAGAAGCATCATATATGCTGATTTTAAAAACCTATTATAAAGTTATAGTTATTGAAATACTTTATAACTGGATCAAAAAAGACAATACCAGTGAAACAGAATAGAGCACATAAATAATCCATTGTATATATTATCAAATGAAGAGTCATTTACCCATCCATATTCATTGTAGCATCATCTACAAAAGCAAGTATGTGGAAAGAACCAAGTTTTCTTAATAAATGAATAAAGACAATTTGGAATGTATAAATAATTAAATATTATTTAGCTTCTTAAAAGCAGAAAATTTTGTTAGCTCCCCAATAAGGATACATTTTAAAGACTTTATGTGCAAGAAGCCAGGCACAAAAAAAAAAACTATATACTTCCAATTATGCAAGATACCTAAAGTAGTTAAACTCCTAGAAACAGAAAGTAAACTAAACTGTGTCAGGGGCTAATTGGAGAAGAAAATGAGTAGCTGTTGTTTCACAGACAATCTGTTAGAACACAAAATAACTCTTTTTTTAGAGGGAGTCTCTCTCTGTCGCCCAAGCTGGAGTGCAGTGCCGTGATCTGGGCTCCCTGCAAGCTCTGCCTCCTGGGTTCACGCCATTCTCCCGCCTCAGCTTCCCTAGTAGGTGGACTACAGGCACCTGATAACTCTTATTTTTTAAAACTTTATTTTAAGATCTGGGTATATGTGCAAGATTGTTATATAGGTAAACTTGTGTCAATGAGGGTTTTTTTGTACAGATTATTTTGTCATCAAGGTATTAAGCCTGGTACACATTAAATATTGAATTACACAATGCATCCTTTCATACCACATGAAATAAAACAAGATATCAACAGCAGAAGCAAAATTGCCAAATCCAAAAATTTGTGAAACTTAACAGACTCTTCAACATACTATTCTTTGTGTCAGAAGATTCAATATTTTTAAGGCCGGGCGTGGTGGCTCAAGCCTGTAATCCCAGCACTTTGGGAGGCCGAGGCGGGCGGATCACGAGGTCAGGAGATCGAGACCATCCTGGCTAACACGGCGAAACCCCGTCTCTACTAAAAATACAAAAAAAAAGCCGGGCGTGGTGGTGGGCGCCTGTAGTCCCAGCTACTCGGAGGCTGAGGTGGGAGAACGGCATGAACCCGGGAGGCAGAGCTTGCAGTGAGCCGAGATCACGCCACTGCACTCCAGCCTGGGCAACACAGCGAGACTCTGTCTCAAAAAAAAAAAAAAAAGACGAAGTCTTGCTCTGTCGCCCAGGGTGAAGGGCAGTGGCGCAATCTTGGCTTACTGCAACCTCCACCTCCCGGGTTCAAGGAATTCCCTGTGCTTCAGCCTCCCAAGTAGCTGGGATTACAGGTGCCCACACTCAGCTAATTTTTGTATTTTTAGTAGAGACAGGGTTTCACCATTTGGCCAGGCTGGTCTTGAACTCTTGGCCTTGTGATCCACCTGCCTCGGCCTTCCAAACTGCTGGGATTACAGGCAAGAGTCACTGCGCCCAGCGCCAAAAGATACTTTTTAAAGAAATCTTTTTTAAAATTCTTACATTTACATGAAATATCAAAGGACCACTGATAGGCCGAACATTCTTAGAAAATGAGGACAAAGTTAGAGGCACAATGCTTCCTTTGTTTAGAACAGATTACAAAATTATATAAATAAATCAGTGTGGTATTTGCAAGAAGACAAATAGTGATGGAACAGAACCCAGAAGTTAAAACCAAACCATGTTTGTGTATATGCTCAAATGATCTTCAACAAGGTTGCTATGACTGTACAACAAGAAAGACAGTCTCTTCAATAAATGGTGTTGGAAAACTCTATATCCACATGGGAAAAACAGATTGAGTCCTCCTTCTGAACCATATACAAATGAGTTAAATATTTAAATGTCAGAATTATACCTATACAATCTCTAAAAGAAAATACAGTAAGATTATGACCTTGGTCTCAGCAACTTTTTTTTTTTTTTTTTTTTTTTTTTTTTGAGACAGAGTCTTGCTCTATCACCCAGTCTGGAGTGCAGTGGCATGATCTCAGCTCACTGCAACCTCTGCCTCCTGGGTTCACGCAATTCTCATGCCTTGCCCTCCCCAGTAGCTGGGATTACAGGCACAGGCCACCAGGCTAGAGTGCAGTGGTGCAATCTTGGTTCACTGCAAACTCCGCCTCCTGGGTTCACACCATTCTCCTGCCTCAGCCTCCTGAGTAGCTGGGACTACAGGTGCCTGCCACCATGCCCAGCTAATTTTCTTTTTGTATTTTTAGTAGAGATGGGGTTTCACCAGGGAGGATGGTCTCGATCTCCTGACCTTGTGATCCGCCCACATCGGCCTCCCAAAGTGCTGGGATTACAGACATGAGCCACCACGCCCAGTCTTTTTTTTT
Organism: Rhinopithecus roxellana; assembly: GCF_007565055.1. Classification (NCBI taxonomy): domain Eukaryota; kingdom Metazoa; phylum Chordata; class Mammalia; order Primates; family Cercopithecidae; genus Rhinopithecus; species Rhinopithecus roxellana. The sequence goes on from NC_044550.1 coordinate 135,883,389, forward strand.
TTTTTTGACACAGTCTTGCTGTGTCACCCAGGCTGCGATCTCAACTCACTGCAACCTCCGCCTCCTGGGTTCAAGCAATTCTTGTGTCTCAGCCTCCCCAAAGCTGGGATTACAGTTGCATGCCACCACACATGGCTAATTTTTGTATTTTTAGTAGAGACGAGGTTTCACCATGTTGGCCAGGCTGGTCTTGAACTCCTGACATCAAGTGATCCACCCACCTAAGTCTCCCAAAGTGCTGGGGTTACAGGTGTGAGCCACCTTGCCAGGCCCCACTTCTGAGCATCTACTCAAAATATGCAAAGTATATCTGAATGAAATGTTTCCACATCCAGGTTTACTGCAGCAATAGTCACTGTATTTTAGTTTATTCTTGCATTGTTATAAAGAAATATCTGAGACTGGGTAATTTATTTTAAAAAAGAGGTTTAATTGGGTCATGGTTCTACAGCCTGTACAGAAAACACAGCTGCTTCTGCTTCTGGGGAGACCTCAAAAAGCTTCCAATCATAGCAGAAAGCAAAGGGACAGTGAATCATCTTACACGGTGGGAGCAGGAGTGAGACAGTGAGAGAAGAGGTGTCACATACTTTTGAAAAATGAGATCTCAGAAGAACTCACTCGCTATGGCAAAGACAGTATCAAAGGGGTGAAGCTAAACCATTCATCAGAAGTCAACCCTATGACCCAACCACTTCCCACCAAGCCCACCTCCAACACTAGGGATGGCAATTCGACATGAGATTTGAATGGAAACGCAGATCCAAACCATATCATTTACAAAAGTGAAAAAAACATCCATCCATGGATGATTTTAAAAGATGTGGTTTATATATACAATAAAATATTGTTTAGCCTCCAACGAAAATATCTTCTCAGATGCTACAATAAGAATAAATCTTAAAGCCATTAAGTGGAATAAGACACCAACAAAGTGACAGTGTATGATTCCACTTTTTCTTTTTTTTTTTGAGACGGAGTCTCGCTCTGTCCCCCAGGCTGGAGTGCAGTGGCACGATCTTGGCTCACTGCAAGCTCCACCTCCCGGGTTCACACCATTCTCCCGCCTCAGCCTCCCAAGCAGCGGGACTACGGGCGCCCGCCACCTCACCCGACTAATTTTTTGTATTTTTAGTTGAGACGGGGTTTCACCTTGTTAGCCAGGATGGTCTCGATCTCCAGACCTCGTGATCTGCCTACCCTGGCCTCCCAAAGTGCTGGGATTACAGGCATGAGCCACCGCGCTCGGCCTATGATTCCACTTTTATACAATATTTTAAGTAGTAAACTAGGAAATAGAAGTAGAAAGATAGCCTAATAACTATAACTTTATAATAGGTTTTTAAAATCAGGATATATGATGCTTCTGATGTTGTTCCTCTTTTTGACAATTTTTGAGCACTTCTGGCCTCCTTAGTTCTCATATAACTCTAGGATTGCTTCTTATAGTAATGCAAAAATGCATAGCTGCTGTCATCCAAAGTATACCACCTTTTTCTTCAGCACTCTGTGTCAAGGGAACCCATCTTTGACAGCCCCCCCAAAACCAAACATGTAGCCTATGGTAAGAGTTGTGGAGCCAGAGATCAAGGAGGGTTATTTAGAAAAAGGAGGTCCTCACCCAGGTGGCCAACTCAAAGGCCCATAGACATGGCTATAGACAAGGAAATGGTGCACCGAGCTTGTTCTTACTGAAGATTATGAAGCAGTTCTGCAACCTTTCTCAGACTCCTCTCAGCTACAGTCCACAAGTGGTCCTTCCCATCAAGAGATCTGCAGGAAACCACCTAGCCATAATCCTGGAGACAGGCCTATATATCTTGGCCTCAGCTGTGCTCCCTGAAGCAGCCCTGTGACTCAGTTCTAGCCCTCATAGCCACAGTCCATGGCCAGTTGTACACACTCTAAGGACCCACACAGAGACTTTGAAAACTGTTCCTGGGTAGTCAGCAGAAGCCAAACCCATTCACACACCTGGTATTTGGCCCATCATATGCAGAAAAACTTCACACCCTACCCTACTGCCTGCCATATAGATTAATGTCCTCAAGGATATTTAATCTTTCCATGGCCCAGAAAGAATCCGTGACTGTCCAAATCTCTGGTAACATAGTCATCAAGCCCAAGCTAAGCCATCATATCCCCTGTGACCTGCACGTAGACATCCAGATGGCCTGAAACAACTGAAGATCCACAAAAGAAGTGAAAATAGCCTTAACTCATGACATTCCACCATTGTGATTTGTTCCTGCCCCACCCTGATACATATATTCTCCCCCGCCCTTAAGAAGGTACTTTATAATATTCTCCCCCACAACCCCCGCCACCCCACCACCTTTAAGAAGGTAGTTTGTATGCCTATCCCAAACTCATAAGAACTAATGATAATCCCACCACCCTTTGCTGACTCCTTTTTTGGACTCAGCCCACCCATACCCAGGAGAAATAAACAGCCTTGTTGCTCACACAAAGCCTGTTGGACTCTCTTCACACGGACATGCATGACAATCTTTACCTGTCAAAAATAGTTTATAGGCCGGGCGCGGTGGCTCAAGCCTGTAATCCCAGCACTTTGGGAGGCTGAGATGGGCGGATCATGAGGTCAGGAGATCGAGACCATCCTGGCTAATACGATGAAACCCCGTCTCTACTAAAAAATACAAAAAACTAGCTGGGCGATGAGGCGGGCGCCTGTAGTCCCAGCTACTTGGGAGGCTGAGACAGGAGAATGGCGTGAACCCGGGAGACGGAGCTTGCAGTGAGCTGAGAGCCGGCCACTGCACTCCAGCCTGGGCGGCAGAGCAAGACTCTGTCTCAAAAAAAAAAAAAAAAAAAAAAAAAAGTTTATAGAAACTGTAATCCTTGTTAGATTCTTCAAATGTACAGGCACAGGGCTGCTTCAGAGACCACAGCTGAGGCCAAGATCTGCAGGCCTGCCTCCAGGGCCACAGCTTCCTTAACATATTACTGGAAGTTTCTTTCAAAACAATTAGGCAAGGAAAAGGAGAGCAAAGCTCTCCAGCTTGAAAAAGAAGTAAAAATGTTACTGTTTGTAGATAGTATGATCACGCATATATATCTATAAAACCCTAGAGTAAAATAACAAAAACTGTTTGAACTAATAAATGCATTCATTAACATATCAAGATACATAATCAACATACAAACACTTGTGGGATTTTTTTTTTTTTTTTTTTTGAGACAGCTCTCACTATGTTGTCCAGACTCATCTCAAACTCCTGTCCTCAAGTGATCCACCTGCCTTGGACTCTGAAAGGGCAGGGATTACAGAAATGAGACACTGCACCTGGCCCAACATACAAATATTTTTTGCATTTCCATACAGTAGCAACAAACTTTCCAAAAAAAGAAACAATTTCCACTTGCAATAGTATAAAAATAAGAAATTTAATTAAAATAAATTTAACCAATAAAAAATTATACATTAAGTACAATAAGATTGATAACAGAAATTGAAGTAGACACAAATAAATGGAAACATATTCCATTAGGATAACTAACACTGTCAAGATATCATATTACCCAAAATGATCTATAGATTCAACGTGATCCCTATCGAAGTTTTAGTGGCATTTTTCACAGTAATAGAAAACACAATTGTAAAATTTAAGTGTAACCTCAAAGAACTTTAAATAACCTGAGCAATCTTGAGAAAGAACAATGCTGGGGTATCCTATTGTCTAACTTCAAATTTTATTTAAAAGTTATAATAATCAAGAGTATGGTATATGCATAAAGACAAATACAAAAACCAATGGAACAAAATAGGGGGCCCAGAAACAAAACCAGAATACAAGGTCAACCAATCTTTGACAAGGCCACTAAGAATATCCACTGCAGAAAATACTGTCTTGTCAATACATGGTGCCAGAAAAACTGGGTACCCACAAGTGAAAGAATAAAAGTAGAATATTTTCTTACACCATACCCCAAAATTAACTCAAAATGAAACACTTAAATGTAAGACATAAAACCTTAAAACTCCTGAAGAAAACATATTTAAAAAAAAAAAAACTTTGTTGATATTGGTCTTGGCATTAACTGTTTTGATATGACATCGAAAGCACAGCAACAAATAATACAAACAAGTGGGACTGCATCAAATCCAATAGCTTCTGCACAGCAAAGAAAAACATTTTTTAAACCCTACAACACAGGAAAACATTCACAAGCCATATATCTAACAAGACGTTAATAACCAAAACATATAAAAAACTTCTAGAATTCAAAGCAAAACAATAATAACCCATTCAAAAATAGACAAAAGGTTACTTTTTTTCCCACTGAAGACATACATACAAGGGAAATCTGTATGCTGTTGGTGAGATGTAAATAAATAAAGTCATCATAAAAACCAGTAGAAAATAAAAATAGAAATATCATGTAATCCAGCAATACCACTTCTGGGCATCCTACCAAAGGAAATAAAATTTATATCTTGAAGAAATATCTTCAGCCCTATGTTCACTGTAGTATTGTTTACAATAGCCAAAATATGGTGTGTGTGTATATACAGAGTAGAACACTATTCAGCCATAACAGAAGGAAATCTAGCCATTTACAACATGGACAGACCTGGAGGACATTATGCTAAATGAAATAAGCCAAACACAGAAAGACAAAGAAACTGCTTGTTTTAAGTTAGACGAGAATCTAAAAAATCAACTCATGGAAGCAGAGTGTAGAATGGTGGCTGTTAGTGTCTGAGGGTGGAAATATGAGGAGATGTTGTTCAAAGAGTACAAATTTTTAGTTATAAGTTGAGTAGGTCTGAGAAATCTAATGTAAATTAGCATTAGATTAGCCAAATAGCATTGTGTCTTTAGTTAGTAATACTGTAATGTATGCTTACAATTTGCTTTTTTTTTCTTTCCTAAGATGGAGTCTCACTCTGTTGCCCTGGTTGGAGTGCAGTGGCATGATCTCAGCTCACTGCAACCTCTGCCTGCTGGGTTCAAGCAATTCTCCTGCCTCAGCCTCCTGAGTAGCTGGGATTACAGGTACATGTCACCACAGCCGGCTAATTTTTGTATTTTTAATAGAGCCAGGATCTCACCATGTTGACCAGGCTGGTCTTGAACTTCTGACCTCATGATCCACCCACCTCAGCCTCCCAAAGTGGTAGGATTACAGGTGTGAGCCACTGTGTCCAGCCTACAACAGTAGATCTTAAGTGTTCTTACTACAAAAAAAATTTGAGGTAATAGATATGTCATCAACATATCTATTACTGTATTACTAATACAGTCAAGTCATCAACTTGACTGTATTTTGTTTCACAATGTACATGCATATCAAATCATTACATTGTACACAACAAATATATAGTTATACCATTTGTATGTATCAGAAAAATCGATGTCACACAAACACAGATGTACAGTAAGTCCTCACTTAATGTTCAAAATAGGTTCTTGAAAACTGCATCATTAAATAAAACAATGTTGTCATATGCCATTCAAACATAACCCTTATTTCTATCAATTAAACTATGTTAATTCCACCTCCTGGGTTCAAGTGATTCTCCTGCCTCAGCCTCCTGAGTAGCTAGGATTACAGGTGCATGCCACCACGCCCAGCTAATTTTTTGTATTTTTAGTAGAGATGGGGTTTCACCATGTTGGCCAGGCTGATCTTGAACTCCTGACCTTGTGATTTGCCCACCTCAGCCTCCCAAAGTGCTGGGATTACAGGTGTTAGCCACCGCACCCAGCCAAAATTAGTTTTTTTAAACAATATGTTGCTTCGTTTACAGTTTCCGTGAACCTATCAACAATGTTAAGTGAGAATTTACAATACACATCTATAACTTATATAGATGTGCATATGTGTGAGACCCACATTTTTATATATAGATAGATCTCAATAACAGAATCCCAGTAGGCTTCTTACTACAGTTGTAAGATAATAGTTATTAAAGAATAATATATACTTAACAATGTTCTAAGCTGGTTTATGACAGTACATTTAAGAAATCTAGAAGGTGAGTAGATACTTTAATCAAGTGGTGTCCAACCCTATGAATGTAAGAACATTTTGCTTATCTGTTGTGGTAGATATCATAAAAATTATTCATGAACTTTTTTTTTTGTAAAGCTCATCAGGTATGATTAGTGTTAATGTATTTTATGTGTGGCCCAAGACAATTCTGCTTCTAATGTGGCCCAGGGAAGCCAAAAGCTTGGAAACCCATGCTTTAAACTATAACTTGAAAATTTACACATATAGAGTTTAAAATTACAAATCTTAGTTATACTAAAACAATAGCATTTTAAACTACAATCAACATTACATTTTTCATATTTAAGGAAAATGCTTATTGCTCTGAAAAATTGCTAGGAAAGAATTTTTGTAGAATTACATTTATAATAGGATTAAAAATCAGTAAGCAGAAAATCGGCAACATCTGTCCCTGGTGTTCCTGGGATTTCTGAACCAAATCCCAATATGTCCACTACTTGCCTTACACATTTAGGCATGAAACAAAATCAGTATTTGAAAAATATACATTATTTTACACATGATGCTAAAACAATGTCTGAAAAAAATAAATTAACATAGAGCTCCTCAATAACACAAATATTCCTATGTCTGCAAAAGCAATGGAACAGCAGTCAGATCATGCAGCCCTTGTAAGTGATAAAGTGGACATCGGCTCTCCATGTAATCTTGAAGGGAGATCACTAAAAAGAGAATTCTTAGAAGATTTAACAGCATGGGGCCGAAGATGCCCCTATTTGTGAACATGAGAAGAAAATGCAGCCTTGTCAGAAGTTATTTTGATTGGAGAAGAACTTCTCAAACTACATTTTAAGGCCTGGCTTCCTTCACCTTTGGTCCCCTTGCTTGTGTCCTCTCCTTCATTCACTCTCACCTACCTGGGGCTTTGGCTACTGTCTCATGAGTCTTCCCATTACAGGGCTCTTTTCTTTGCTCCAGACAGGTGACCAGGTCTGAGTTAAAGAGAGCAACACCTGTTTTATTAAAAAAAAAAAATTAATATGACTATTGCTGGGGATTCTCCAACTACCAACCTAGTACTATGCTAAGCAGAAAAGATAAATTATGGAAGATTCTAAAAAATTAATCCAAAAATTGTTTCCTTAAAGAATCTTCAGAATATTTAAGTATTTTAAATCTGTGGGTTCTAAGTTCCACTACCCAGTACTACTGAATCAAAAATAAGTGATGCAAATTGGATTTTAAGATGTGGAAAACAGTATTTAATAAAACTGAATTTCTTTTTTTTTTTTTTTTTTTTTTTGAGACGGAGTCTTGCTCTGTCACCCAGGCTGGAGTGCGGTGGCCGGATCTCAGCTCACTGCAAGCTCCGACTCCCGGGTTCACGCCATTCTCCTGCCTCAGCCTCCCGAGTAGCTGGGACTACAGGCGCCCGCCACCTCGCCCGGCTAGTTTTTTGTATTTTTAGTAGAGACGGGGTTTCACCGTGTTAGCCAGGATGGTCTCGATCTCCTGACCTCGTGATCCGCCCGTCTCGGCCTCCCAAAGTGCTGGGATTACAGGCTTGAGCCACCGCGCCCGGCCAATAAAACTGAATTTCTAGAATTAGCACTAATCTAGAGTGAAGGACACAAAATTAGCTCAAGAGAAGGTTTAGGTAAAGATGAAACATCAGGCCGGGCGCGGTGGCTCAAGCCTGTAATCCCAGCACTTTGGGAGGCCGAGACGGGCGGATCACAAGGTCAGGAGATCGAGACCATCCTGGCTAACACAGTGAAACCCCGTCTCTACTAAAAAAATACAAAAAACTAGCCAGGTGAGGTGGCGGGTGCCTGTAGTCCCAGCTACTTGGGAGGCTGAGGCAGGAGAATGGCATAAACCCGGGAGGCGGAGCTTGCAGTGAGCCGAGATCGCGCCACTGTACTCCAGCCTGGGCGACAGGGCGAGACTCCGTCTCAAAAAAAAAAAAAAAAAAAAAAAAAGAAACATCTTAAAGATTTTATTTTTTACACCAGAAAACTCCCAATTTTTTCATGAGGAAGCAAACTGAAATTAATTCACGCAAAGCAGAAGCTCCCAAGAGACATACAAAGGAAAAAAATAAAACTCTGAGGGAGCATTAGCAATTATGTATTAAAGTTATTCTCATCCAGGGAATCAGGTTTCTGTAGTCCTTCAACATCACATCTGTATATAAATTCTGCTGGGCAGGGTCCAGACATTTCCACTCTTCTGGTGAGAATTCTATGGCCGTATCCCTGAATGTTAAGAGTTCCTGAAAACACGTATTTATCAAAGGTAGAGTTCTTAAATTGACTACAGGAGAAATGAGTTATATGAGCTAGTTGTGACTTAATGGGACAGACTGTAATTATCTGATAAAATAACTCTCAACATGGTAATGTTCTCTAAAGTGTTCCATAACTCTGAGGAAAAAGGATGGCATTTGTCAGGAATGGGTATTTGGTGTCACCAAAAAACAACACTGGGACAAAGGATCTCCTAGCAAGGCTAATTTACTTTCTGTAGAAAGGGTGCTGCTCACTAGCAGTCTTGCCATGAAAGCACACTCGAAAAAAGGAGGCAGGGTCATTTATAATCTGATGCATCCACCCTATGGCTGTGTCCAGTTTCCATTGGCTGGAACAGGACCTCACATTTTGTCCTTGTCCTGACTGGCTAGCAATTTAGAACTTTCCAAAAGAGAGGAAGGCAGAGAATAAAGGAAAAGAGGAAGTAACTTGTGGAATGCTGAGAAAGGCCAGAAACACCTCCAAATAAGGAAGAGGAAGAGGCTATAAACTCATGCTGGCTTGGACCTGCTTAGGCATGGCAGGGCAAATATCTTAGGCTGGAATGTGGGAGCTGAGAATACAAAGTACATTGATATCTTTATTATGGTTAGTAGATATTTAAGAATATTAGCACAAGTATTTGAGTAAATTTTGCTTCTAAGAGAGGTTACTATTTATTCTCAATTAGACTGGGAGGAAAGTTCCTTTGAAGAGAAAGCTGTACTTGATTTTCTACAGCAAGCTAGCAATTTCTGTTGCTACAATGGAAATACGGGCTACACTGACCTGCCCTTATGAAAACCAAGCAGAGTAGGTCCTGTGACCTCCTGGAACAAAGGGTGTACTCATCTCTCATTAAAGTATCTGGAAGCCTTCATGCTTGACCCTGGCAAATCATGTTTTAATTTAAAAAACAGGAATGTTTCCATCCAGAATAGACAGGATCTGTGGGGAGGGAACAAGTGACTGTTTCTCATCAAACAGTCCATGTGATCCTATTAGAAGACTGGGCTGAGAGTCACTGAGCTAAGCACAGGCTTTCAAGCTTCAATGTGCATATAAATTATTTGCTATTCTAGGCCTTACTGTAAGTAACAAAATGCTGCAGGTTTGAAAAGGGTCCATGAATTATATAGATTCTTATAGCAAGTCTCCTGTTGATGCTGATATTCCTCCCCCTAGATCCATTATAGTACCACTCAGCTAGAGTAAGCAGGCACAGCACACAGGGTCCCTTACCCCAACACAAATACTTTTCTTTTTTTTTTTTTTTTTTTTTTTGAGACGGAGTCTTGCTCTGTCGCCCGGGCTGGAGTGCAGTGGCCAGATCTCAGCTCACTGCAAGCTCCGCCTCCCTGGGTTTACGTCATTCTCCTGCCTCAGCCTCCCAAGTAGCTGGGACTACAGGTGCCCGCCACCTCACCTGGCTAGTTTTTTGTATTTTTTTAGTAGAGACGGGGTTTCACCGTGTTAGCCAGGATGGTCTCGATCTCCTGACCTCGTGATCTGCCCGTCTCGGCCTCCCAAAGTGCTGGGATTACAGGCTTGAGCCACCGCGCCCGGCCAACAAATACTTTTCATCTGAAGACAAGACCACCAGTCATCTCCTGAAACAGGGCATTCTCTGCAGGCCCTTCAATGGTTACAGAGGCTGGAGATGGTGGCAATGTCTAAGTCTGCATTTGAAAACATGTGCACATGCATTAATGTGATCTTTACGGAGCATGTACTGTGTGTGCAGGAGTATGTCACAGAGCACTGTGCTGGGAAGCTCACATTATGTGTGTTAATTCTCGTAACATCCTGGGAGGTGGGTACTAAGTGTCCCATAATTCCTAGGATTTAAATGCAGGGCCCGGCATTTCTATTTCTTCTTGTTTTCCTATGATTGATTTTTTTAGAAATGTATAGAATAGTTCAATATAGACAGATGGGAGAGAAACAGAAAGAAAGTGTTAAGTGCAATTCAGAGGAATTTTTTATTTTTCTATTTGTATTTACTTTGAGAATTGTGAAGAAAAAAAAACTAAAACTATAGGGCTGGAGAACAGATTGCTAGATAAGATGTCTCTGGAAACACTGGTTTTAATTTTATAAAAAAGAAATTAAGGCACAAAAGTATATTGCTTTTCTCCATTTATCTGCTTTTGGGTTTCAGGAAATTGGGAGCACCAGCTCTGCAGAGGCAGCAGGAGTAGCCACCCCAAATTCTGATCTCCTCTAAGCAGTTCTGTGAGAGATTTCAATGTGGGGTCAGATCTGGACAAGATTCAGCAGAGGGTGGATCTGGGCAGGGTTGGGATAGAAGGTGGGCCCTAGGCTTCTGCTCTCTAGGCCAGTAAGTATTTTCAGTTTTGTTTTTTCTAAGCCTGCCCAAGAGAAATTTTATTCCCAGAGTTTGTGAAATTTTAATCTGCTTTTGCCACTTCCCTGTCTATATTACAACACACAGTAAGAAGGAACTTAACCAAAATCCTTATTTTTTTCTAGACCAATTATATTAGAAGCCAAATACTTATTAGCAAGCTAAAAACAATGCAAATAATAATAATAACAACAAATTCTCTTCAGTCTATGAATAGCCCTTCAGGTGGAGGCATCAAAACTCACAAAACAATAAAAGGGAAGTAACCCAAATGAAGCTTAAGTCTCCTGTACAGTTTCCGTCTTTGTGCTCCAGACTGCAAGTTACCTGATGGTAGGGACCATGACTGGTTCATCTCTTTTTCCAATGACCATACAAAATAGAAGCAATTACTTTTTGATCAGTTTGAGTCTCCAGATTGCCTCATTTTCATCAAAGAATCAAAAAAACTGGAACAACTCTTCTCTGTTATGAACCAAGGAGATTCTTTCTGTGAGGGGAGGAACAAACCCTGGATAAGTCATTTCTCTTTCTCTGAAATGGAACCAGAATTAGACCTTGTTGTCAGACTGACCCCAGTCTGCACAGAACATCCTCAAATTATCTCAAATAACTCACTGATGCTGGTGAGAGTGTCCTCAGTGACCCTGGGCTGAAGCCCCCATAGTGATCTAGACAGGAGAGACTTAGGCTGACTTTGTGGAGTGCAAACAGAAAACGGAACTGCCCTGGTACAGCTGCAGATTCTGGATCCAGATGTGATATGCACTGTCCCTGATCAGCTAACTCTGAGACAAGAGGAAAGATGAAAGTTCTCCAGTACCCCAGTATACAAGATGGCATACTAGTGATTATGGTTGTGATTATGGTTCTGGATATTTTGTGGCCCTGACCTCCCACTGCTAAGGTGCTTGTTTACACTTACAGATTTTGCCACAGGATTCTGTTCACACCAGAAGCCTCTCACATAGTTGTACCAGGTGACTACTAGACAAGACCTGGAAAACTCAAAGGGCTGCATGTAGAAAGTGGGGTTTAAGATGTCTATGTTGACCTCTCATGATGCAGAAAATAACTTCTGTGAGTTTTCTGTATCTCTTCAACCCGAAGTCTGGCCCTATCTTGTGAATCCTAGGCAGAAGCCAGCTTTTATGTGCAGATTCTAGGTGAGATCAATGTGCCTCTGCATTCTTGGGGATTACAGCAAACAGAGTAAAACCAGAGACAGCCTTTCATGGAGGCTCCTTCAATACATTCTGAAGAATATTTTGACCTAAAAGGAAAAAGCTGGGGTAAACATAAGTAGAGAATTTATTTGGGCCAAACTTGAAGATTGCAACCTTGCAGTATAAAGCTGCCTTGAATATATACTCCAATTAGAAGAAGTTACAAGTGTATTTTTAAAGGCAAAAAAGAAGGCAGAGAGGGGACTGATACAAAGTTGTCAGATCTTCCTATTGGTTTATAGAAGTAACATTGGTTAGTGGCTGGCTATATATATTGTTAAGCCATAGAGTGTGGGCTATAGTGTCCATTGTGGTATTATTAGGTTAATTTATAGCCACTGGTGGCAATAGCAAGGAATTTCAAAAAAACAAATAGTTCAAAGAGGGGAAGAGTAGGACTGCGGTCTCATTTTAACAAGTCTCTGGGTCTGATAATTAAAAGAACTTGTTATCTCTCAGACAAAAGTGCCATTCTTCTCTCAAATCCCAGGACATAAATTCAGAATTTGGAACTGCACATTTAGGTCTTGGAAGGCTGGTAAGCTATGCACATTTGTGGGCATTTGGGCAAGGGGAGAAGAGAGAGAATTGATGTTCTCTGGTTTAATTAATGCACTTATGTGATCCTGGATGAGTTTATGGACCCCATGATGTCTGAACCAGCGTCAGATCTGAAGATGCCAGGAGCACTGAAGGAAATGGAATAACTGATTGCTGTCCTGAAAAGTTATTTTTGTAGAAATCTAGTCTAACTGCTTTAGAAGTGACTGTAGATTCTAAATAGACTTTTTTTGTTGGTTTTTTCTTTTTTGAGATGGTGTCTCACTGTGTCGCCGAGGCTGGAGTGCAGTCGCGTGACCTCCGCTCACTGCAAGCTCCGCCTCCCGGGATCACACCATTCTCCTGCCTCAGCCTCCTTAGTAGCTGAGACTACAGAGCGCCCGCCACCATGCCCAGCTAACTTGTTGTATTTTTAGTAGACACGGGGTTTCACGGTGTTAGCCAGGATGGTCTCAATCTCCTGACCTCGTGATCTGCCCGCCTCAGCCTCCCAAAGTGCTGGGATTACAGGTGTGAGCCACCGCGCCCGGCTAGAGCGACCATTTTGTTTGCAACTTTGGGGAGCACTTTGCTGCACTTTGTGCACTTTCCCACAAAATTGTGGATCGTGACTGGACTCCTTAGAAAAAAGGTTTTCTCTCAAGAGAAGCCTAGTGGGCACCTTGTATATAAATCTGGTAATTCTGAACAGTGTGGTAACTATAACTAAAAGCAAAACCATCTCCAATCCTAAAATACTCTCCACAATAACAGAACAGCAAGAAAATGTTCTGTTATTTAATTATACCAAAATATGGTATGCATCACAGGCAATCAACTAATAGATTGCGAATACAGAAAGAACATCACCATAATTAGTTCTCAAGACATGACAGCACCATTTGTCATACAGTCTATGTCACCTAGTAATTTGGGAGGTCATCTGGGTTTTCTAATTGGTAACATTCAACAACAACAAAACTTCCTATATCTTCTTGATACGACGTAGTTTTGAAATGTCGCGCCAAGTACCTGCTGAAGGCAGCCCCCTACTCTCCTACAAAAACTGTGTCCTTAGGGTGTATATTCTTGCTATTTATATTTCAAGGCAATAGTTTCTAGGTCCTAGATAAAGACAATTTTCAGTCGAAAAAGACAAATGACCTAGTTAACTGATAAAAATGATTTATATGTTTTTCAAAGAAGCACAGAAAATATTTAAATATAAAAGTTTTCCAATTAAATGCTTTAAGAAAAGGCAGAAGAGCAAAAATTCTTCCCACACTCTAAAGAGAAATCATTAAGCTTCTAATTTGTATTTGGTCCTACAACGGCCTGGTCTAAAGACATGGTCTTGAACTTACTAACGTCTGAATTCTTGTAGGCACCTGAGGGACGGACTTGGGCACACTGTACACAGGAAAGCGGATTTGTGGGGAAGGAAAGAGCAGGAGAGAGAAAGGTGCCATCAACAGCCTCGGGTGGGGCAAGGCAGGACTGACTAAAGCACTGGTTTGTGTTACAAGTGCAGGCCGAAGCAGGGCTACGCTCTGATTCCTGAGTTCATAAGGGCAGAACAGATTAGGATCAGGTGGTCCAGAAGACTGGGTGGTGAAGAAAACAGATTCCTGCTACAGATCTGGGGTTGACATGAGCTAGGAGTCTTCTGGGCACTTTGTGTGTTCTTGGGAGAAAACTATAGGAGCAAAGCTGCCAATGGGCACAATTTCTGAGGGCAGAACCCTATCCTGGGAGGAATGTGGCCATGCGAATGCCCGGTGGGCGTCCTCTGGAGTGGGTTAGCATTGGGTGGCGGCCGGCAGCAGGGTGCGGGGAAGGGATATTTCTCAGAACTCCTTTCCTCCAAGTTCTCAGTCCCCTCTCTCCCCGCGAGGAGACCTGGAGGAACAGGACAATGCCCAGCAGGACCGCGCATGTGCAGAACCTGGTCGCGCCTCCTGCAGACACCAGACGTCTCCCTCCGGCCCAGGCTCAGCCATGTCTTTCTTCTGACAGAAAACCTGCGGAGTTTCCTCAACACCCGTCAATGCTCCAACCCCAACGGGCTGTCCAGCAACTCACTAAAGACCCCACCCAGAGTCAGCGCAGACCCCACAAGCTCAGCGCTCTTCCCGCAACTGCCCCCCTGCAGACGCCAGTCCCTGCCTCTGGACACCCGTCTTCATTTCTGAACGTCTCCAGCAAACCAGGGGCGCCCACACCCTCCTCAAGTTCCATAATGTGGCAGAACCACTCACAGAACTCAGCGAAGCGCTGTGCACACGACACCAGCCTATTCTAAAAGAGGCCACTCAGGAACAGCCACGCGGAGGCGGCGCTCAGGGCAAGGGGACCGGTGGGAAAGTTGGGGCGGGCGGGTGATCGGCTTCCCTTCCTCACACAAGCCTTTCCTTCAAGACCCGCTGGCAGCCCCCAAACCACGAGCCACGGGGGCGCTGTCCCATTACTGAGTCCTGTTTGCTCACATGAACTCTGTGTTTTGACGGGGCCTCCATCTCATTCCGAAAAGGGTAAAGAAGAAACGGGACCCTGGACCACAGCTCCTCCCACGCGGGCAACGCGCACGCCGCGCCGGCGTCTTCCCGGTGAGCGCCTCACCCCACAGCCGGGGGAAGGTGCGGGGCTGCGGGCAAAGAGCTGCACGAGGAGGGCTGCAGGCTGGGCAGAGCCGCCGTGCGGGGACCGACAGGAGCGCGGGTCCCTCACCGGAGGGGACTGAGGACCGAGGGCTGAGCGGCGGCAGCGGGGACTCAGTTCGCAGACTCGGTCCCGCCGCCGCCATTTCCCGCGGGTGCGGATGAGGTCCCCCAACCTCGGGACGCCCCGCCCCGCACACTCACCATTTCAGGGCTTCAAGGGTGTCGCGAAGTCTTAGCTAGAATCATCCAATACCCGCTGGTCACAGAGCGACGGAGGCTGAGGCTGTGGCGGAATCACCGAGGCGTGGAATCGGAACCGTGACGCCCCAACCCAGCTCTGGCTGAAGCAAGAAGCCAAGGCCGCCCAAGATCCCGGATCCGCCCCCTCCTCTCCGGCTGCGCGCCTGATTGGACGGTTCTCAGTCCAGCGCCCTGATTGGATATGGCTCCAGGCCTCACGCCCTCAGGCTTGGAGTGACAGAAATTGCCAAAATACGGTGTACTGATTGAGGCAAGTGACAGATTCGGGCCTCTAAGCACTTTGAGGCAGGACTTTCTCTCTGTACTAGGCCTGGCTCTGCACAGGGTTCATTTTTAACCTTGTGCACGCACGCACGTGCACGCACACACATACTCACTTGTTCACAAATGGAAACAATATAATGACAATCATTTTAATATTTTAAATGTCATAACCTTTCTGACCTGTGGTCTTTTGAGTAGGATACCTGAGATTTGAAGAGGAAAGCAAACCTCCAAAAAAATAAAATGTTAGCTATTTGTGAATTTTCAATTTTTTATTAGCCACGTCAAAACTAAGAAAAAGAAGCAAGTGGAATTGTTTGTGATAATTTTAACCTATTGTATCCAAAATATTGGCCAGGCCCGGTGGCTCACGGTTGTGATCCCAGCACTTTGGGAGGCTGATGTGGGTGGATCACATGGTCAGTTGATCAAGACCATCCTGGCTCACATGGTGAAACTCCATCTCTACTAAAATACAAAAAATTAGCCAGGCATGGTGGCGTGTGCCTGTATTCCCAGCTACTCAGAAGTCTGAGGCAGGAAAATTGCTTGAACCCGGGAGGTGGAGGTTGCAAGTGATCTCAGATCGTGTGACTGCATTCCAGCCTGGTGACAGAGCAAGACTCCATCTCAAAAAAAAAATAAATAAAATTTTAAAACCCCAAATATTATTGTTTTAATATGTGAACAATATGTAATTAGAATAAGGTGTATTTCTGATCTGATTCTTCTAAACTCACTGTGTATTTTATGTTTGCAGCACATTTTACCTCAAACCAGCCACATTCCAGGTACCCAGTAGCTACATATGGCAGTGGCAGCCACACTGAGTGCAGCCATGAAGGCTCTGACCTCAGGGAAGTGAGGGCCTGAACACCTCTTTTCTGCTGGAAGTGAGGGAACAGCCTGTCTACCAACTTTTCTCCTCAGGCTCAAGGATGGATAGGACAGTGCTCCGAGAGAGAGCAGGGGCTGCAAGCTGAGTGTCCACGTGAAGACCACGGTCTCCCAGTTGCTATTTGGTGCTGGTGTCGTGGTATCCTCAATTCAGCCAGGTGTGAACTCTCGTTCCATGACCAGGAAGAATAAGGCACACTGACACCAGAGCGTGAATGAAGCAGAATAGGATTTATTAAACAAAAGGAAAACTCTCAGCAGCAAGAGGGGACATGAAAGCAGGTTGCCAGAAAATGGGGCTGAGTTCTGGGTCTTTTATGTGGCAAGAACAAGGAAATCTTCTGTGGGTTCTGCCCAAATGAGAGGAGTAAAGTTACCCACTAAGGAGGTTGTATCTGGGCATGCCTGGGGTTGACCACAGTGACTCCATCTTGATTGTTACCCATGAGTGCCCAAGCAAATCCCACAGTGGGTGGAAAGAGTGAAGCTAAAACCAAAATAGCTATGTCATGTTAGTAACATTACAAGGAACTGGGTCAAGTTAATGACATTTAGGTTGATTTACTACACCTGGGCCTAAGTTGGGACAGTCCCTTCTGAGTAACATCCTGGCATAAGAGGAAGTTCTTAACCCCATTTCTTCCTGCTAGCTACAAGGGGTGGTGCATGTGCGGTCTCGTGGTTGTTTTTCATCTCCCGAGACTTTCCCTCCCTATCTTCCTAACCAGCCTCTGACCACCTCCTCTCTCAGGGGATCCTCTTCCTTTTAAATATCAGACAGTAAACAAAGAATGATGGGGCCACAGGAGGAGAGAGCACCATGTCTTCAGATCTCTTCACAGCCTTGCCCTCCAGAGTTTAGATGTGAAGGGAATAGATTAAAAGCGAAATTCTTGTTTTGCTATTTATCTTTGGACCTAATTACCAGGCTGTAACTGTATGTTTTTCTCCTGTGGTGTGGGGCACTGTGTGAGTTTAAGCATCAATCACATGCGTTCACATCGACCTGCACTTCTGTTCCCAGAAGGAAGGCTGTTAAGTGTGAGCTGTCCAGGTCCTTGTCATTTTGAACAAAAAAATTGAACAAAACAAAGGAACGAAAAACAGGAAGGACGCAGCAAAAGCAAGAATTTATGAAAGTGAGAAAGCACTCCACAGGGTGGGTGTGGGCTCCAGCAGGCAGACTGAGGACCTGGTTACAAAGTTTCCTGGGTTTTAAGTACTCCTTTTGAGGTCCCTATCAGCTACACCATTATTTGGATGAAGAATTTGGTCCATGGCTAATCAAAGGCTGAGGCGAATTGGTACCCCATGCAGATGAAGGCATGGCCTGTGCTTGGCCCTCAGCCACTCCAAGGCACTCTCCTTTTCTATCAGAGAACTGGTGCCAGGGGGAGGGTTGTAGTGACAGTTGCCTTTGATCCTTTGCTACTCGGGTGTAGATGAGGTTTCTCCTTTTGGTTTAGATGCAGGAAGTTCACGTTAATCGGCCTTAGGGTTCCTGCTCCCAGACCTTGGTGTTTTTACTTTTAGGAAGTCAGCACGAATTGGCCTTAAGTTCCCTGCCTCCAGACCCCATTCTCCTGCCTCCCTTCTCTATAAGTCAATACCATCTTACAACAAATTTAACTTTAAATAAAGGAAAAAAGAAAATCAATACTTACAGGGTGCCAAGCATTTGCAGGTTATTGGTAATCAATGTGTTCTGGAATCCTGTCTTTAATGGGTGTATATATGACTAAGTTACAACTGCATAACAGGCAATCCCAAAACATACTAGCTCAGCATTGAGCTGTTTAGAAATTTAGGCTGGGCTCAGCTGGGCCATTCTTCTGGGTTCAGTTTGGCTCCTACAGGTGTGAATGGTCAGCTGCTGGTGAATTAGGTGGCTCTGCTTCTGGGAGTGAGCTGTCTGTAAACTGAGGCTCTTTGGCTTTTCCCAGCATGCTATTTTATCCTCCAGAAAGCTAAAATGGGCTTGTTGTCATAGAGATGGAAGAATTCTCAAAAAGATAACAGAAGCATTTAGGACCTTTAAACCTGGGGCCCAAACTGGCAAACTGTGCCCGTGCAAGTAAGTCAAGAGAGATTCAAGGTTTGGGAAACAGAATCTGTCTCTTGATAGAAATGAGTATAAAAGCCATTTCCAAGGACATGAATAAGAACATTTTCAAATTGCTGTTTTTGGAATCCATTTTATCATTACTTTTCTTGCAGATGTGTCTTATATAACTATCCCACAGCTACTAAGTAGCTGGCTGGGACTCAGGATCAGCGTTGGCCTGACTCTGAAGCCCATGCACCTCCATAGACCACACTACTCAGCCAGGTTTCCTGGTCCTTCAAGGGGCTGAAGAGTGACACTTCTGAAGTAGAAGCAAGATGTTTTTTTTTTTTTTTTTTGAGAATCTCATCCCATCCATCCCTTACTCTTCACCATTGGAAATAATTCATTCCAGGGAATGGTTCTGAAGTCTCTTGGAAAAACTGGAAACAATTTGAGAAAATTGCTGAGCGTTGGGTTTAGGAAATTAATGCCCAACATTATATTTTTAATTTATAATAGGAGAAATTTGAAAACACCTATAATGCACTCATCATATCTGCAAACTCTTTGTATTTTTTGTATTTGTTCAGTATTTATGATTTTTAATATAGACTAAGTCAAATTACTGTTCCTGAAACAACTTTTGCTCTGAAGGCAAGTGACATAGCAATAGGGCTGCTGATATTTTTTCCCTCTGCAATTTAGCCAACCAGCAGAGTACGTTTTGAAGGGCCAACGTGTTTTATAAGACCCCACTTTTATGAGCAGCTATCGGGCAAATGCCCAGAGCACACACAGAAATCACACACAACCAATGCATTTCTGACCCTGAAGCAATGCTTCTTTCCCTTGGATGCATGTTAGCCTGCTGTGCATGTGGATAGTGGTATTTAAAGTTCCCAAACCCAAGTTGCAAGGGAATAATTAAGCCAGAATCTCTAGAGTGAGACCCAGGCAACAGTGTGATTTAAAGCTCTCCAGGTGATTACAATATGCAACCACATTCACAAACGTCTGCTGTAAACCACCATCTTTCGGAGAACCAGTTGAAAATATTTCTCAAAATAATGTAAAAAGTGTTTGCTGTTGAGTTGTGGCTTTTCAGTCCTACCTGTATTGTCTACATTCTATCCTTTGCAAAACTGACCTCTGCTACTTGTTTTGTTCCTGATTCAAACCAGTTCCACAAACACTGAGTGCACACTATGTGCAGCCCACCGTGCTAGATGGCCTGGCCGTGGTGAATACTATTATGGAGGAAAGATTTTGCTGTAAGAAATTGCATTACCCAAAACCAAAACCATGCTGCTTACTCAACTGAGGTAAAAAATGGAAGACTATCACGCCTGTAATCCCAGCACTTTGGGAGGCCAAGGCAAGTGGATCACGAGATCGGAGATCAAGACCATCCTGGCTTACATGGTGAAACCCTGTCTCTACTAAAAATACAGAAAATTAGCTGGGCATGATTGTGGGCGCCTGTAGTCCCAGCTACTTGGGAGGCTGAGGCTGGAGAGTGGTGTGAACCCGTGAGGCGGAGCTTGCAGTCAGCTGAGATAGCGCCACTGCACTCCAGCCTAGGCAACAGAGTGCGACTCTGTCTCAAAAAAAAAAAAAAAAAAATTAGCTGGGTGTGCTGGTGTGCGCCTGTAGTCCCAGCTGCTCGGAAGGTTGAGGCAGGAGAATTGCTTGAACCCAGGGGGTAGAGGTTGCAGTGAGCCGAGATCATGCCACTGCACTCCAGCCTGGTGACAGAGTGAGATTCTGTTTCAAAAAACAAACATTGCTATTATTCTGAAATATTAATTTAATATTAAATATGTAATATTTCAATTTTTATTGATGTATAACATGCATACAGAAGTACTTCTGCAATAAAGTATTAATGTAATGCTCAATAAATTATAATGAAGCTAATACATTTGTGTAACTATAGAACTATGCTTGTTTTTGCCCACAAACTATTTCCTCTTTTCCTCCTCCCCAAATGTAAGCACAAGCTTAAGAGCTAGTATTATAGATGGGTTTTTTTTTATATGTGTTTTATCAGAGAATATTTTAAATTTTTACATGCTATAACCAAAATAGTATAATAGACTGATGCTTAGCCTCAACATCTACTAATTAAGTCTCATTTCTGTTTAATTTCTACTTCAATTCCTTCCCCATCCCCACTTTATTATTGTTTTTATTTTCTGTAAGATAACATGTATATGCATTGAAACATACAGTCTTTACTGTACCTTTCTGACAAATCAGTACATCTTACATCCTTCTCCCTTTCAAATATAGAATTACTGCCACTTAACAATTATTAATGTGCATGTGAATCACCTGGAAATACTTGAAGTTTAGATTTTGATATAATATATCTGGGTTTTGCCTGAAAATGTGTATTTCTACCATGTAGAGCACATGATAAGTACAAGATCTCTTTGTCTAAAATGTATAAAACTTGATGAATAAAATTAAGAAAAATTGGACTGGGCACGGTGGCTCACACATGTAATCCCAGCACTTTGGGAGGCCGAGGTGGGCTGATCACCTAAGGTCAGGAGTTTGAGACCAGCCTGACCAATATAGAGAAACCTCATCTCTACTAATGTAGCAGGATGAGCGGCAGACAAAACTCCTCAGACACCGAGTTAAAGAAGGAAGGGGTTTATTTGGCCAGAGGCATTGACAAGACTCCTGTCTCAAGAGCCAAGCCCCCCGAGTGGGCAATTCCTATCCCTTTTAAGGGCTCACAACTCTAAGGGGGTGCATGTGAGAGGGTTGTGACTGATTGAGCAAGCAGGGGGTACGTGACTGGGGGCTACATGCACCGGTAATTAGATCGGAACAAAACAAGATAGGGATTTTCACAGTACATTTCTATACAATGTCTATAATCTATAGATAACATAACATGATTATAGGTCAGGGGTCAATCTTTACTAGGCCCAGGGTGCGGTGCCAGGCTATCTGCCAGTGGATTTCATTTCTGCCTTTTAGTTTTAACTTCTTCTTTCTTTGGAGGCAGAAAGTGAGCATAACAAGATAAGAGGGGTAGTCTCATCCCTTACTAAAAATACAAAAGATTAGCCAGGTGTGGTGGCACACGCCTGTAATCCTAGCTACTCGGGAGGCTGAGGCAGCAGAATTGCTTGAACCAGGTGGTGGAGGTTGCGGTGAGCAGAGATTGTGCCATTGCACTCCAGCCTGGACAAGAAGAGCAAAACTGTATCTCAAAAAAAAAAAAAAAAAAAAAAAAAGGAAAGAAAAAGAAAAATTGACCTTATATAAAAGAAGAAATCAAAAGTGCAATATGCTATCTGTAGGAGCATTTCGTCAACAATCACTCACAGTCATATGTGACCTGTCACGCACATCCATGTAAAGACACCACCAAATAGGCTTTGTGTGAGCAACAAGGCTTTTTATTTCACCTGGCTGCAGGAGGGATGAGTCTGAAAAGAGAGTCAGCACAGGGAGATGGGGTGGGGCTATTTTATAGGATTTCGGTGGGTAGTGGAAAATGATAGTCAAAGGGGGTTTTTCTCCTATGGGCAGGGGCGGGGGTCACAAGGTTCTCAATGGGGGAGGTTCTGAGCCAGGAGAAGGAATTTCACAAGGTTAATCGCTCATTTAAGGTGGAGCAGGAACAAATCACAATGGTGGAATGTCATCAGTTATGGCAGGAACTGGCCATTTTCAATTATTTTGTGATTCTTCACTTGCTTCAAGGCCATCTGGATGTATACATGCAGGCTTGGGTTCAGAGGCCTGACATTCCTGTCTTCTTATATTAATAAGAAAAATAAAACAAAATAGTGTTGAAGTGTTGGGGCAGTGAAAATTTTTGGGGGTGATATGGAGAGATATTGGGTGCTGTTTCTCAGGGCTGCTTCAAGCGGGATTAGGGGTGGTGTGGGAACCTACAGTGGGAGAGATTCAACTGAAGAAAGATTTTGGGGTAAGGGATGATATTGTGGGGTTGTTAGAAGGTGCATTTGTCATATAGAATTATTGGTGATGGCCTAGATGTGGTTTTGCATGAATTGAGAAACTAAATGAAAGATATAAGGTCTGAATAAGAGAAGGAGAAAAATAGGTATTAAAGGATTAAGAATTGGGAAGATGCAGGACATCCAATTAGAGAGTGTCAAAGGGGGTTCAGTGTAATTACTTGTTTGGTTGGTGAGTTTTTGGGCTCTATTCTTGACAGAGTCCTTTTTTTTTTTTTTTTTTTTTTTTTTTTTTTTTTTTTTTGAGGCGGAGTCTTGCTCTGTCGCCCAGGCTGGAGTGCAGTGGCCGGATCTCAGCTCACTGCAAGCTCCGCCTCCCGGGTTCCCGCCATTCTCCTGCCTCAGCCTCCCAAGTAGCTGGGACTACAGGCGCCCGCCACCTCGCCTGGCTAGTTTTTTGTATTTTTAGTAGAGACGGGGTTTCACTGTGTTCGCCAGGATGGTCTCGATCTCCTGACCTTGTGATCCACCCGTCTCAGCCTCCCAAAGTGCTGGGATTACAGGCTTGAGCCACCGCGCCCGGCCCAGAGTCCTTATTTTTAAGTTGGAGGCTGAGCTTGTTGAGGTGTGTTTTTAAAAGACCATTAGTCTGTTCTACCTTTCCTGAAGATTGAGGACGGTAAGGGGTATGAAGGTGTCACTGAATACCAAGAGCCTGAGAAACTGCTTGAGTGATTTGACTAGTAAAGGTCGATCTGTTATCAGACTATATAGAGGTAGGAAGGCCAAACTGAGGAATTATGTCTGACAGAAGGGAAGAAATGACCACAGTGGCCTTCTCAGACCCTGTGGGAAAGGCCTCTACCCATCCAGTGACAGTGTCTACCTAGACCAAGAGGTATTTTAGTTTCCTGACTCAGGGCATGTGAGTAAAGCCCGTTTGCCAGTCCTGGGCGGGGGCAAATTAACAAGCTTGATGTGTAGGGAAGGGAGGGGACCTGAACAATCCCTGAGGAGTAGTAGAATAGCAGATGGAACACTGAGAAGTGATTTCCTTCAGGATAGATTTCCACAACAGAAAGGAAATGAGAGGTTGTAAGAGGTGGGCTAGTGGCTTGTAACCTACATGGAAGAGGTTATGAAATGATGACAGAATGGAATGGGCTTGTGAGGCTGGGATGAGATATTTTCCTTGGTCCAAGAACCCTCTGCCATGTGTGGAAAGGTTGATATGTGGAAGTTTCAGTGGGGGAGTAAGTGGGAGTGACCAATAAGAAGGAGAAAAATGCTGTGAAGGATAGAAGTTGGAATGCTAGCTGCTTTTTTAGCTACCTTATCAGCGTAAGTGTTGCCCTGAGCTATGGGACCTGATGCCTTTTGATGTCGCTTGCAGTGAATGACTCCAGCTTCCTTTGGAAGTAAAGTGGCCTTGAGAAGAGTTTTTATTAAAGAGGCATTAATCATGGAGGACCTTTGAGTAGTGATGAAACCTCTTTCAGCCCATATTACAGCACGGTGGTGCAGGATATGGAAGGCATATTTAGAGTCAGTATAAATATTGATGCGTAATTCCTTTGCAAGACTGAGGGTTCAAGTTAAGGCAATGAATTCGGCTTGCTGAGAGGTAGTGGAGGGGGGCAGAGTGGTAGCCTCAATGATAGATGTGGAAGATACTATAGCATAGTCTGACTTTGCTAGTGAGTGGCGATTAGGCCTGGTGGAACTGCCATCAATAAAGCAGTTGTGATCATGGTGATGAATAGAATACAAGAAAATATGGGTTTTGGCACCAAATGTCACACGCGTCCATGTAAAGAGACCACCAAACAGGTTTTGTGTGAGCAACAAGCCTGTTTATTTCACCTGGGTGCAGGCGGGCTGAGTCCGAAAAGACAGTCAGCACAGGGAGATGGGGTGGGACTGTTTTATAGGATTTGGGTGGGTAGTGGAAAATGACAGTCAAAGGGGGTTTTTCTCTTATGGGCAGGGGCGGGGGTCACAAGGTTCTCAATGGGGGAGGTTCTGAGCCAGGAGAGGGAATTTCTTTTTTTTTTTTTTTTTTTGAGACGGAGTCTCGCTCTGTCACCTAGGCTGGAGTGCAGTGGCTGGATCTCAGCTCACTGCAAGCTCCGCCTCCCGGGTTTACGCCATTCTCCTGCCTCAGCCTCCCGAGTAGCTGGGACTACAGGCGCCTGCCACCTCGCCCGGCTAGTTTTTTGTATTTTTTAGTAGAGATGGGGTTTCACCATGTTAGCCAGGATGGTCTCAATCTCCTGACCTCGTGATCCGCCTGTCTCGGCCTCCCAAAGTGCTGGGATTACAGGCTTGAGCCACCGCGCCCGGCCAGGAGAGGGAATTTCACAAGGTTAATCGCTCAGTTAAGATAGGAGGGGAACTGGGGAGGGGGGAGGAGGGAGGGATTGAATTGGGGAGTTATACATGATATAAATGATGAATTGATGGGTGCTGACGAGTTGATGGGTGCAGCACACCAACATGGCATAAGTATACATATGTAGCAAACCTGCACATTATGCACATGTACCCTAGAACTTAAAGTATAATAATAAAAAAAAATAAAAAAAAAAAGATAGGAGGGGAACAAATCACAATGGTGGAATGTCATCCATCAGTTAAGGCAGGAACTGGCCATTTTCAATTCTTTTGTGATTCTTCACTTGCTTCAGGCCATCTGGATGTATACATGCAGGCTTGGGCTCAGAGGCCTGACATGACCTTTACTGAATTGCCGAAAATTCAGTCATTTATACACCAAGTGCACATATATTTCATGGTTTCCTATTAAAATTGCATGTAATACCTTTAGAAAATCAACTCAGTTTTCTTATAAAATTAAGTAACAACATTTTACATGACATTATAAATTCCATTTATATTAAACTTAATCATACATAATTTTATTAGGCAGTGTCTGTGTGTCTACCACTGAATATTCTTTGAGTTCCAGCATTTGCACAGGCATCACAGCTGAGAAGCACAGATTCTGGGTCTTTGTCTGTGAGACTGAGCCAAAGGTGGACGTTATGTTCAACTGTTGAAAGGCATTTTTATTGCCATTCTGACTTGACAATGATACATCTAAAAAGATAATGGAATGGATGTTAACTCCTGTCAAACAGATCACTAGCAATTTCTTCCTTATGCAGAGGTTGCAATGAGCCGAGATCGTGCCACTGGATTCCAGCCTGGGCGACAGAGCAAGATTGCCTCAAAAAAAAAAAAAAAAAAAAAAAAAAAAAAAAAAAGAAGAAGAAGAAGAAAATAAAGGAATAAAGATTTGTTTTCTGAAACACAACAGCCAAAAGTGAGTAAGTTCAGTTTCAATAAACCAAGATCTTCAAAGACATTTTCTAAAGGAAGCTTTGCAAATGGCCAAGAGACATTTGAAAAGATAATAAAAATTATTATTATTATTTTTCAGATAGAGTCTTGCTTGTTGCCCAGGCTGGAGTGCAGTGGCACAGTCTCAGCTCAATGCAAGCTCTGCCTCCTGGATTCACACCACTCTCCTGCCTCAGCCTCCAGAGTAACTGGGACTACAGGTGCCTGCCACCACACCTGACTAATTTTTTGTATTTTTAGTAGAGACGGGGTTTCACCGTGTTAACCAGGAAGATCTTGATCTCCTGACCTTGTGATCCACCCACCTCAGCCTCCCAAAGTGCTGGGATTACAAGTGTGAGCCACTGTGCCTGGCCTCAAAATTACTTTTTGAGAGAAATGCAAAGCACAATCCCAGTGAGCTCTTACCTCTTACCCATTAGCATGGCCACTATTCAACGCACAAAAGGAATCAATGTTGTCAAGGATGCAGAGCATTTAGAACCCCCATGCACTGTGGTGGGAGAGAATAATGCAGCCCCCAAGAAAATTTGGATGGAGATTTCTCAAAATATTAAAAATAAAATGCATCTTGGTGTGGTGGCTCCTGCCTGTAATTCCAACACTTTGGGAGGTTGAGGTGGGATAATTACTTGAGCTCAGGAGTTTGAGTCCAGCCTGAGCAACATAGTGAGACCCCATCTCTACAAAAATTAAGCAGGTGTGGTGGCATGTTTCTGTAGTTTCAGCTACTGGGATGGCTGAGGTGTGAGGATTGTTTCAGCCCAGGATGTTAAGGCTGCAGTGACCACAGCACTCTAGCCAGGGTGACAATGTTAAGATGCTATCTTTGAAAAATGAAATTATCCTACAATCCAGCAATTGCATTTCTGGGTATCTATCTATGTATGCAAAGCAGGAGCTGGAATGGACATTTGCACACACATGTGTATAATAACATTCCCCCCGCAAAAGATGAAAACTACTTAAAAGTTTCTTGATAGATAAATGGATAAAGATGTGGCATATGCATGCAATGGAATATGGCTCTACCTTCTGAAAGCAAATTATGCATGTGCTACAAAAAGTATAAAACTTTAGGACATTCGGTGAAACACGCCAGAAACAAAGGGACAAAGATCATATAATTCCATTTATATGAGCTATCTCAAGTAGTCAAACTTACAGAAACAGAAATTAGAATGATGTAATTTCATAAGGTGGAGAGAGAGTAAAAGGGGCAGTTAATGCTTCGGGGGTATTGAGTTTCAGCTTTGTAAGATGTGAAAATTCTTGGCTGGGCACGGTGGCTCACACCTGTAATCCCAGCACATTGGGAGGCTGTGGCAGGTGGATCATGAGGTCAGGAGGTTGAGACCAGCCTGGCCAACATGGTGAAACCTCATCTCTACTAAAAATACAAAAATTAGCCAGGCATGGTGGTGGGTGCCTGTAATCCCAGCTACTCGAGAGGCTTAGGCAGGTGAATCACTTGAACTTGGGAGGCGGAGTTTGCAGTGAGCCAAGATTGAGCCACTGCACTCTAGCCCGGGTGATAGAGTGAGACTCCGCCTCAAAAAAAAAAAAAAAAAAAAAGAAAAAGAAAGTTCTGGAGGTTTGTTGCAGAGCAATGTAAATATACTTAGCACTGCTAAACTGTACACATTAAAAATATAAGATGGTCAATGTCATGTGTTTTCCTGACAATTAAAAATTTGTGAAAAGTACTTAAAAGAGATTCAGCATAATAAAGTGTTCCTAAATTATCTTCAAATTACAAAAGTGTTTTGCTCCCACAAAATCACTTAGATTCATCCAAAAGCACATAGTGAAATTAATATTCTTTTCATGACTACTTGACTCAACAGGGTAAAACAACCTTCAGCACAAGCCAAGAACACAAATAGACAAGATAAGCCATGCAGAAAGTTGGGGTTATGATTTTAGAGGAAGACAAATACATGCATAATTTGATTGGTGATGAATATGGCATATTCCTACTAAGCCCCACATTGACTTGAAGTGTTTCTAGAGAGTTCCAAATTGACATCCAGAATCACTGACATCCAAAATCACCACTCCCAGGTAAAACCAAACACACAATACACTGACACCAAGAAACTTACCATAAAAAAAAATCATACAAAATTACCAAATAGGAATGAGAAAAGCATTCACCTAAACAATCCTGTATACAACCTAGATATACTACTGAAAAAAAATCCCATAGATTTTCAAATGGATATGTGTAAATGTGAAGAGCAGATATCTTAAATCATTAACTGTTTGAAAAAGTTGCCCCAGAGCAAGCACCTCCACTCTCAGGAAGACAGTGGCACAATCCTCTGAATTAATAGACCACAAGGCCACATGGAGCATTGGTGGCACATGGGGTGGGACAGCAGGAGCACTGGTTCTGGAGTTTTGGAGGGCAACTGCAGGCCCCAGTGTAGGCCCCAGCCTCTGGCACACTGGTGCATGCCAAAAAAGGAGCCCTCAGGCCACCACCACTCTCATCAGGGCCCTTGCATCTGTCACTTTGTAATCTGTGCCTGCAGCTCCCTGGTCCCTGAAGGTCCTGTTCTCCAGGAGGCAGATAGCTTTGCTTCCAGCCTCCACACCTTCTTATTTCACCTATGCAGGATATAAGGATCTGTGCTGTTCCTGTGCCTCTAAGGATCCATGTGCCCAACCATGAGAATAAGGAGGAGGTGTTTTGAGGGAGCCAGAGGCAGTGGCTGGCTGAGAGGAGGGGTGACAGGACCACTACGTGCATGATGTCATGGGTGGTAGGGCAGGCTGGGCTGGCTGCTTCCTGGGCAAGGAAGTCAGAAGATCCAATGGTTTCCACCATCTCCACACTCTAACCAGGGTTGTCGGGGGAGATCTAAGCACATTCATGACTGGGTGCTACAGAAATGGAAGCAGCAGCAGCTTCATCTTGGAGTTGCATGGCTGTTATCATGACCACAGAATGGGGAAAGGGCTGACTCTCCAACAAAAGGTATTAAAAAACTCAATATTGAAACTTAATTTTACTTAGACCTTTCCTTCGCACAATGTACAAAACATTACTTATCTGTTTATGTATGCATAGCAGGAACTAGAAATGACATTTGCACACCCATGTTCATAAACAGTATTATTCCAAAGCCAAAAGTTGGAAGCTACTTATATAACCCTTGACATATAAATGGATTTGTAAAATGGAATATACATGCAATGGGAAATAATTCTATTTTATAAAATGAAATTATGTCACACGCTATTATAAAGATAAACCTTGAGGGCTAGGTGTGATGACTCACGCCTGTAATCCACATAATTGGGGAGGTAAAATAAAAGAGAGAGAGAGAATCTTTTGAGACAAGCAGTTCAAGATCAACCTGGACAACACAGGGAGACCGCATATCTACCAAAAAGGAGTAAATCTTTACATTACGTAAAGAGAAATACGCAAAAAAAACAAAGTATCGCCGGGCGTGGTGGCTCAAGCCTGTAATCCCAGCACTTCGGGAGGCCGAGACGGGCGGATCACGAGGTCAGGAGATCGAGACCATCCTGGCTAATACGATGAAACCCCGTCTCTACTAAAAAAATACAAAAAACTAGCCGGGCGAGGTGGCGGGCGCCTGTAGTCCCAGCTACTTGGGAGGCTGAGGCAGGAGAATGGCGTAAACCCGGGAGGCGGAGCTTGCAGCGAGCTGAGATCCGGCCACTGCACTCCAGCCTGGGCGACACAGCGAGACTCCGTCTCAAAAAAAAAAAACACACAAAAAAAACAAAGTATCAGGGAGTATATAATTTCATTTATGTGAGATATTTTTAGTAGTCCACTCATAAAAACAGAAAGTAGAATGGTGTTTGTCAAGAGCTGGGGGAGGAAGAACATGTTACCAAGAAGTGCAAGGTCCGTAATTTTTGTCTTCTTGAGAGAAAGAATTCAGCCAAGAGGTCATTTAGTGAAACAAGCAGAGTTTATTAAAGGAAAATAAAGTACACTCCAAGAGGAGTGGGCTGGCCCAACTGAAAACTGCCCTGAGAGTTCCATGTTGCAGTTTTTATTATCTTGCATTTAAAAAAAAAAAATTTCCTCATCTGTCTTAAGGGGCTGTTTTTTCTGGTCATTTCTAACTATCGGCCTACTCCAACATTCCCTTCTCAATAGATTGCGACTCTAAAAATCTTCAAGTCTAGGGGCACTGTGGGTCTTCTGTAACTACTTCCTGCTGATATGAGACAAAGAACTCATCAGTGTCTCATTCTCTTGCTCCCTTTCAGGGAAGGATACCTTCCACGTTTTCCCAGAAGGTTCAACTTGCAGTGTCCAGAGGAAATGTGGAGGAACATGGTTGTCCAGAAGGGAAGAAGATAGATCAGTGTTCCTGTTGCAGGACTGCTTGTAGTCTGAGGTGAGAGAAAACAAACCTGGTTACTAGATTTAGTGAACAAGGCCCAAAAAGGATGGGGGAAAAACAAACAAACAAACAGACAAACAAACAAACAAACAAACAGATAGGAACAAGGCCAGAGATCCCAAGAAAATGAGATGTCAGGAGAACTGGAACCAGGTGGCACCCTAGGAGAACTAGCTCTCAGTGGCATGTTTAGGATGGCTTAGTTTATAAAATCTCTAACTTAATTCTGGCCTTTCCCTATTCTGTTAACCCAGAAACAGCATTTTTCTCCTAGAATAAGGCAAATTCCTTTGTGAGCTGCAGCTGGTGTGTCAAGACTTCTACAACTTTGGAGAACTACAACCATGAGAGAATCAACTTCTTGCTGTGATTCAGAGTTGGAGCAGTGGTTTCTATTTTGTGAGTCAGTTCCAGAGACAGGTGGTGGTAAGTTGAGGAGGCAATAATAATGCCAGTTATTTTTGTGGTGGCACTTGTGGTGCCAAGCTCATTGCAGAAAGAAATTAGATGGGCCGGGCGCGGTGGCTCAAGCCTGTAATCCCAGCACTTTGGGAGGCCGAGAAGGGCGGATCACGAGGTCAGGAGATCGAGACCATCCTGGCTAACATGGTGAAACCCCGTCTCCATTAAAAAATACAAAAAAACTAGCCAGGCGAGGTGGCGGGTGCCTGTAGTCCCAGCTACTTGGGAGGCTGAGGCAGGAGAATGGCGTAAACCTGGGAGGCGGAGCTTGCAGTGAGCTGAGATCCAGCCACTGCACTCCAGCCTGGGCGACAGAACGAGACTCCGTCTCAAAAAGAAAAAAAGAAAAGAAAAGAAAAGAAATTAGATGAACTGCTCAGTCGATCTGGTGTTGAGTAAATAAGTGTTAAATGGTGTGGTAAATAAGGGTAATAGCAGAGAAGCAATGGACAATGGAAACTTAAGGGGTGAGGTAAGCCAGAATATATGTTCTGGTTCAGTTTGCCGGGAGGCAGAGATAAACTTGCATTTCCCAGAGGAATTAAAGTTCTGCAGTTAAGAAACAAGAATGAGGCCAGGTGCAGTGGCTCACGCCTATAATCCCAGCACTTTGGGAGGCCGAGGCGGGCGGATCACGAGGTCAGGAGATTGAGACCATCCTGGCTAACACAGTGAAACCATGTTTCTACTAAAAATACAAAAAATTAGCCAAGCACCTGTAGTCCCAGCTACTCAGTAGGCTGAGGCAGTTGAATGGCATCAACCTGGGAGATGGAGCTTGCAGTGAGCCGAGATCGCGCCACTGCACTCCAGGCTGGGCAACAGAGTGAGACGCCATCTCAAAAAAGCAGAAACAAAAACAAAACCAAGAATGAATGTAGGAGGTAAGGTCAGATCCAAACATTGACCAGTGTACTTTGTTGGCTACCCAATATGTGATATTTTGCCAATAAAGTTGCTGCTATCGGGGAGCCAGATATGGGTGATTAGTTTGAATAGGACAATGGGTCCTATTTTCTTACAAGAGCATGTGTCTAATAGTATCAAGGAGAAGTGGAGCAGTAGTTTCTGTTTTGTGAGTCAGTTCCAGAGACAGGTGTTGGTAAGTTGAGGAGGCAATAATAATGCCAGCTATTTCTGTGGTAGCACTTGTGGTACCAAGCTCACTGCAGAAAGAAATTAGATGAACTGCTCAAGGAGTATCAAGGAGAAGGGTTTTCTGGAAGGAATTACAGAGTTGAAACCTATTGCATAATCCATACCAGCTTGGTCAATACCATGAGTTGGATTGACTGCAAGGGTGACTGAAGCAGAATTCAGTGGCATCATTTTGGATGAAAGGGCCAGGAGTTAAAATATTTGAAGGGCCCAGAGAATCCCATTTGGTTAAAAAAAAAAAAAAAAGTTTGAGAGGTATCAATAATGGTGCTGTTTGTGTTGCATTGTGCTCAGTCAAGTTCACCCACAAGGGTTCTGGAATTTATGGTATCACAGATGTATAGAGGTGTCAGGTCAATAAGGGTAACAGGGGAGAACAAGGGGCTTAAGGTGGTAGAATAAAATCTTTTTTTTTTTTTTTTTTTTTTTTTTTTTGAGGCGGAGTCTTGCTCTGTCGCCCGGGCTGGAGTGCAGTGGCCAGATCTCAGCTCACTGCAAGCTCTGCCTCCCGGGTTTACGCCATTCTCCTGCCTCAGCCTCCCGAGTAGCTGGGACTACAGGCGCCCACCACCTCGCCCGGCTAGTTTTTTGTATTTTTTTTTTAGTAGAGACGGGGTTTCACAGTGTTAGCCAGGATGGTCTCGATCTCCTGAGCTCGTGATCCGCCCGTCTCGGCCTCCCAAAGTGGGTAGAATAAAATCTTTAAAGCCACTTTAGTTTGTGTTAGAAACAGTACATTAGTAGGGGGAAGCTTTTGTATAGTGAAGTCTCGATGGTAGTTGAAGCCATGTTGGGACTAAGGAGTTGGCCATTCTTGTATTATGACCAAGTAGGACATTCCTACCATGAATGAAGAGGAATTCATGCGTAGCTAACAGGTTGAGACATAGGAAGAACTGGCAGATTTTAGTAGTTGTGGAGCTGCCTGTAGAGTGCTAAAAAAAAAAAAAAAGGCTGTTGACAGTGCACATGCAGGTGATTTTAGCCAGAAGTAAGATTGATGACTATAGAGAATTAGGTTGCATGGTTCCAAGGGAAGTAGATTAGGGCCAAAGTGAGAAGCTTGCTGATTAAGAGATACTGTGAACACAATGAGTATTAGAGAGAGAGAGATCAATACTCAAGATTATGACTTTGATGTTTAAATCTAGGAGGGGCATAGCAAACACTTCCCTGGAGAGTGTGACGGTTTACAGTAAAAAAGGTCTATTAGTAAGTCTGCATAGAGTATTACAACTTGCAATATAAAGGCCAAAATATTACTAACAATTGCTGATGAACTAAGGCAGTCAAAAGTAAAATAACTAAATCATTAGGCTAAAAAAATTTGTACTAAAGATAGCTCTTACTGAAACTTTGGGCAGTGCACAAGTTAGGGTTAAAGTAAGAATAAACAGTATCTTTGAAAATAAGATTGCCAATATTGGGACTACCCTCCTGTGAGGTAAAGGAGTGGGAGCATTACTTATCCTCTCTTTTAAAGAGAAATTTTAAATCCTCTACTGGCTCACAGGAGTAGCTGAGTGTTGGTTCCTTAAAGTCTTGTTGGCCAGGTGTGGTGGCTCACATGTGTAATCCCAACACTTTGGGAGCCTGAGGCGGGCAGATCAGGAGGTCAGGAGTTTGAGACCAGCCTGACCAACATGGTGAAACCCCATCTCTACTAAAAATACAAAAAGTAGCCGGGCCTGGTGGTGTGTGCCTGTAATCCCAGCCACTCAGGAGGCTGAGGCAGGAGAATCACTTGAACACGGGAGGTGGAGGTTGCAGTGAGCTGATTGTGCCACTGCACTCCAGCCTAGGCAACAGAGTAAGAGTCCATCTTAAAAAAAAAAAAAAAAACTTTCCAGGGTTTTATTCAGAAGTGATGTATTCAACTAGGGATGCCAGGAACTTTGATAACTATTGGGGTGTAAAGTATGATAGTAAAAGGCTTATTTTGTAACCGGGTTAGTTGAGATCCCAGAGATTTTATCTCCAGATTTTAATGAGGATGTGTGACCCTGCCTAGTATAAGGGTTGTTGGTTGTTACAGGGGTCACACTCAGGCAGCATCCTTTATCCCAACTCCTGGATGGCTGTGTGAAATTAAGCCATGGATTTTAATTTGGTAACCACTGGGTACATTAGGTTTGCATGTAGAAAGGGTCTCTCACATAGGATTCCAAAGGAACTAAGGCATAAATGTAATTTAGGGGCTGTTCAGATCTGGAGAAGTGTCATGGGCAGTTCTAGACATAGTAAAGAGGTTTCCTGGCATCATTTGCTCAGGGTCCTTTTAATGGCTTCATTAATTCTACCTTCCCGGAAGATTGTGGCCTTAAGGAGAAGTGTAGAATGTATTTTATCCCTAGGGTTTTTGCCACTAATTGAGTATAGTTTATAAAATAAACATGGACCATTATTAGTTTGTGAAGACTGGGAAAGCCCAAACCAGGTGATAATTTCTTTGAGAAGAGCCTTGGCAACTACTTGTCTTTTCTATTCTAGTATGAAAGGCTTCAACCCAGCCAGTAAATGTGTCCGCAAAAATCAGAAGGTATTTATAGCCTCAACAGGCCAGGAATTGAGTAGTCTATCTGCCAGTCTTTCTGCTGGGTAGGTTTCTTGTTGCTGAACTGGCTGAATTAAGGGAAGCAGCTTAGGGCCTTGAGGATTATTGCAGACACAGAATGGACAGGCTTTACAAACTTTACAAAAAGAGTTTTTTTTTTTTTTTACATTTGATGGAGATGGTCTCTACCAAAGTGACAAGAATTATAAAGTGCCCTTATTACTTTCTGTTGGAGGGCCTGGGAAGGATAAAGAACCTCGCCCAATTATTACAATTTTTCAAGTTCTAGGGTGTATTTGCATTTGATCGCCATTTCTGTCTTGAGTATATTGCAGGGTGGGTAGATTGTTAGGCAAAGGTGGAATAAGGGCCACAAAAAGTTCCCAGGGATGGTGGTGGCCCTAGCTGCTTGGTCAGCCCTCCTGTTTCCCTGAACAATTTCATCTTGACCCTTCTGGTGGCCCCAGCAATGAACTACAGCTACTTTCTATGGTAGGTGGATGGGCTGGACTAGGGTAAAAATCTGTGATCCATATTTAATAGGGGTATTCTCTGCTGTGAAAAGTCTCCTTTCTTTCCACATGGCTGCATAAACATGAGTACTAAGAAGGCATGTTTGAGGGCGTGGTGCCTTACGCCTGTAATCCCAGCACTTTGGGAGGCTGACCTGGGTGAATCACTTGAGGCCAGGAGTTTGAGACCAGTCTGGCCAACATGGTGAAACCCCGTCTGTACTAAAAATACAAAAATTACCCAGGCGTGGTGGAGCACACCTGTCAGTCCCAGCTACTATGGAGGCTGAGGCAGGCAAACTGCATGAACCCAGGAGGCGGAGGTTGCAGTGAGCCAAGATCGCGCCACTGCACTCTAGCTCGGGCAACAGAGCAAGACTCCGTCAAAAAAAAAAAAAAAAAAAAAAAAAAAAGAAAAAAAAGGCATATTTGAAGTCTGTATTAATAGTAACTTCTTGGTTCTTTCTTAGTTCTAAGGGTTTGGTCAGAGCTGTGAGTTTTGATTGCTGGGCTAAGGTTCCTAGAGATAAAGTTTTATAAACAAATAAAAACCTATTTGGGCCGGGCGTGGTGGCTCAAGCCTGTAATCCCAGCACTTTGGGAGGCCGAGACGGGCAGATCACGAGGTCAGGAGATCGAGACCATCCTGGCGAACACAGTGAAACCCCGTCTCTACTAAAAAATACAAAAAACTAGCCGGGCGAGGTGGCGGGCGCCTGTAGTCCCAGCTACTCGGGAGGCTGAGGCAGGAGAATGGCGTGAACCCGGGAGGCGGAGCTTGCAGTGAGCTGAGATTGCGCCACTGCACTCCAGCCTGGGCAACAGAGCGAGACTCCATCTCAGAAAAAAAACAAAACAAAACAAAAAAACCCTATTTGGGGAGCCAGTGTAAGATAATTGGTAGTATTTAGGCAAAACTGAGAAATAGGCACAAAGGAAACTAAATTAATAGAGTGCAATATTTAACTCAAGAAATAAATTTGTATTTATAAAAGTAATAAAATCATAGTGTACTATGTGCATTTGTAGTAAATAATATTTATTTATTTATTTACATTTTTTATTTTTTGAGATGGAGTCTCACTCTGTCACCCAGGCTGGAGTGCAGTGGCGCGATCTCGGCTCCCTGCAAGTTCTGCCTCCCGGGTTCACACCATTTTCCTGCCTCAGCCTCCTGAGTAGCTGGGACTACAGGCACCCACCCCCATGCCCCGCTAATTTTTTGTATTTTTAGTAGAGACGGGGTTTCACCATGTTAGCCAGGATGGTCTCAATCTCCTGACCTTGTGATCCACCCGCCTCAGCCTCCCAAAGTGCTGGGATTACAGGCGTGAGCCACCATGCCCACCTTGTAGTAAATAATATTTCATTACATTACAGCATTTACTGACTACAGACACAAGTAAAAATTATGCTGTAAGAATTCTGAATTGCTAAAGGGGTGGGGAAGGACAGTTGAATGGAAAGTTGTTCCCAAGTACGTCAGTATCAAATGGCAATTTCTAGAGTTTATGTGGTTTAAATACAGGAAGCATTTCTCTTTTCTGTATATTTTATACATTTTGCACATACAAATATGACAAGAAACATTTAACAATTTTTGTTAAATTTTTATTAAGAATGTGTTGAAGGCCGGGCGCGGTGGCTCAAGCCTGTAATCCCAGCACTTTGGGAGGCCGAGACGGGCGGATCACGAGGTCAGGAGATCGAGACCATCCTGGCTAACACAGTGAAACCCCGTCTCTACTAAAAATACAAAAACTAGCCGGGCGAGGTGGCTGGCGCCTGTAGTCCCAGCTACTCGGGAGGCTGAGGCAGGAGAAAGGCATAAACCCGTGAG
Organism: Rhinopithecus roxellana; assembly: GCF_007565055.1. NCBI lineage: Eukaryota > Metazoa > Chordata > Mammalia > Primates > Cercopithecidae > Rhinopithecus > Rhinopithecus roxellana. The sequence continues at coordinate 135,920,158 of NC_044550.1, forward strand.
GCGGAGCTTGCAGTGAGCTGAGATCCGGCCACTGCACTCCAGTCCGGGCCACAGAGCGAGACTCCGCCTCAAAAAAAAAAAAAAAAAAAAAAAAAAAAAAAAAAAGAATGTGTTGAAGATAATCATGTTTCTGTCTGAAGAGGGATTTTACTGTAATAAGTATTATCTCTAGAGTCAAAGTTGCCTGTGTGGTGAGCAAGTCATTTTTCTCTATGGTTCTGTTTCTTTCTCTGTAAAATGAGGATATAATAATAATACCTATGTTATTAATTATCTGTGAAAATTAAATTTTTTTTTTTTGAGATGGAGTTTTGCTTTTGTTGCCCAGGCTGGAGTGCAATGGCGTGATCTCAGCTCACTGCAATATCCACTTCCCAGGTTCAAGCAATTCTCCTGCCTCAGCCTCTTGAGTAGCTGGGATTACAGGCTCCCGACATCACACCTGGCTAATTTTTGTATTTTTAGTACAGACAGGGTTTCACCATGTTGGCCAGGCTGGTCTTGAACTCCTCACCTCATGATCCACCTGCCTTGGGCTCCCAAAATGCTGGGATTACAGGTGTGAGCCACTGCGCCAGACCAGAAATAAAATTTATTAAAACATATACAGTATAATGGTTAGCATTTAGTAGAAATCAACTATTAATAAAACATGTATATACTGAATTACAATACATGCTTTAATACAGAAATATCTTCTCATTACATGAGTTTTTCAACCAATAAATGAATGTATTTTTCCAAAAATGTGGTATACACAAGGAAATACAATTCAACATTAAAAGGGAGGAAATCTTTTCATTTGAAACAATGTGGATAAATGTGGAGGACACTATGCTAAGTGATATAAGCCAGACAGTAAAATGCTGGTTACCAGATGCTTGGGAATTTACAAGAAAGGGGCATCTGGAGACATGTCTGTAAAATAAGACATAGTTGCCTCAGAGGAATAAATTCAAGAAATCTATTGTACAGCATGGTGACTACAGTTAATAATATGTTTTTGGAAAATGCTAAGACAGCCGATGTTATGAGTTCTTATCACAAAAGTAATGACTATGTGCAGTGAAGTATCTGTTAAGTAGCTAGAATTAAGCTTTTGACAATGTATATATACTGCAAAGCACCATGTTCAGGATATTTTATCTGTCAATTAAAAAACGTATTTTAAAAATTACAGAACAATGTTGCAAATGCTGTCTCTTTGTCAAACAACTTGAATATTATCAAAAATGTATAGTTTTTGTGCTGTTTTTGTAATATCATAACCATAGACACTGGGCACGGTGGCTCACACCTGTAATTCCAGGACTTTGGGAGGCCGAGGTGGGAGGATCACAAGGTCAGGAGTTCGAGACCAGCCTGGCCAACATGGTGAAACCCGTCTCTACTAACAACACAAAAATTAGCCAGGCGTGGTGGTGCATACCTGTAATCTCAGCTACTAAGGAAGCTGACGCAGGAGAATCGTCTGAACCCGAGAGGCGGAGGTTGCAGTGAGCTGAGATTGCACCACTGCACTCCAGCCTGGCAACAGAGCGAGACTCCATCTCAAAAACAAAATAAAGAAGAAAATAATCATAGGAACTCTAATATTTACTAGCGTATCTTAGACCCAGAACAATATATAATACAAGACAATGCACTCTAGGGCTTTTACTTTTACGCTTGAAGTACCTGGAGTTTCTAGTGCTGATGGAAATCATATATAAACAGACACTAAAAGGGCGAGTGATGCTAAAGGTCCCATAATTGGCCACTCTGTGAACACAGTAAATGAATTTTCATCAAAAACCACTGAGAGGCTTGGCACGATGGCTCATGCCGGTAATCCCAGTACTTTGGGAGGCTGACGTGGGTTGATCACGAGGTCAGGAGTTTGAGACTAGCCTGGCCAACTTGGTGAAACCTCATCTCTACTAAAAATACAAAAATTAGCTGGGTGTGGTGTTGGGCACCTGCATCCCAGCTACTCGGGAGGCTGAGGTAGGAGAATCACTTGAACCCGGGAGGTGGAGGTTGCAATGAGCTGAGATCATACCACTGCACTCCAGCTGGGTGTCAGAGCAAGACTCCATCTCCAAAAAAAAAAAAAAAAAAATCACTGAGAAAATATTTGAATTCAATAGCTGCCATAATCTTCAAACTTTTTTGCAGAGAAGGTGACCAAGGATTTGGATAAAGTAAGGTGACTAAAAATGAAAACTGTAGCTCATGAAATGCATCCACTAAAACAAAAGATTAGAAGAGAAATTCCTCAAGATTGTAATATGAATATGGACAGAAAAGATCATTGCAGATTTTGAATCTACAGAGATAATTCTATTGTTTTTTCACCATTTAACACTCACACTCAAAAATATAAGATTCTGGCTTGGCACAGTGGCTCATGCCTGTAATCCCAGCATTTTGAGAGGCTGAGGCAGGCAGATCATGAGGTCAAAAGATCAAGACCATCCTGGCCAACATGGTGAAACTCCATCTCTATTAAAAATACAAAAATTAACTGAGTGTGGTGGCGGGCGCTTGTATTCCCAGCTACTCAGGAGGCTGAGGCAGGAGAATCACTTGAACCTGGGAGGCGGAGCTTGCAGTGAGCTGAGATTGAGCCACTGCACTCCAGCCTGGTGACACAGTGGGACTCCATCTAAAATAAATAAATAAATAAATAGAATATTTTGTATGGAAAAATAAGTTTCACTATGTCACAGAAAATTAAATGTAAAATTCTTCACTTACCATTGTCTCCTAAAAATGTTCTTCCTTTTTGTTGTTGTTGAGATGGGGTCTTGCTCTGTTGGCAGGATGCACTGCAGTGGCACAACGTCAGCTCACTGCAACCTTCGCATCCTGGGTTCAAGCGATTCTCCTGCCTCAGCCTCCAGAGTAGCTGGGCCTACAGGCACGTGCCACTATGCCCAGCTACTTTTTGTATTTTCAGTAGAGATGGGGTTTCACCATGTTTGCCAGGATGATCTTGCTCTCTTGACCTCGTGACCCGCCTGTCTCGGCCTCCCAAAGTGCTGGGATTACAGGTGTGAGCCACCACACCTGGCCTAAAAATTTTCTTTTTTTTTTTTTTTTGAGATGGAGTCTTGCTCTGTCGCCCAGGCTGGAGTGCAGTGGCCGGATCTCAGCTCACTGCAAGCTCCGCCTCCCAGGTTTACGCCATTCTCCTGCCTCAGCCTCCCGAGTAGCTGGGACTACAGGCGCCCGCCACCTCACCCGGCTAGTTTTTTGTATTTTTTAGTAGAGACGGGGTTTCACTGTGTTAGCCAGGATGGTCTCGATCTCCTGACCTCGTGATCCGCCCTTCTCGGCCTCCCAAAGTGCTGGGATTACAGGCTTGAGCCACCGCGCCTGGCCAAAATTTTATTACTAATATACATTTCCTCTTAAGAAATTTTGAAATTCTGATGTGTTTCTTCATATGGTGGTACAATACACAACCCACTTATATGAATGCTTTACTTGTTCTAACTTTTGTTACGTTTTACACACTTCGTGATAGAATCTCATACAATTTTTCTTTTACAAACACAGAAAAACAATACCGACTGACTTAATCCTCTTACCTGTGGACAGTGAATTCCTCTTATCTCAATTACATGATCTAAATGTTGCACTGATAACCTATAAATAACCTCAAACACCACAGTTAACAACAATTTACCATAGTAAAAACTTCAAACTTATCATTAGAACCTAAAGTCCATGTGAAATTACGTGACATGAAGAGAAAAGTGAGAAACTAGCCATAATACAAAAATGAAGAAAGGCTCTGGGGCATACATACCTGGCGATAAATACATAAAGACATCACAAAACTGAAGATAAGTAGAAAATAAGAACACAAATCCTCTTTACATTCATAATGAGTTGGTTCTACAGCCTGGGAACAGATGTCCTCTCCACATGCACAGTTAATGCCATTTGTTCACCACACATTATTTTCAATCTCTTACTTGGAGCTACAAACTAACTCCAGGAATATTTATGGCTAATCATGAAGCAACTATTAAACACCCAGAACTTTCTGTTTGTTCACTACAATAATACATCAAAACATCACCATAATTGACAAAGTTTTCCCAGTACTTACCTGAACAAATTGGTAAAATAAACTAATTTATGTCAATTATAAAAACTGAAAGGAACAATAACTAAACAAAACAGCTTATATAGGGTTCTTAAAATGAAATGTTCTAACTAAAATATAACTTAATACATATATTATGAAATTACATCTAAAAATTTTATGTTCATTACTAAATTTTATAAAAATCATTCTTATAATTTCTGACCAGCTCACATAATAAATACTTCATGAAGTAAAAAAAAAAAAAAAGAGAGAATCAAAGAAATTAGAGCTCTAGCATGAACACCAAATAAAAACAGGGAATTTGTATGGGGAGATTCTCAACAACAATCCATTAGATTTTAGAGTAATTAATTAAATAAAAAGATGAAAATATAAAGGTGGTTTCAGAATGAATCAGGCTTCTAGATTTCCAGTAAATTATCCATGGTATTAGTATAATCTTCTTTGTTCTAATATTGCTATTTTCTTTGGAAAATAGGTACAAACTCACACAAACACAATTGATTGCTCCGTAATTTTCTTACACCTAAGGTTTATCTTTAGAGCAACACATTTATATACTTAACTTCATGTAATGGGAACTAATGTTTGTATAAGTTTGCAGGAAAAGATGCCACATGTTCAAAGATAAATGTAAAACATTTTAAAAAGTATTCAGGATGCATAAATGAATTATAATTACACTCTAATACTACAATCAGAATTGTACAGTTAGAAATAATTAAAGTGTATAATTGGATTGTGTGTAATACAAAGGATGAATGCTTGAGGTGATGAATAACTCATTTACTCTGGTATATTACATGTTGTATACCTGTATAAGAAAATAACCCATATATGCCATAGATAAATATGCATACTATGTACTCACAAAAATTTTAGAAAATAACAAGAGTAAAAATGCAACATATGGGAAAGATATTCTTCAATATATTTGCTATTTAAAGCCACTGGAAAAACAGAATACTAAAAATGTCATTCAACTATGTTACCGTTGTTACCATCTTTTGCCTACACCCTTGAGTAAGGTGGGATAGGTGTTAAGTTGGTGGCATAATGAGACTTCCTTCAAGCAACATTTCAATACGTTAACAATTTTCTTTAGTTAAAAAATTGTTCCCACATAATCTTAAAATAATTAAAAAATGTACTGTATTTTATTGCATCAATGTATAATTGGTAAAACAATTTACTAGTGAAATACAGATTTTTTCTCTCACTATAATGCAGAAGAATATTACTCTGAACACCTACCTCATGCATCACTCAATATTGTCAACTACAAAAAAGCCTCTCTGCTTAGATTTTCATCATGGATCTTTCATTTATGCTCTTACTCTTTCTTGTTAAAATTCATGAATAATGCCTACTGAATGAAAGAGAATCTCTCTTATCTCTGATGCAGCAATAATTCATCACATGCTTTCATATAAACAGGAATGTTGAAATAGTATGAAATAATGAGTTGAATTAACTATTATATGCTTTTCAAAAAATCTATACTTTTTTCAAGTGAAAAAATATACTTTAAATGTAGCATCTCTTCAAAAATCTTCTTTTCAACTTGTATACAAAGAAATTCTCTAACAGGTTCAACTTTGCATTATTTTTTATATTTAATACTCTGATTTACTGCAGTGTCCAAAGTGTTAGTTCCTTAGTTCTTTCTACTGTAAATCCTCTGATGTTTACAGTCTTAATTTTAGACTACATGTTTCTTCACATTTACTGCATCTACAAATTATATTCTAGTAGAAACTCTCTGGTGTTTTTTAAGCTGCAGTTTTTGAACAAATGTTTTTCCACATTTACTACATTTGTAGGATTTTTCTCCAATATAAATTTTCTGATGTTGAAGAAAGTCTCCTTCAGGGTTTTCCCCTATTACAAAATGTGTACAACCCTCTTTATGTTTGTATTGTTTGTCTTAAGAGTACTCTTCTTCACTTTTAAGGCCTATATTTTCTGAAAGGTCTTTCAACAGAAATTACATTTATAATGTTTTTGTTATGTACGAACTTTGCTAGTTAGTAAAATGTGAGTAGATATGACTTTTCTATATTTCTTATATTTCTACAACTTTTCTTGAGTATAAAGGCTATCACGTGCAAAAAGATGAGCATTGGTAAAAGTTTTGCCACATGTTTTGTATTTCCAGGGGATTTATTCAATAGGAATTATATATATACAGTAAGATATGACAAGCATTTGAAGGCTTTGCCACATTTTTCATATTTTTATGGCTTTTCACCAGTATCATTTCTCTTATATTTAGAACAGATTGAGGTGTGGTTACAAGCTTTGTCACACTTTTCATGTTTGCATTTTCTCTCCAGTGTGAATTATCTTATGATTAGAAAAGACTGAGGAAGATTTAAAGACTGCCACATTTTTCACATTTGTAAGACTTTCCTCCAATATGAGTTATCGTATGTTTAAGAAGCCTGGAGTATGGATTAAAGGTTTTGCCACATCATTTACATTTCTATGGTTTTATATCTAGTATGAATTTTCTTATATTCATCTTTCATATCTTCTCAAGGTAAGTTTGTGGAATGAATCTTCTATGCTCAAATGTGAATTTTCGTAAAAGTTTGGGGATGGTCTGAAGGCTCTGCCACATTCTTCACATATATTATAGCATTTTTCCCCCGGAATGAATTCTCTTGTGTATAGTAAAGGTTGAGAACCTATTAAAGGCTTTGCCACATTCTTTACATGTGTAGGATTTCACTCTGGTATAAATTCTCTTATGTTTAACAAAGTTTGAGGATGTGGTAAAGACTGTGCCACATTCTTCACATGTCAAGCATTTTGCTCCAGCATGAATTTGCTTATGTTCATTAAGGATTGAGGACCATTTAAAGGCTTTTTCACACTGTTCACATGTGAAGTTCATCCCCAGCATGAATTATCTTATATTGTGTTGAGGACCAATTAAATGCTTTGCCACATTCTGTCACATGTGTAGGGCTTCCCTCCAGCATGATTTTTCTTATGTTTATTCACCAGTGAGGACTGTTTAAAGGTTTTGTCACATTCTTTACATTTGCAGGGTTTATCTCCAGTAATAATTTTCTTCTGCTCACTCAGGTTTGTGGACCATCCACAGGCTTTGCCACATTCTTCACATTTGTACAGTTTCTCTCTGGTATGAATTCTCTTATGTTTAGCAAGTTTTGAGAATGAGGTAAAGAACTTTGCCATGTTCTTCACATTTCCAGGGTTTCTCTCCAGTATAAATTTTCTCATGTTCATTCAGGTTTGTGGACCATCCAAAGGTTTGTCACATGCTTTAAATTTGTAGGATTTCTCTCAGGTATGAATTTTCTTATGTTTATTCAGGTGTGAGAACCGTTTAAAAGCTTTGTCACAATCTTTACATTTGTAGGGTTTATCTACAGTATGAATTTTCTTATGTTGACTCAGGAGTGAGAACTGTTTAAAGGCTTTGTCACATTCCTTGCATTTGTAGGGTTTAGCTGTGCTGTGAATTTTCTTATGTTGACTCCGATCTGTGGACCGTCTAAAGGCTTTGCCACATTCTTCACATTTGTAGGGTTTCTCTCCAGTATGAATTTTTTTATGTTCATTCAGGACCCTGGACCGTCCAAAGGCTTTGCCACATTCATCACATTTGTAGGGCTTCTCTCCAGTATGAACTTTCTTATGTTCATTCAGTTTTGAGGACTGTCTAAAGGATTTGCCACATTCTTCACATGTGTAGGGCTTCTCTCCAGTATGAATTCTCTTGTGTTTAGTAAGGGTTGTGGACCTATTAAAGGCTTTGCCACATTCTTCACATTTGTAGGGTTTCTCTCCAGTATGAATTCTCTTATGTTTGGCAAAGTTTGAAGATGAGGTAAAGATTTTCCTACATTCTTCACATGTGATGGGTTTCTCTCCAGCATGAACTCTCTTATGTTTAGTAAGGGTTGTGAACCTATTGAAGGCTTTGCCACATTCTTCACATTTATAGGGTTTCTCTCCAGTATGAATTATTTTATGCTTAGCAAAGTGTGAGGATGTGGTAAAGATGCTGCCACATTCTTCACAAGTAAAAGGTTTCTCTCCAGTATGAATTCTCTTATGTTCATTAAATATTAAAGACCATTTAAAGGCTTTGCCACATTCTTCACATGTGTAGGGTTTCTCTCCAACATGAATTACCTTATGTTGAGTTAGGTGTGAAAACTTACGAAAAGATTTGCCACATTCTTTACATTTAAATTGTTTCTCTCCAGTATGTCTTGTCTTACGTTTGTTTGAATTTGAAAATTTACTAACAACTTTGACGCTTGCTTTACACTGAAATATTTTGCTCTGGGTAGTTGACAAGCATTCATTAAATTCATTATAACCTCCTTTCTGTAACTTACAGTCATTCAAACTTTCACAGCCTTTTCTTAATTGTAAATTCTCATGTCCACATTTCTCATATCTTCTCAGTATAAGATTGTGGAATGAATCTTCTATGCCCTGCACTGGCCAACGGTCTTGGGTGAAATGAGAACACACAGCTGAAAGAAATAAAAAATTACAAATTATCCCACTTAGTATATTCATATAAATATACTTTGTAAATCTTATGAAATTATTCAAACTACATTAGTAAGATGGCATAACAAAATCCCACAGGCCATAATTTCTTCACAGACATACACATGTAGCAAACATGTACTAAAAAAGATGCCTTTCTGTGAAACCTATAAATGAGTTAATTATATGCAATGCCTCAGGTAAGCAAAATGCCAAGAGCCACATAGAACAGGAAGGAATGTTTGCTACATTTACCCACCAACAGCACTTCCTCCTCCCCAATATAGCACTATGCCATTAGGAGTGAAGTATCAACTCCTGGCTTCTTCCTTTAAAGAGAATAAAAATACTGATACAGATATCCTTACTTCTGGCTTTTGGGTGTCTTTACAGAGCCTGGTTTTTGTCTCCAATACCACAGAGTGCTGAAATGGTGGTATACTTTGGGAGGACAGATTGGGTCTGCTGAAACCAAATGTAAATGCTTCAGGAGCAGACTGCCGTGCTAAATATAGGCAAGAGGTGGAACAAGTGATTAGAGACTGTGTGTGTGTGTTTTTTTTTTTTTTTTTTAGAGACAGAGTCTTGCTCTGTCACCCAGCCTGGACTGCAGTGGTATGATCTCAGCTCACTGCAACCTCCACCTCCTGGGTTCACGTCATTCTCCTGCCTCAGCCTCCCGACTAGCTGGGACTACAGGCACCCGCCACCATGCCCGGCTAATTTTTTGTATTTTTAGTGGAGACGGGCTTTCACCTTGTTAGCCAGGATGGTCTCGATCTCGTGACCTCATGATCCGCCCGCCTTGGCCTCCCAAAATGCTGGGATTACAGGCGTGAGCCACTGCGCCCGGCCCTAGAGACTGTTAAGAAGGAACATGAACAAACCCTTTTAACTGAAAAGTAAACACAAAATTCCAGAGAAGACACATCCTTAGAAGATGTATGAGAGGTTACCATAATCTCCTTTAAGGACAATTGGTTTCAGACCATGTCAAGAAAAACCTACATTGTAAAGATTGTGACAAATAGCTTTTTGTTAATGTCCAAATAACAACCAAACATTACAATATATACAAAATATTAGAACAACATGGTCCAACAATCTAAAAATTTTCAGAAAAGGGACTGGGCATGGTGGCTCATGCCTGTAATCCCAGCACTTTGGCAGGCTGAGGTGGGAGGATCACAAGGTCAGGAGATAAGAGACCGCTTGGCTAACGTAGTGAAGCCCTGTCCCTATTAAAAATACAAAAAAACTACCTGGACGTGGTGACGGGCACCTATAGCCCTAGCTACGTGGGAGGCTGAGGCAGGAGAATGGCGTAAACCCGGGAGGCGGAGCTTGCAGTGAGCTGAGATCCGGCCACTGCACTCCAGCCTGGGTGACAGAGTGAGACTCTGTCTCAAAAAACAAACAAACAAACAAACAAACAAAATACATGCACCAAATAAAGGGACTGATTGCAAAAATTAAAAAACAAGATCCAACTTGTTTTTCTACAAGACTCACTTGAGGTCTAATTATTAAAGGAGACTGAGAAAGGCAAGATGAAAGAAGACATTTCATGGAAATAACCAAATAAGAGGACAAGAGATGCAAGTTATATAACACAAACTACATCTTAAGTCAAAAACTCTATTTCATAAAATATACTTTAACTAAAAGCTCATAAGGGGCAAAGGAGGACATTAAACAATAATAAACAGGTTCATTTACTTAGAACCCATGACAAATGTGTGTATACATACATTAATGTGTGTGTGTGAGTGTGTGTATCTTACATTAGGGTTCAAAATATACAAAGCAAATACTGACAGAATTAAAGCAAGATATAGGGAGCAATATAATTGCAGTGGGATAATTCAATACCCCCATATCTATAATGAATAATGAAACAAGACAGAATACTCATAAGGGAAGAGAAGACTTGAAAGCAGTATAAAACAATTTTGCCTAACAGAATTGTACAGCACACTGCTCAACAACAGAATACACATCCTTCTCAATAGCTCATACAATATTCTCCTTGATAGACTACATGTTAAGGCACAAAAAAAACTTAATTTTAAAATTGAAATTTTATAGATTACTTTTAATGATCTAACTGGAATGAGAGTAGAAATAAAACTAAAACGTTTGCATATTTATAGAAAATAAACAACACACTCTTAGGCATGCTCTTGTTCAAAGTTTGAAATAATGTTATTAAGATGTCTAGCTGGGTACGGTGGCTCATGCCTGTAATCCCAGCACTTTGGGAGACTGAGGCAGGGGGATTACAAGGTCAGGAGATCGAGACCATCCTGGCTAACATGGTGAAATCCTCTCTCTACTAAAAATACCAAAAATTAGCCAGGTGGGGTAGTGGGCACCTATAGTCCCAGCTACTCGGGAGGCTGAGGCAGGAGAATGGCGTGAACCCAGGAGTCAGAGCTTGCAGTGAGCCTAGATCACGCCACTGCACTCCAGCCTGGGCGACAGAGCAAGACTCCACCTCAAAAAAAAAAAAAAAAGAAGATGTCTAAATTGTTCAATGTAATCTACAGATTAAATGCAATCCCTGTCAAATTGCTAATTAAATTCTTGCAGAAAAAGAAACAGCAACCCCCAATTCATGTGGAATTCAAGAAACAATGAAGCACTCAACAATCTTCAAAAAGAGTAACAATGTCAAACACTACAGTTCCTGATTTCAAAACACATACAAAGGTAAAGAATTAAGCCAGGCGTGGTGGCTCACACCTGTAATCCCAGCACTTTGAGAGGCCGAGGCTGGCAGATCACAAGGTCAGGAGATTCAGACCATCCTGGCTAACACGGTGAAACCCCGTCTCTACTAAAAATACAAAAAATTAGCTGGGTGTGGTGGCGGGCACCTGTGGTCCCAGCTACTTGGGAGGCTGAGGCAGGAGAATGGCCCAAGTAAACCCGGGAGGTGGAGCTTCCATTAAGGCTGCATCATGCCACTGCACTCCAGCCGGGGCAACAGAGTTTTTGGCAACAGACTCCATCTCAAAAAATAAATAAGTAAATAAATAAAAGAATTAAAACAATCTGGTATGGGTTTGAAGGTGAACACCTAAATCAATAAAATCTGGCAAAAAGATGAACTGTCATACATATGGTCACACGAAGAGTAATTTGGCCACACACAATTATTGTAGCATTGCTACTGAAAGCAAATAAATGAAAGTAATGCAAATTTCTCTCACGAAATAAATGGATAAATATAATCTGAAATATTAAAATAAAACATTGGCTGGGCATGGTGGCTCATGTCTGTAATCCCAGCACTTTGGGAGGCCAAGGCAGGTGGATCACTTGAGGTCAGGCGTTCGAGATCAGCCTGACAAATGTGGTGAAATCCTGTCTCTACTAAAAATACAAAAATTAGCTGGGTGTGGTGGTGCACACCTGTAATCCCAGCACTTTGGGAGGCCAAGGCAGGTGTATCACTTGAGGTCAGGCATTCGAGATCAGCCTGAGCAATGTGGTGAAACCGTCTCTACTAAAAATATAAAAATTAGCTGGGCGTGATGGTGCACACCTGTAATCCCAGCTACTTGGGTGGCTGAGGCACAAGAATTGCTTGAACCCAGGAGGCAGAGGTTGCAGTGAGCTGAGATCGTGCCACTGCACTTACATTCTGACTGGGTAACAGAGCAAGACTCTGTCTCAAAAAAAAAAAAAAAAAAAAAACCCTTAAAAAAAATAATGAAACATTACTGTTTATAAAAAGCAAAAAATATCCTAACATGTATAATAAAGATAAATATTGATGGCACTGTGTAACATGAAATAAGTCAGCCAAGAAGAGACAAAAATTGCATGAGTCAACTTACATGAGACATCTAAAGCAGTCTGACTCTAAAATAGAAAACAGAAGTTTTTGTAAAGCGCCAGAAAACAGAAAAAGTACGTAGTTGTTTAATGTGTATGAGTGTTAAGATTTGCAAGATAAACATATTCCAGAGATAGAGTGCATAACAATATTGATATGACTAAGGTAAATACTTAAAAGTATTCATAGGCTGGGAGCGGTGGCTCAAGCCTGTAATCCCAGCACTTTGGGAGGCCGAGGCGGGCGGATCACGAGGTCAGGAGATCGAGACCATCCTGGCTAACACGGTGAAACCCCGTCTCTACTAAAAAATTCAAAAAAAACTAGCCGGGCGAGGTGGCGGGCGCCTGTAGTCCCAGCTACTCGGGAGGCTGAGGCAGGAGAATGGCGTGAACCCGGGAGGCAGAGCTTGCAGTGAGCTGAGATCCGGCCACTGCACTCCAGCCCGGGCCACAGAGCGAGACTCCATCTCAAAAAAAAAAAAAAAAAAAAAAAAAAAAAGTATTTATGGCACATGTATACCTATGTACCATGTTTTCCACATGTACCCCAGCAGTTAAATTGTAATAACAAAATTTGGAAAAAAACGGTATTTAAGATTGTAAAGTTTTGGTTGGGTGCAGTGGCTCACACCTGTAATCTCAGCATTTTGGGAGGCTGAGGTGGGCGGATAACGAAGTCAGGAGATCAAGACCAGCCTAGTCAATATGGTGAAACCCCGTCTCTACAAAAAATACAAAAATTAGTTGGGCGTGGTGGTGCACACCTGTAATCCCAGCTACTCAGGAGGCTGAGGCAAAACAATCACTTGAATCTGGGAGGAGGATGCAGTGAACCGAGATTGCATCGCTGCACTCTAGCCTGCATGACAGAGTGAGACTCCATGTCAAAAAGAAAAAAAAAAAGATTGTAAAGTTTATGTGTTTTTGACAATTAAAAATAGTATCTAAAATCTGAGATACAGACATATGACAGTTTTTGAACTTATCTACAAGTCGCAAAAGTGTTTCTCCCACACATAAATATAGATTTACAAATAAATAGAGAGTAAAATTAGGAGGATTTCAATGACTACTCAAAGCCACCACTGTATACACAAACAGAACAAGTATACAACTCATAAACAAAACAAAAACAATATGCATACAGATAAATAAACACAGACTCATATTGGAAATAGACATATCAGTGATCCATATTTGACTTGTGCTCCAGTCTTACAGTGGACATGGTTGGATGCTGTCAATTGTAGTATAAAATAAAAACATCCTTGTCTTGTTCCAGATCTCGAATAAAAAGTTTTCGGCTCTTTCCTATCCAGTATGGTATCAGCTATTAATCTGATCATTATTAATCATATATGGTCTTTACTGTATTGAGGTACATATAATCTATACCTAATTTGTTGAGTTGCTTAAATCACAAAGGCATGTTCAATTCTGGCAATGTTTCTTCTGCATCCACAATAACAAAAAAGGTGCTGGCCAGGTGCGGTGGCTCACGCCTGTTATCCTAGCACTCTGGGAGGCTGAGGCATAAGGATCACCTGAGGTTAGGAGTTCAAGACCAGCCTGGTCAACATGGCGAAACCCTGTCTCTACTAAAAATACAAAAATTAGCCGGATGCAGTCCAGCTACTCCCAGCTACACAGAAGAACTGCTTGAACCTAGGAGGCAGAGGTTGTGGTGAGCTGAGATCGCATCAGTGCACTCCAGTCTGGGTGACAAAGCAGGACTCCATCCCAAATAAAATAAAGTAAAATGAAATAAAATATGTCTAGCAGCAAACTGAATTGAAAAGGTGAACACTCTCTACACTGATAATTAAAAAACATTGATAATGCTGGGCATGGTGGCTCACATCTGTAATCCTAGCACTTTGGTAGGCCAAGGTGGGCAGATCACAACGTCAGGAGTTCGAGAGCAGCTTGACCAACATGGTGAAACCCCATCACTACTAAAAATACAAAAATTACCGGGGCGTGGTGGCATGTGCCTGTTGCCCCAGCTACTCAGGAGGTTGAGGCAAGAGAATCATTTGAACCTGAGAGGCAGAGGTTGTGGTGCACTGAGATCACACCATTGCACTCCAGCCTGGGCAACAGAGTGAGACTTCGTCTCAGAAAACAAACAACAACAGAATTGATAAAAAACTGAAAAAGACATAAAAATTGAAAGATATTTTTCCTCATGTATTGAAAAAACATTAGGAAAGTGGCCATTCTACCGAAGGTGACACACAGATTCAATGCCATCTCTATCAAAATACCAATGACTTTTTCACAGAAATGGAACAAACAGCCGGGTGCAGTGGCTCAAGCCTGTAATCCCAGCACTTTGGGAGGCCGAGACGGGCGGATCACGAGGTCAGGAGATCGAGACCATCCTGGCCAACACGGTGAAACCCTGTCTCTACTAAAAAATACAAAAAAACTAGCCGGGCGAGGTGGCGGCGCCTGTAGTCCCAGCTACTCGGGAGGCTGAGGCAGGAGAATGGCGTAAACCCGGGAGGCGGAGCTTGTCGTGAGCTGAGATCCGGCCACTGCACTCCAGCCTGGGCGACAGAGCGAGACTCCGTCTCAAAAAAAAAAAAAAGAAAGAAAGAAAGAAAAAAAAAAAGAAATGGAACAAACAAGCTTAAAATTAATCAGGACCAACCAAAGACCCCCAAATAGCGAAGGTAATCCTTGGCAAAAATAATCAGGTTGGCGGCATTACACTACCTGACTCTGAAATATCCTATAAAGCCATAATAAGCAAAACAACATGACACTGGCATAAAAACAGACATATCAAACTATCCAGTGAGCTCAGTAATAAATTCATGAACCTAGAGGCAAGTGATTTTCAACAAAGATGTCAAGAACACACATTTGGAAAAAGACAGTCTTTTCAATAAATGGTGCTAGGAAAATTGATTATCTACATGATAATCAAAAAATGAAAGTAGGCCCCTAGCTCTTATGATATAAAAAACTCAATTGCACATAAAGATTTAAATGTGAAACCCAAACTTATAAAGCTATTCGGATAAATACGGAGGAATGCTTTACCACTTATTACAGAGCAAAGAATTTTTAAGTAAGACCTCAAAAGCACAGGCAAAAGAAGCAACAATATGCAAATGGGATTACAACAAACTAAAAACGTTTTGCACAGCAAAGAAAACATTAACAAAGTGAAGAGATAATCTACAGAGTGAAAGAAAATATTTGTGAAATGCACACAAAAGATAAACTTATAGAATATTTAACAAGCTTAACAACAAAAATAACACACAATTTAAACATAGAGCAGAGACATCCCATTCCAAGATGGCTGAATAGGAATGGCTCCAGTTTGCAGCTTCCAGTGTGATCAACATAGAAGACGGGTGATTTCTGCATTTCCAACCGAGGTACCTGGTTCATCTCATTGGGACTGGTTGGACAATGGGTGCAGTGCAGCCCACGGAGGGTGAGTCGAAACAGGAAGGGGCATCACCTCACCTGGGAAGCACTAGGGGTTGGGGGATTTCCCTCTCCTAGCCAAGGGAAGCTGTGACAGACTGTATCTGGAAAATCGGGACACTCCTGCCCAAATACTGTGTTTTTCCAATGGTCTTAGCAAACAGCACACCAGGAGATTATATCCCGTGCCTGGCTTGCCAGGTCCCACAACCATGGAGCCTTGCTCACTGCTAGCGCAGCAGTCTGAGATTGACCTGCGAGGCAGCAGCCTGACAGGGGGAGAAGCGTCCACCATTGCTGAGGCTTGAGTAAGTAAACAAAGCAGCCAGGGAAGCTCAAACTGGGCGGAGCCCACTGCAGCTCAGCAAGGCCAGTTGCCTCTATAGATTCCACCTCTGGGGATAGGGCATAGCTGAACAAAAGGCAGCAGAAACTTCTACAGATTTCATCATCCCTGTCTGACAGCTCTGAAGAGAGCTGTGGTTCTCCCAGCATGGTGTTTGAGATCTGAGAACGGGCAGACTGCCTCCTCAGTAGGTCCCTGACCCCCGTGTAGCCTAACTGGGAGACACCTCCCAGTAGGAGTCGACTGACACCTAATAGAGGCGGGTGCCCCTCTGGGACAAAGCTTCCAGAGGAAGGATCAGGCAGCAATATTTGCTGTTCTGCAGCCTCCACTGGCAATACCCAGGCAAAGAGGGTCTGGAACGGACCTCCAGCAAACTCCAACAGACCTGTAGCTGAGGGACTTGTTAGAAGAAAAACACAACAAACAGAAAGGAATAGCATTGACATCAACAAAAAGGACATCCACACCAAAACCCCATCTGTAGGTCACCAACATCAAAGACCAAAGGTAGATAACACCACAGAGATGGGGAGAAAACAGAGCAGAAAAGCTGAAAATTCAAAAAACTAGAGCGCCTCCTCTCCTCCAAAGGATCACAGCTCCTCACCAGCATCGGAACAAAGCTAGATGGAGAATGACTTTGATGAGCTGACAGAAGTAGGCTTCAGAGGGTCGGTAATAACAAACTTCTCTGAGCTAAAGAAGGATGTTGGACCCCATCGCAAGGAAGCTAAAAACCTTGGAAAAAGATTAGACGAATGGGTAACTAGAATAAACAGTGTAGAGAAGACCTTAAATGACCTGAAGGGGCTGAAAACCATGGCACGAGAACTACGTGAAACATGCACAAGCTTCAATAGCTGATTTGATTAAGAGGAAGAAAGGGTATCAGAGATTGAAGATCAAATGAATGAAATAGAGAGAGAAGAGAAGTTTAGAGAAAAAAGAGTAAAAAGAAATGAACAAAGCCTCCAAGAAATATGGGACCATGTGAAAAGACCAAATCTACGTTTGATTAGTGTACCTGAAAGTGATGAGGAGAATGGAACCAAGTTGGAAAACACTCTTCAGGATAATATCCAGGAGAACTTCCCCAACCTAGCAAGGCAGGCCAACATTCAAATTCAGGAAATACGAAGACCACCACAAAGATACTCCTCAAGAAGAACAACCTCAAGACACATAATTGTCAGATTCACCAAGGTTGAAATGAAGGAAAAAATGTTAAGGGCAGCCAGAGAGAAAGGTCGGGTTATCCACAAAGGAAAGCCCATCAGACTAACAGCGGATCTCTTGGCAGAAACTCTTCAAGCCGAAGAGAATGGGGGGCCAATATTCAACACTCTTAAAGAAAAGAATTTTCAACCTAGAATTTCATATCCAGTCACACTAAGCTTCATAATTGAAGGAGAAATAAAATCCTTTACAGACAGGTAAGCAAATGCTTAGAGATTTTGTCGCCATCAGACCTGCCTTACAAGAGCTCCTGAAGGAAGCATTAAACATGGAAAGGAACAACTTGTACCAGCCACTACAAAAACATGCCAAATTGTAGAGACTATCGATGCTAGGAAGAAACTGCATCAACTAACGGGCAAAATAACCAGCTAACATCATAATGACAGGAGCAAATTCACACATAACAATATTAACCTGACTTCAAACTATACTACAAGGCTATAGTAACCAAAACAGCATTGCACTGGAACCAAAACAGAGATATAGACCAATGGAACAGAACAGAGCCTTCAGAAATAATACCACCCATCTACGAGCATCTGATCTTTGAAAAACCTGACAAAAACAAGAAATGGGGAAAGGATTCCCGATTTAATAAATGGTGCTAGGAAAACTAGCTAGTCCTATGTAGAATGATGAAACTGGATCCCTTCCTTAACATCTTATACAAAAATTAATTCAAGATGGATTAAAAACTTAAATGTTAGACCTAAAACCATAAAAACCCTAGGAGAAAACCTAGGAAATACCATTCAGGACTCAGGCATAGGCAAGGACTTCATGACTGAAACGCCAAAAGCAATGGCAACAAAAGCCAAAATAGACAAATAGGATCTCATTAAACTAAAGAGTTTCTGCACAGCAAAAGAAACTACCATCAGAGTGAACAGGCAACCTACAGAAAGGGAAAAAAATTTTTGCAATCTACCCATCTGACAAAGGCTAATATCCAGAATCTATAAAGAACTTAAAGAAATTTACAAGAAAAAAACAACCCCATCAAAAAGTGGGCAAAGGATATGAACAGACATTTCTCAAAAGAAGACACTCTCACCCTAATACTGTGCTTTTCCAATGGTCTTAGCAAACGGCACACCAGGAGATTATATCCTATGCCTGGCTCGGAGGGTCCCATGCCCACGGAGCCTCGCTCACTGCTAGCACAGCAGTCTGAAATCAACTGCAAGGCTGGGGGAGGGATGTCTGCCATTGCTGAGGCTTGAGTAGGTAAACAAAGCAGCCAGGAAGCTCGAACTAGGTGGAGCCCACCGTAGCTCAAGGAGGCCTGCCTGCCTCTGTAAACTCCATCTCTGGGGGAAGGGCATAACTGAACAAAAGGCGGCAGAAACTTCTGCAGACTTAAACATCCCTGTCAGCTTTGAAGAGAGTGGTGGTCCTCCCAGCACGGAGTTTGAGATCTGAGAACAGACAGTCTGCCTCCTCAAGTGGGTCACTGACCCCAGAGTAGCCTAACTGGGAGACATCTCCCAGTAGGGGCTGACTGACACCTCATACAGCCGGATGCCCCTCTGAGATGAAGTTTCCAGAAGAAGGATCACGTGGCAACATTTACCGTTGTGCAATATTTGCTGTCCTGCAGCCTCCGCTGGTGATACCCAGCAAACAGCGTCTGGAGTGGACCTCCAGCAAACTCCAACAGATCTGCAGCTGAGGGTCCTGACTGTTAGAAGGAAAACTAAGAAACACAAAGGACATCCACACCAAAACCCCATCTGTACATCACCATCATCAAAGACCAAAGGTAGATAAAACCACAAAGATGGGGAGAAACCAGAGCAGAAAAGCTGAAAATTCTAAAAATCAGAGTGTCTCTTCTCCTACAAAGGAATGCAGCTCCTCACCAGCATACGGAACAAAGTTGGACAGCGAATGACTTTGACAAGTTGAGAGACGAGGGCTTCACACGATCAGTAATAACAAACTTCTCCAAGCTAAAGGAGGACGTTCGAATCCATTGCAAAGAAGCTAAAAACCGGCCGTGCGCGGTGGCTCAAGCCTGTAATCCCAGCACTTTGGGAGGCCGAGACGGGCGGATCACGAGGTCAGGAGATTGAGACCATCCTGGCTAATACGGTGAAACCCTGTCTCTACTAAAAAATAAAAAAACTAGCTGGGCGAGGTGGCAGGCGCCTGTAGTCCCAGCTACTCAGGAGGCTGAGGCAGGAGAATGGCCTAAACCCGGGGGGCGGAGCTTGCAGTGAGCTAAGATCCAGCCACTGCACTCCAGCCTGGGCGACAGAGCGAGACTCCATCTCAAAAAAAAAAAAAAAAAAAAAAAAAAAAAAAAAAGAAGAAGCTAAAAACCTTGAAAAAAGATTAGACAAATGGCTAACTAGAATAAACGGCATAGAGAAGACCTTAAATAACCTGATGGAGCTGAAAACCGTGGCACGAGAACTACGTAATGCTTGCACAAGCTTCAGTAGCTGATTCGATCAAGTGGAAGAAAGGGTATCAGAGATTGAAGATCAAATGAATGAAATGAAGCAAGAAGAGAAGTTTAGAGAAAAAAAAAGAAACAAACGAAGCCTCCAAGAAATATGGGACGATGTGAAAAGACCAAATCCACGTTTGATTGGTGTACCTGAAAGTAATAAGGAGAATGGAACCAAGCTGGAAAACACTCTTCCGGAAATTATCCAGGAGAACTTCCCCAACCTAGCATGGCAGGTCAACATTCAAATTCAGGAAATACAGAGAGCACCAGAAAGATACTCCTCAAGAAGAGCAACCCTAAGAAACATAATTGTCAGATTCACCAAGGTTGAAATGAAGGAAGAAATGTTAAGGGCAGCCAGAGAGAAAGGTCAGGTTATCCAGAAAGGGAAGCCCATCAGACTAAGACGGATCTCTTGGCAGAAACTCTACAAGCCGGGGGGGGGGGGCAATATTCAACATTCTTAAAGAAAATAATTTTCAACCCAGAATTTCATATGCAGCCAAACTAAGCTCCATAAGTGAAGGGGAAATAAAATCCTTTACAGACAGGCAAATGCTGAGAGATTTTGTCACCACCAGGCCTGCCTTACAAGAGCTTCTGAAGGAAGCGCTAAACATGGAAAGGAACAACTGGTACCAGTCACTGCAAAAACATGCCAATTGTAAAGACCATCAATGCTAGGAAGAAACTGCATCAACTAATGAGCAAAATAACCAGCTAACATCATAATGAGAGGAGCAAATTCACACATAACAATATTAATCTTAAATGTAAGTGGACTAAATGCTCCAATTAAAAGACACAGACTGGCAAACTGGATAAAGAGTCAAGACCCATCAGTGTGCTGTATTCAGGAGACCCATCTCACGTGCAGAGATACACATAGGCTCAAAATAAAGGGATGGAGGAAGACCTACCAAGCAAATGGAAAGAAAAAAAAAAAAAAAAAAAAGCAGGGGTTGCAATCCTAGTCTTTGATAAAACAGACTTTAAACCATCAAAGATCAAAAGAGACAAAGAAGGCCATTACATAATGGTAAAGGGATCAATTCAACAGGAAGAGCTAACTCTCCTAAATATATATGCACCCAATACAGGAGCACCCAGATTCATAAAGCAAGTCCTTAGAGACTTACAAAGAGACTTAGACTCCCACACAATAATAATGGGAGATTTTAACACCCCACTGTCAACATTAGACAGATCAACGAGACAGAAAGTTAACAAGGATATCCAGGAATTGAAATCAGCTCTGCATCAAGCGTACCTAATAGACATCTACAGAACTCTCCACCCCAAATCAACAGAATATACATTCCTCTTAGCACCACATCGCACTTATTCCAAAATTGACCACATAGTTGGAAGTAAAGCACTCCTCAGCAAATGTTAAAGAACAGAAATTATAACAAACTGTCTCTCAGACCACAGTGCAAACTAGAACTCAGGATTAAGAAACTCACTCAAAACCACTCTAATACATGGAAACTGAACAACCTGCTCTGGAATGACTACTGGGTACATAAGGAAAAGAAGACAGAAATAAAGAATGTTCTTTGAAACCAATGAGAACAAAGACACAACATACCAAAATCTCTGGGACACATTTAAAACAGTGTGTAGAGGGAAATTTGTAGCACTAAATGCCCACAAGAGAAAGCTGGAAAGATCTAAAATTGACACCCTAACATCACAATTAAAAGAACTAGAGAAGCAACAGCAAACACATTCGAAAGCTAGCAGAAGGCAAGAAATAATTAAGATCAGAGGAGAACTAAAGGAGATAGAGACACAAAAAACCCTTAAAAAAAAAAAGCAACGAATCCAGGAGCTGGTTTTTTGAAAAGATCAACAAAATTGATAGACTGTTAGCAAGACTAATAAAGAAGAAAAGAGAGAAGAATCAAACAGACAGAATAAAAAATGATTAAGGGGATATCACCACCAATCCCAAAGAAATACAAACGCCCATCAGAGAATACTATAAAGACCTCCACGCAAATAAATTAGAAAATCTAGAAGAAATGGATAAATTCCTGGACACATACACCCTCCCAAGACTAAACCAGGAAGAAGTTGAATCCCTGAATAAACCAATAACAGGTTCTGAAATTGAGGCAATAATAAATAGCCTACCCACCAAAAACAGTCCAGGACCAGACGGATTCACAGCCGAATTCTACCAGAGGTACAAGGAGGAGCTGGTACCATTCCTTCTGAAACTATTCCAATCAATAGAGAAATTGGGAATCCTCCCTAACTCATTTTATGAGGCCAGCATCATCCTGATACCAAAGCCTGGCAGAGACATAACAAAAAAAGAGAATTTTAGACCAATATCCCTGATGAGCATTGATGCAAAAATCCTCAATAAAATAATGGCAAACCGAATCCAGCAGCACATCAAACAGCTTATCCACCATGATCAAGTTGGCTTCATCCCTGGGATGCAAGGCTGGTTCAACATATGCAAATCAATAAACGTAATCCATCATATAAACAGAATCAAACACAAAAACCATATAATTATCTCAATAGATGCAGAAAAGGCCTCTGACAAAAGTGAACAGTGCTTCATACTAAAAACTCTCAATAAACTAGGTATTGATGGGATGTATCTCAAAATAATAAGAGCTATTTATGCAAACCCATAGCCAATATCATACTGAATGGGCAAAAACTGGAAACATTCCCCTCCATCCTTTTTTTTTTTGAGATGGAGTCTCGCTCTGTCACCCAGGCTGGAGTGCAGTGGCATGATCTTGGCTCACTGCAAGCTCTGCCTCCTGGGTTCATGCCATTCTTCTGTCTCAGCCTCCTGAGTAGCTAGGAGGGACTACAAGTGCCCACCACCACACCTGGCTAATTGTTTCTTTTTTTTTTTTTTTTTTAGTAGAGACCGGGTTTCACCGTGTTAGCCAGGATGGTCTTGATCTCCTGACCTCGTGATCCATCTGCCTTGGCCTCCCAAAGTCCTGGGATTACACGCATGGGCCACCACACCTGGCCAGGAAGCATTCCCTTTGAAAACTGGCACAAGACAGGGATGCCCTCTCTCACCACTCCTATTCAACATAGTGTCAGAAGTTCGGGCCAGGGCAATCAGGTAGGAGACAGAAATAAAGGGTATTCAACTAGGAAAAGAGGAAGCCAAATTGTCCCTGTTTGTAGATGACATGATTGTATATTTAGAAAACCCCATTGCCTCAGCCCAAAATCTGCTTAAGCTGATAAGCAACTTCAGCAAAGTCTCAGGATACAAAATCAATGTGGAAAAATCACAAGCATTCGTATACACCAGTAACAGACAGAGAGCCAAATCATGAATGAACTTCCATTCACAATTGCTTCAAAGAGAATAAAATACCTAGGAATCCAACTTACAAGGGATGTGAAGGACCTCTTCAAGGAGAACTACAAACCACCGCTCAGTGAAATAAAAGAGGACACAAACAAATGGAAGAACATTCCATGCTCATGGATAGGAAGAATCAGTATTGTGAAAATGGCCATACTGCCCAAGGTAATTAATAGATTCAATGCCATCCCCATCAAGCTACCAAAGACTTTCTTCACAGAATTGGAAAAAACGACTTTAAAGTTCATATGGAACCAAAAAAGAGTCTCCATTGCCAAGACAATCCTAAGCCAAAAGAACAAAGCTGGAGGCATCACGCTACCTGACTTCAAACTGTACTACAAGGCTACAGTAACCAAAACAGCATGGTACTGGTACCAAAACAGAGATATAGACCAATGGAAGAGAACAGAGCCCTCAGAAGTAATACCACACTTCTACAAGCATCTGATCTTTGACAAACCTGACAAAAACAAGAAATGGCGAAAGGATTCCCGATTTAATAATTGGTGCTGGGAAAACTGGCTAGCCATATGTAGAAAGCTGAAACTGGATCCCTTCCTTACACCTTATATAAAAATTAATTCAAGATGGATTAAAGACTTAAATGTTAGACCTAAAACCATAAAAACTCTAGAAGAAAACCTAGGCAATACCATTCAGGACATAGGCATGGGCAAGGACTTCATGTCTAAAACACCAAAAGCAATGGCAACAAAAGCCAAAATGGACAAATGGGATCTAATTAAACTAAAGAGCTTCTGCACATCAAAAGAAACTACCATCAGAGTGAACAGGCAACCTACAGAATGGGAGAAAATTTTTACAATCTACCCATCTGACAAAGGGCTAACATCCAGAATCTACAAAGAACTTAAATAAATTCACAAGAAAAAAATGAAACAACCCCATCAAAAAGTAGGCCCAAGATATCAAAAGAAGACATTTATGCAGCCAACAGACACATGAAAAAATGGTCATCATCACTGGCCATCAGAGAAATGCAAATCAAAACCACAATCAGATACCATCTCACACCAGTTAGAATGGTGATCATTAAAGTCAGGAAAAAACAGGTGCTGGAGAGGATGTGGAGAAATACGAACACTTTTACACTGTTAGTGGGACTGTAAACTAGTTCAACCATTGTGGAAGACAGTGTGGCGATTCCTCAAGGATCTACAATTAGAAATACCATTTGACCCAGCCATCCCATTACTGGGTATATATCCAAAGGACTATAAATCATCCTGCTATAAAGACACATGCACATGTATGTTTATTGTGGCACTATTCACAATAGGAAAGACTTGGAACCAACCCAAATGTCCATCAATGATAGACTGGATTAAGCAAATGTGGCACATATACAACATAGAATACTATGCAGCCATAAAAAAGGATGAGTTCATGTCCTTTGCAGCGACATGGATGAAGATGGAAACCATCATTCTGAGCAAACTATCACAAGGACAGAAAACCAAACACCGCATGTTCTCACTCATAGGTGGGAACTGAACAATGAGAACACTCGAACACAGGGTGGGGAACATCACACACTTGGGCTTGTCATGGGGTCGGGGGAGGGATAGCATTAGGAGAAATACCTAATGTAAATGATGGCTTGATGGGTGCACCAGGCCAGCATGGCACATGTATACCTATGTAACGAGCCTGCATGTTGTGCACACACACCCTAGAACTTAATTTAAAAAAAAAACAAAAAACAAAAACCAGAAAGATATTCTGACACATCTTACAAAAACAAAGGCTGAGATCATTATGCTAAAAAAAATAGTCGGCCGGGCGCGGTGGCTCAAGCCTGTAATCCCAGCACTTTGGGAGGCCGAGACGGGCGGATCATGAGGTCAGGAGATCGAGACCATCCTGGCTAATACGGTGAAACCCCGTCTCTACTAAAAAATACAAAAAAACTAGCCGGGCGACGAGGCGGGCGCCTGTAGTCCCAGCTACTCGGGAGGCTGAGACAGGAGAATGGCGTGAACCCGGGAGGCGGAGCTTGCAGTGAGCTGAGAGCCGGCCACTGCACTCCAGCCTGGGCGGCAGAGCAAGACTCCGTCTCAAAAAAAAAAAAAAAAAAAATAGTCAAAAAGAAACAGATATCAATTAGTGATACCAATATAAAAATCAGTCAAATGTATAGAAACAGTAAGTAAAATGGTGTTTCCCAAGAGCTGAAGAGAGGAAAAGGGCAGTTTGTTTATTGAGTACTACATTTTACTTTTGTAAGATAAAATTAATCTGAAGATCCATTGCAGGCCGGGCGTGGTGGCTCAAGCCTGTAATCCCAGCACTTTGGGAGGCTGAGATGGGCGGATCACGAGGTCAGGAGATCGAGACCATCCTGGCTAAGCCGGTGAAACCCCGCCTCTACTAAAAAATACAAAAAACTAGCTGGGCAAGGTGGCGGGCACCTGTAGTCCCAGCTACTCAGGAGGCTGAGGCAGGAGAATGGCATAAACCCAGGAGGCGGAGCTTGCAGTGAACTGAGATCAGGCCACTGCACTCCAGCCTGGGCAAGAGACAGAGACTCCGTCTGAAAAAAAAAAAAAAAGATCCATTGCAAAATAATGTAAATGCACTTAACTCCACTAGACTGTATACCTGAAAATGTTTAAGATGGCAATTTTATGTTTTTCATCACAATTAAATATTTACATCTACCTAAAAAGGTTACATTTTTAAAAAATCACCTTCAAATAACAAGTGTTTCTCTCACAGAGTAACATATAATCAAACAATAAATAGATGGTAAATTTACGGTTTCTTTGACTACTCACCTACACAAGGAAACACTGATGACTACCCAAGAAAATAAATAATTTATAAACAAAGTAGGGCAATATTTATACAGGCAAATACCACATAGGTAACTTTTATAGGCAACGGAAATGTCATTCATATATACAGACACACACACATATATATAAATTTGCTCCAATGATTTATACATGGTCATAAAAGGTACAAAGTGGAAAATTACCATACAAATATGAAGATTAAAAACACACAAAAAAGTAAATGATCGAGGAGAACCTACATGAAAAGAGACTCCCCAGTAAAATACAGTTGAAAACAAGAAAAAAAATTCTGACCTATAAAATACTGAATATAGACGTATCATAAAAACAATCCTTTGGCCGGGCGCGGTGGCTCAAGCCTGTAATCTCAGCACTTTGGGAGGCCGAGACGGGCGGATCACAAGGTCAGGAGATCGAGACCATCTTGGCTAACACGGTGAAACCCTGTCTCTACTAAAAATACAAAAAACAAAACAAAACAAAACAAAACAAAACAAAAAAAAAACAATCCTTTAAATAACTAGTTTTCAACTGTGAACTTATGAAGAGCTGACATTTTGAATCTTTGACATGCAATGTACTGCAGTAAAAGCAAATGCATTTCAATAATTAATAAAATGCTCTGAGAATGAAGCATTTCAATACGTTTAGTTATTACACAATGTGTAAATCTGAGTATTTTATTTCAGAAAATCTGAATTTGTAATCAGATAAATTTGACATAGAACATACCGGAAAGTGAAACATATAAGGGGAGTGACATAGCAAGATGGCAGAATAGGTTTTCTACCCACATTTTCTACACTAACAAAAATGCAGCAGTTAAGCCCTGACAAAACAACCTTTATGGGAACTTTGGAACCCATTTGTAAGACTGCAAACTGAAGACTGAGGAGGGCTGTATTGAGAGGGCATGTCCTTGCTTGAGTGGCATATTTGACTACAATAGTTCCAGCTACAGAATGAAATGTAACTGATTCTCATTGTAAACATAGCTATAGATCATTTGGTTTTGTTTATGTCACTAGCATCATCTGCCAAGACACTTAGGAGGATTCATAATGTCCTGTATCTCAGGTGAAAGGCCTTTAGATGTTAGTTCTGTCTGTGATCTCTGAATTACCCCAAAATCCACCCCTTGCACATGTCAGTCATGATGTGGAAGAAATCCTACTCACACAGGGACCCACAGATAGAAATATCCATCTGTGCCCCTGGATGTAGGCTTGACAATATTCATTTGATGGTGGATCTTGACATGGCACTACAATTTGGCTCCAAGTCCACGCAAACAAAATCCAGGAGGAGTTTTTCCTAACCTGTGATCTGCCAAAAAGCACAGCTATATGTGCCCCTGTAGACATGCTGGCTGACTTTATTCCCACTGTGAATTGTGAAGCAGTCCTATAACCAGACTCCAATCCCTGGCAGCTAGAGTCTGGGAGAAGTCCTGCCCACCCAGAAATCTGGAGGGAGAAATGTCATGAACCCAAAAACAAACCTGAAGACTTTGGTCTCAGCTGTGTATGCTGAAGCAGCCCTATGAATCAGTTTCACACCCTCTCAGCTGTGATGAAGGGTCAGTACTGCTCATCTAGAAACCTGTCCAATGACTAGGTTAGAGCATTTCCAAACATCCAGCAAGAGCGAAATAGCAGGAGCCACACCTGCTCATATTTATTGTATCAGCATCTCCATTTGCAGATATTAACTGGGTTTTGCTTTTTTTCTCAGCACGAGTCTTATTGATCAAGATCTTAAAGTTCAGTATCCTCAGAAAATAGAATCCTCAACTGTCTGATGCTTTAATAACAGGTCTACCAAGCATGAACTTCACTGTAGACCCAGTAGTAGTTACGTGACCAGGATCCAATTCAGTTGACTGTGATCTTAGTGACAATCTCATCAGCCCAGAAATCCAATACAAGATATTTACCTCCCCAAACTAGTCTATAATGACTGAAAGAAGTATTTACTACTTCAGATGCAAGAACATCAAAACAAGGCTTCACAGATTATGAAGGATCAGGCAAACCTAACAGCACAAAAGGAAACTAAACACGTTCCAGGAACGACTAACAATAAAACACAGATCTAGAAAATGTCTAACAGAGAATTCAAAGTAATTACCTTAAAAAATCTCAATAAAGGCCAGGCGCGGTGGCTCACGCCTGTAATCCCAGCACTTTGGGAGGCCGAGACGGGCGGATCACAAGGTCAGGAGATCGAGACCACCCTGGCTAATACGGTGAAACCCCGTCTCTACTAAAGAATACAAAAAACTAGCCGGGCGACGAGGCGGGCGCCTGTAGTCCCAGCTACTTGGGAGGCGGAGGCAGGAGAATGGCGTAAACGCGGGAGGCGGAGCTTGCAGTGAGCTGAGATCCGGCCACCGCACTCCAGCCTGGGCGACAGAGCCAGACTCCGCCTCAAAAACAAAACAAAACAAAACAAAAAACTGGGGGCATCATACTTTTTTTTTTTTTTTGAGATTAAGTCCAGCTCTGTCATGCAGGCTGGAGAGCAGTGGCACGATCTAGGCTCACTGCAACCTCTGACTCTTGGGTTCAAGCAATTCTCCTGCCTCAGCCTCCCGAGTAGCTGGGATTACAAGTGCCCACTACCGCGTCTGGCTAGTTTTTGTATATTCTTAGTAGAGACAGGGTTTCACCATATTGGCCAGGCTAGTCTTGAACTCCTGATCTCAAGTGATCCGCCCACCTCGGTCTCCAAGGTGCTGGGATTACAGGTGTGAGCCACCTTGTCTGGCAGGCATCATGCTTTCTAATTTCAAACTTTCAAAACGAAAGACTGAAATGTCATGAAATCTTAAAACTCATGGAGAAAACATATGGAAAAACCTTGTTGATATTGGTCTCGGCAATAACTTTTTTTGAAATGACATCAACAGCACAACAACAAAACAAAATATAAACAAGTGAGACTGCATCAAAGTAAACAGCTTGTGCACATCAAAGGAAAAAATAAAAACAAAATTTTTTAAAACTCTACCGGCCGGGCATAGTGGCTCATGCCTGTAATCCCAGTACTTTGGGAGGCCGAGGTGGGCGGATCATGAGGTCAGGAGATCAAGACCATTCTGGCTAACACGGTGAAATCCCATCTCCATTAAAAATGCAAAAAACTAGCCGGGCAAGGTGGCGGGCGCCTGTAGTCCCAGCTACTCAGGAGGCTGAGGCAGGAGAATGGTGTGAACCCGGGAGGCGGAGCTTGTAGTGAGCCGAGATCGAGTCACTGTACTCCAGCCTGGGCGACACAGCCAGACTCTTGTCTCAAATAAATAAATAAATAAATAAATAAAATAAACTAGGCCAGGCACGGTGGCTCACTCGTGTAATCCTAGCACTTAGGGAGGCTGAGGCGGGTGGATCACCTGAGGTCAGGAGTTCGAGACTAGCCTGACCAATATGGAGAAATTCCGTCTCTACTAAAAATACATAATTAGCCGGGCATGGTGGCACATGACTGTAATTCCAGCTACTTGGGAGGCTGAGGCAGGAGAATCACTTGAACCCAGGAGCCGGAGGTTGTGGTGAGCCAAGAGTGTGCCATTGCACTCTAGCCTGGGCAACAAAAGTGAAATTCCATCTCAAAAAAAAAAAAAAAAAAAAAAGAATAAACTAGAAGTATCATATAATCCAGCAATACCACTTCTGGGCATACTACCAAAGGAAATAAAATTAGTACCTCAAAGAAATATCTTCCCCCCCATGTTTATTGTAGTACTGTTTACAATAGCCAATATATGGTATGTGTGTATGTGTGTGTATATATATACATATATATATATATATATACACACACACACAGGATACTATTCAACCATAAGAGAGAAGGAAATCTAGCCATTTACAACATGGATAGACCTGGAGAACATTATGCTAAAGGAAATAAGCCAAACACAGAAAGACAAAGAAACTAAATTTTCTCAGTTAGATAGGAAATCTAAAACTGTAAACTCATGGAAGCAGACAGCAGAATGGTAGTTGTTAGTGCCTAGGGTGGGAATATGAGATGTTGTTCAAGAGTACAAATTTTTAGTTGTAAGTTGAGTAAATCTGAGAAATCTAATGTATATTAGCATTAGATTACCAAAATAGCATTGCATTTATAGTTAATACTATAATGTATGCTTTACATTTGCTACAACAGTAGGCCTTAAGTGTTCTTACTACCAAACAAAATGGTTATCCAGGTGAAGTAATAAATTTCTTCATGAACTTGACTATATTGTTTCACAATGTAGATGCATATCAAATCATCATGTTGTACCTATTAAAGTTATGTAATTTTTACTTATCAGAAAAATCCATGTCACACAAACACAGATGTACAGTAAGTCCTCACTTAATGTTCAAATTAGGTTCTTAAAAACTGCATTGCTAAATAAAACAATGTTGCTATATACCATTCAAACATAACTCTTGTTTATATCAATTAAACTCTGGAAAACTAGTTTTCTTAAACAATATGTTGCTTCCCTCAGTTTCCAAGAACCGATCAACAATGTTAAGTGAGAATTTACTACACACTTAAATAACTTATACAGGTGTGTGTGTAAGACACACATTTTTATATAGCTACAGAGAGATACATTTCAAAGACAGAATCTCAACAGACTTCCTACTAAGACAAAATTATAATAGTTATTAACAAATAAGAGAATAATTGAGAGCTTAACATACACTTAGCAATGTTCTACGCTGGTAAATGACATAGCACATTTATGCTGGTTAATGATACAGTGCATTTAAGAAATACAGAAGGTGAGTAGATACTTGAATCCAGTGGTGTCCAACCCTTTGAATGCAAGGACTTTTTTTGCTTATCTTCTGTGGTGGAGGATATCACAAAAATTTTTCAAAAACTTTTTTTTTTTGAGACAGTTTCACTCTTATTGCCCAGGCTGTAGTGCCATGGTGAAATCTCGGCAAACCACAACCTCCGCTTCCCGGGTTCAAGCAATTCTCCTGCCTCAGCCTACCAAGTAGCTGGGATTACAGGAATGCGCCACCACACCCAGCTAATTTTGTATTTTTAGTAGAGACGGGGTTTCTCCATGTTGGTCAGGCTGGTCCCGTACTCCCGATCTCAGGTGATCCGAGCTCAGCAGCTATCATTAGTGTTAGTGTATTTTATGTGTGCCCCAAGACAATTCTTCTTCCAGTGTGGCCCAGGGAAGCCAAAATGTTAGAAACCCATGCTTTAAACTATATTATAATTTCAAAATTTGCACATATAGAGTTTAAATTACAAGTAAGTTTATACTAAAACAGTAACATTTTGAAGTGAAATAACATTACATTTTTTTCATATTTGGGAAGTGCTTATTGTTCTGATAAAATTGCTGTGTAAGAATTTTTGTAGAATTACATTTGCAACCTCCATAGGATTAAGGAACACTAAGTAGAAAAGACGCAACATCTGTCCCTGGTGTTCCTGGGATTTCTGAACCGAATCCCAGTATGTCCACTACTCACGTTACACATTTCAGATATGACACAAAAAGAATATTTGAAAAAAATACTTTGACATAGAGCTCCTCAATAACACAAATATTTCAATGTCTCCAAAAGCAATGGAACAGCAGTCACATCATGCAGCCCCCTTATAAACGATAAAGTGGACATTAGTTCTCCCTGTAAACTTAAAGGGAGATCACTAAAGCAAAAAGAGAATTCTTTGAAGATTAACAGCATGAGACAGAAAAAATGCAGCTTTTTCAGAAATTATTTTCATTGGAGCAGAGCTTCCCAAACTACCTGGTTTTTTTTGTTTTTTTTTTTTTTGAGACGGAGTCTAGCTCTGTCACCGGGCTGGAGTGCAGTGGTGTGATCTTGGCTCACTGAAACCTCCACCTCCCGAGTTCAAGTGATTCTCCTGCTTTAGCCTCCTGAGTAGCTGGGACTCCAGGTGCACACCACCATACCCAGCTAATTTTTGTATTTTTAGTAGAGACGGGGTTTCACCATGCTGGCCAGGATGATCTCCATCTCTTGACCTCATGATCCACCTGCCTCAGCCTCCCAAAGTGCTTGGATTACAGCCGTTAGCCACTGCACCCGGCCCCAAACCACATTTTAAGGCCTGGCTTCCTTCTTGACCTTTGGTCCCCTTGCCTGTGTCCTCTGCTTCATTCACTCTCACCTACCTGGGGGTCTGGCTACGATCTTACGTATCTTCACATTGTAGGGCTCTTTTCTTTGCTCCAGGCAGGTGACCAGGTCTGGGTTAGAGATAGCAACACCTGTTTAAAAAAAAAAAAAAAAAAAAGAATAACATGAGTATTGTTGGGGATTCTCCAATTACCAACCTAGTATTATGCTAAGCAGAATAGAGAGATATTATGGAAGATTCTAGAAAATTAATCCAAAAATTGTTTCCTGACAGAATCTTTAGAATATTTAAGTATTTTAAATCTGCAGGTTCTAAGTTCCACTACCCAGTATTACTGAATAAAAAATAACTAGTGCAAATTGGATTTTAAGATGTGGGAAACAATATTTCATGTCATTGAACTTCTAGAATTACCACTAATCTAGAGTGAAGGACTCAAAATAGCTCAAGAAAAGAGAAGGTTTATGTAAAGATAAAACATAAAAGTTCCCAGGAGAAATTCTTCAAAGGAATAAAATAAAGCTCTGAGGTGAATTAGGAATTATGTATTAAAGTTATCCTCACCCAGGGAGACCAGGTTCCTGTAGTTCTCCAACATCACATCTCTATACAAATTCTGCTGGGCAGGATCCAGGCATTTCCACTCTTCTGGAGAGAATTCTATGGCCACATCCCTGAATGTTAAGAGTTCCTGAAAATACATACGTATCAAGTGACAGAGTTCTTAATTTGACTACAGGTGAAATGAGTTAAGAGAACTAGTTCTGACATGTGACTGACTAGGATTATCTGACAAAATAACTTTCAATACAGTAATGTTCTCTAAAGTATTCTATAGCTCTGCAGAAAAAGGAAGGCATTCCAACAGTTTCTGTTGCTGCAACAAAAATAATGGGCTACACTGACACGCCCCTACCAAAACCAAGCAGAGTAGGCCCTGTGACCTCCTGGAACAAAGCGTGAACTCACCTTTCAGTAAAGTATCTGGAAGCCCTCATGCGTGACCCTGGCCTCACTGTAGAATCATGCAAGGAACTGAATTTTAAAAATAAGGATGTTTTCACCCAGAAAAATAGACAGGATCTGTGAAGAGGGTACAACTGATAGTTTCTCTTCAGACTGTCCATGTGATCCTACTGGAAGACTGGGCTGAAGGTCACTGAGCTAAGCACTGCCTCTCAAGCTTCAATGTACATATAAATTATTTGATACTCAAGGCCTCACTGTAAGTAACAAAATTCTGCAGGTTTGAAAAGGGTCCATGAATTAGCTTTTTACAGCAAGTCTCCTGTTAATGTTGATGCTCCTCTCTCTAGACCCATTATAGTACCACTCAGTTAGAGAAAGCAGACACACAGCACACAGAGTCCCTTACCCCAAACCGTTATCACAACACAAATACTTTTTATCCCAAGACAAGACCACCAATCATCATTCTGAAACATGGCATTCTCTGTAGACCCTGTAAGGTTATAGAAGTTGGAAATGGTGGCAATGTCTGAGTTAAGTCTGCATCTGAAAAACAACATGGGCACCTGCATTAATGCCATCTTTATGGGGCATGTAATATGTGCTCAGACATATGTCACAGAGCACTGTGATGGGAAGCTCACATTATGTGTGTTAATTCTCATAACATTCTCGGAGGTAGAAACTAAGTGTCCCATACTTCCCAGATTTAAATGCAGGGCCCAGAATTTCCATTTCCTTTCTGTTTCCCCTGACTGATTTTTTTTTTAATGTATAGAATAATAGCTAAATATAAATAGATGGGAGAGAGCCAAAAAGAAAGTGTTAAGTACAATTCAGAAGAATTCTTTATTTTTGTGTTTGTATTTACTTGGAGACTTGTAAGAAAAAGCCCCTGAATCTGCAGGGATGAAGAACAGGTTGCTAGGTGGGATGTCTCTAGAAACACTAGTTTTAATTTTATAGAAAAGATTTAAGGCCCCAAGGTAAATAGTTTTTCCCTATTTATTGGCTTTTGGGTTTCAGAAAATTGTGGGCACCAGCTCTGGAGAGAAGGTAGGAGTAGCCACCCGAAACTCTGATCTCCTCTACTAATCAGTTCTGTGAGAGATTTCAGTGTGGCCTCAGACCTGGATGAGGACCAGAAGAGGGTGGATCTCGACAGGGATGGGACAGAAAGTGGGCCCTAGGCTTCTGCTCTCTATGTCACTAAGTACTTTCGGTTTTGTCTTTTCTAAGCCTGCCCAAGAGAAATTTGATTCCCAGAATTTGTGAAATATTAATCTATTTTAGCCACTTCTCTGTCTTTTGTATAACATACAGTAACAAGGAATTTAACCAAAACCCTTATGTTTCTCTAGAGCAATTATACTAGAAGTTAAATATTTAGTCTTAGCAAAGTAAACACAATACAAATAATAACAATTTCTCTTCTGTCAATGAATAGCCATTCACGTAGTGGCATCAAAACTCACAAAACAGACTGGGTGCGGTGGCTCACGCCTGTAATCCCAGCACTCTGGGAAGCTGAGACGGGTGGATCACAAGGTCAGGAGTTCGAAACCAGCCTGGCCAATATGGTGAAACCCTGTCTCTACTAAAAATGCAAAAAAAATTAGCCGACGTGGTGGAGGGCGCCTATAGTCCCAGCTACTCAGGAGGTTGAGGCAGGAGAATTGCTTGAACCGGGGAGGTGGAGGTTGCAGTGAGCCGGGATAGCACCACTGCACTCCAGCCTGGGTGACAGAGCGATACTGTCTATTAAAAACAAACAAAAACAAAAAACAAAACAAAACAAAACCTCACAAACACATTAAAGGAGAAGTAGCCCAAAGGAAGCTTAAGTGGCCTGTACAGTTTCCATCTTTGTACTGAACACATGATGCTGAATTCAACCATTTATTCATGTGCTCTAGACTGCAAGTTTGATGGTAGCAACCATGACTGCTTCATGACTTTTTCTAATGAACATCTGAAATAGAAGCAATTAGCTTATTGATCAGTTTGAGTCTTCAGAACTCCTCATTTTTCACCAATACCAGAAAACTGGAGCAACTCTTATCTGGGTACAAACCAAGGAGATTCTTTCTGTGAGGGGAGGAACAAACCTGGATGAATCATTTCTCTTTCTCTGAAATGGAAGCAGAATTAGACCTTGGGGTCAGACTTACCCCAGTCTGCAAGGGACATCATCAAATGTCTCAAATACTCACAGATGCTGGTGAGAGTGTCCCCAGCGACTCTGGGCAGATGCTGCCCCCATAGTGATCCAGGCAGGAGAGACAGACTGACTTTGTGGAGCGCAAACAGAAAATGGAACAGCCCTGGTGGAGCTGCAGATCTTGGATCCAGATGTGAAAGCCCTGTCCCTTTTCAACTCTAAGGCAAGGGGAAGGACAAAAGCACTCTACTCCAATAACAGTCTACAGGGAGGCATAGTTGTGACTATGGCTCTGGAGATTTTGTGGCCCTGAGCTCCCACTGCTAAAGTGCTTGTTTACACTTATAGATTCTGCCACAGGATTCTGTTTACACCAGAAGTCTCGCACACAGCTATACCAGGTAATTGGAGAAGATCTGGAAAACTCAAAGGGCTCCACTCTGAAAGTGGGGCTTATGATGTCTATGTTGACCTCTCGTGATGCAGAAAATGCCTTCTGTGAGTTTTCTGTATGTCTTTTGCCCAAAATCTGGCCCAGTCTTGAGAATCCTAGGCAGAGGCCAGCTTTTATGTGCAGATTCTAGGTAGGATTAATGTGCCTCAGCATTCTTAGGGGTTATAGCAAGCAGAGTAAAACTAGGAGAGATCACCTCCTGGAGACTCCTTCAACACTTTCTAAAGAATATTTTGGCCGGGCGCGGTGGCTCACATCTGTAATCCCAGGACTTTGGGAGGCAGATCACAAGGTCAGGAGTTTGAGGCCAGCCTGGCCAACATGGTGAAACCCTGTCTCTACTAAAAAATACAAAAATCAGCTGGGCATGGTGGCGTGTGCCTGTTGTCCCAGCAGGAGAATTACTTGAACTTGGGAGGCAGAGGTTGCAGTGAGCCAAGATCGTGCCACTGCACTCCCGCCTGGCAACAGGGTGAGATTCTATCTCAAAAACAAACAAACAAACAAAAAAACCATTTTGACCTAAAAGGAAAAAGTTGGGGTAAACATAATATAAGAGAGTTTATTTGAGCCAAAGCCTGAAGATTGCAACCCTGGACCATAAAGCTGCCCTGAATATACACTCCAATTAGAAGCCATTACAAGTATATTTTTAAAGGCAAAAAGAAAGGCACCGGGAACTGACAGAAAGCTGTCAGAAATTCTTACTGGTTTATAGAAGTAACTTTGGTTAGTGATTGGCTATATACATTGTTAAGCTATAAGATGTGGGTTATAGTGTCCAGTATGGCATTATCAGGTTAACTTATATCCATTTGTGGCAATAGCAAGTAATTTCAAAAGACAAATAGTTCAAAGAGGGGAACAGTAGTCGGACTGTGGTCTCATTTTAACACATCACTGGTTCTCGTAATTAAAAGAACTTGTATTTCTCAAATAAAAGTTCTGTTCCTCTCTCAAATCCCAGGACCTAAACTCAGAATTTGGAACTGCACATTTAAGACTTGGAGGGCTAGTAAGCTATGCACATTTGTGGGCATTTGGGCAAGGGGAGAAGGGAGAGAATTGAAGTTCTCAGGTTTAATCATTGCACATGTGTGATCCTGGCTGGAATTACGGGTCCCATGATCTCTGACTCAGTGTCAGATCTGAAGATGCCTGGTGCACTGAAAGAGGTGGAAAAACTGATTGCTATCTTAAAAAGTTATTTTTGTAGAAAACTAGTCTAACTGCTATAGAAGGGACTGCAGATCCCAAATAGAGAGATCATTTCGTTTGCAGCTTTGGGGAGCACTTTGCTGCACTTTGTCGCACAATTGTGGGTTGTGACCATAATCCTGAGAAAGGTTTTTCTCCAAGATGAAGCCTGGTGGGCACTTTTTGTATAAGATCTAGTAATTCTTGACAGTGTGTGGAAAATGTAACTAACAGCAAAATCATCTACAATCCTAAAATACTCTCCACAAAAACAGAACTGCAAGAAAATGTGTTATAGAATTAAACAAAATGTGATGTGCATTACAGGCAATCTACTAAGAGATTGCCAAAACAAAGAGAGACACCATAATTAGCTCTCAAGTAGAAGACTTGACAGTACCATGTATCATACACAGTTTATTACACTTTCACCTTGTAATGTAGGAGGTCATCTGGGTTTTCTAATTGGTAATATTCAAAGGGAAAATAAACTTCCCACAGCTTAGTGACAGAAGGCAGATTTTTTTTTTTTTTTTTTTGAGACGGAGTCTCGCTCTGTCGCCCAGGCTGGAGCGCAGTGGCCGGATCTCAGCTCACTGCAAGCTCCGCCTCCCGGGTTCACACCATTCTCCTGCCTCAGCCTCCCGAGTGGCTGGGACTACAGGCGCCCGCCACCTCGCCCGGCTCTTTTTTTTTTTTTTTGTATTTTTTTAGTAGAGACAGGGTTTCACCATGTTAGCCAGGATGGTCTCGATCTCCTGACCTCGTGATCCGCCCGTCTCAGCCTCCCTAAGTGCTGGGATTACAGGCTTGAGCCACCGCGCCGGGCCAGAAGGCA
Source organism: Rhinopithecus roxellana (assembly GCF_007565055.1). NCBI lineage: Eukaryota > Metazoa > Chordata > Mammalia > Primates > Cercopithecidae > Rhinopithecus > Rhinopithecus roxellana. Next base: position 135,958,078 of record NC_044550.1, read on the forward strand.
GATTTTGAAACATGAAGGCAGGTACCTGCTGAAAGCAACCTCCTACTCTCCTACAGAAATTGTGGAATAAAGGCCGGGCGCGGTGGCTCAAGCCTGTAATCCCAGCACTTTGGGAGGCCGAGACAGATGGATCACGAGGTCAGGAGATCGAGACCATCCTGGCTAACACGGTGAAACCCCGTCTCTACTAAAAAATACAAAAAAAAAAAAAAAAACTAGCCGGGCGAGGTGGCGGGCGCCTGTAATCCCAGCTACTCGGGAGGCTGAGGCAGGAGAATGGCGTGAACCCGGGAGGCGGAGTTTGCAGTGAGCTGAGATCCGGCCACTGCACTCCAGCCTGGGCGACAGAGCCAGACTCCGTCTCAAAAAAAAAAAAAAAAAAAAAAAAATTGTGGAATAAGGTGTATATTCTTGCTATTCACATTTCAAAGCAATAGTTTCCATGTCCTAGATAAAGACAATTTTGAGTAAAAAAAGACAAATCACCTAGTTAACAGATTAAAATGATTTATATATATTTCAAATAAGCAGAGAAAATATTTAAATATAAAAAATTTCAAACTAAATGCTTTAAGGGAGAAGAGCAAAAATTCTTCCCTTATTCTAAAGAGAAAGCATTAAGCCTCTTCTGATTTGTATTTGGTCCTATAACAGCCAGGTCTAAAGGCATGGTCTTGAACTCACTAACGTCTGATTTCTTGTGGCACATGAGGGATGCACTCGGGCAAACTGTGTGCACAGGAAAGACGATTTGTGGGGAAGAAAAGCGCAGAAGAAAGGTGCTATCAAGATCCTTGGGTGGGGGCAAGGCAGGATTGACGAAAGGACTGGTTTGTGCTACAAGTTCAGGCCCAGGCAGGGCTAAGCTCTGACTGATTCCTGAGTCCATAAAGGCAGAGGAGATTAGGATCAGGTGGTCCAAAGCCTAGGTGGGTGAAGAAAACAGATTCCTGCCACAGATCCGGGGTTGAAATGAACCAGGAGTCTTTTGGGCACTGTGTGTGCTCTTAGCAGAAAAAGCTAGGAGCAAAGCTGCCATGGCCACAATTCCTGAGGTTAGAACCCTGTCCTGGGACGAGTGTGGCCATGCGAATGTCCAGTGGGCGTGCTCAGGAGTGGGTTAGCATTGGGTGGGGGCTGGCAGCAGGGTGCAGGGAAGGGACGTTTCTCAGAACTTCTTTCCTCTAAGTTCCCAGTCCCCTCTCCCCGGGAGCAGACCTGGAGGAACAGGACAGTGCCCAGCAGGACCGCGCATGTGCAAAACCCGGCCGCGCCTCCCGCAGACACCAGCGTCTCCCTCCAGCCCAGGCTCAGCCATGTCTTTCTTCTGACAGAAAACCTGCGGAGTTTCCTCAACACCCGTCAATGCTCCAACCCCAACGGGCTGTCCAGCAACTCACTAAAGACCCCACCCAGAGTCAGCGCAGACCCCACAAGCTCAGCGCTCTTCCCGCAACTGCCCCCCTGCAGACGCCAGTCCCTGCCTCTGGACACCCGTCTTCATTTCTGAACGTCTCCAGCAAACCAGGGGCGCCCACACCCTCCTCAAGTTCCATAATGTGGCAGAACCACTCACAGAACTCAGCGAAGCGCTGTGCACACGACACCAGCCTATTCTAAAAGAGGCCACTCAGGAACAGCCACGCGGAGGCGGCGCTCAGGGCAAGGGGACCGGTGGGAAAGTTGGGGCGGGCGGGTGATCTGCTTCCCTTCCTCACACAAGCCTTTCCTTCAAGACCCGCTGGCAGCCCCCAAACCACGAGCCACGGGGGCGCTGTCCCATTACTGAGTCCCGTTTGCTCACATGAACTCTGTGTTTTGACGGGGCCTCCATCTCATTCCGAAAAGGGTAAAGAAGGAACAGGACCCTGGACCACAGCTCCTCCCACGCGGGCAACGCGCACGCCGCGCCGGCGTCTTCCCGGTGAGCTCCTCACCCCACAGCCCGGGGAAGGTGCGGGGCTGCGGGCGCAGAGCTGCACGAGGAGGGCTGCAGGCTGGGCAGAGCCCCCGTGCGGGGACCGACAGGAGCGCGGGACCCTCACCGGAGGGGACTGAGGACCGAGGGCTGAGCGGCGGCAGCGGGGACTCAGTGGACTCGGTCCCGCCGCCGCCATTTCCCGCCGGTTCCGATGAGGCCCCTCCAGCCTCGGGACGCCCCGCCCCGCACACTCACCATTTCTCCACTTCAGGGGTATCCGGGAGTCTTAGCTACAAATCATCCAATACCCGCAGGTCACAGAGCAACGGAGGCTGAGGCTGAGGCTGTGGTCAAATCACCGAGGCCTCCCAGAACCGACTACGCAGACAGATAAAGCCCCCAACCCAAGGCCTGGAAGGAGCCAGACGCAAAGACCGCGCCACATCTCGGAAGCCACCGCCTCCTCTCTGGCTGCGTGCCTGACTGGGCAGTTCTCATTCCAGCGCCCTGATTGGATATGGCTCCAATCTCCCCGCCCTCAGGCCTTGAGTGACAGAAGTTGCAACCACAGACTCCACGGAGTGTGGCGAGAGTGACAGCCTGGGTCCTCCAGGCACTTTCAAGCGGGGCTTTCTCTCTCTGCTTGGCCTGGCACAGCCCAGGGGTCATTTTTTAACCTTGTGATGTGTAAGGTGATGTCCACTTAGAAATTATATACGCACGAACACACAGACGTACACACACAGACATATACGCGCGCACACACACAGACGCACGCCACGTACACAGTCTCTCAGACACAGTCACGCACAGCCACACATACAGTCTCACAGTCACACACACACACGCACAGCCCATCCTTCTTCCAGGCTCTCGAACCTCCTCTCCAGAAACCCTGCCTTCGCGGCCGCAGCCCGCACGCCGACCTCAGTGGGTCCTCACAGAGCCGAGTTGGGTGCGCAGCCCTCCCTTACCCGGAGGCGCAGGTTCCCTGGAGTGGGTCGCGCATCCCCAGCGCCCTGCGGGCCTCGCACCGGCTGGGGCAGTGACCCCGGGTGAGCAGCGCTGTGGTGCGGGTCACCGTTGCTGAGGACGCCCTCCTCCCCCGGAAGCGGGGTCCTGGGGGTCTTGGGGGTCTGGGGGGCCGGGTCCCTGACCTCTGTAAACAGTAGGTCGGTGGTGTCCACGCAGCAGGCAGCAAATACTCAGGAGTGAGCGTCCCGTCTTTGGCCTCAGCTTGGTGTCTGTAGAATGGGGGTGAAGGGACTCGGGACTCGGAGCGCTGTCGGGCGCGGCGGGATGGGCTGAGAGTGTGTCTCCCTCCCCAAGCTTGCTCGGAGCTGTGCGGGGCGGGCGGCCCCAGGACCCTCGGTTCCGAGCAGTTCCCGGGGGCCCCGCCGCCCCCACCCCAGGCTGCGCTGCGCAGCCCCTGTCCCCGCCGGCCCCACCGCGCGGTCGCTTTGATGTCGGCCGGGGTCTGCCCGGAGATGGCGACGCTGCAGCCGCTGGAGCCGGGGCCACCGGGGGTCTCGGCGGGGCCCCACAGCGGCGAGGAAGCGGACCCTGGAGAGATGTGAGGGGCGCGCCCGAGCCCGAGCCACACCCGGACCCGGCCGCAGTCGGCCAAGCCAGGGCCGGGGCGGACACCGTGGGCGTCGAGGACGAAGCCGGGCCCGCGCCCCTGGGCGACCCCCTGAGTTGCGGAGCCCCGAGGGGTGGAGCTGGGTCTGGCCCTGCAGGCAGCTGGTGTCGCAGGTGGGCCAGAGCCCAGGACGCGCCCAGGAGTCCCACCTCATGGTGCTGCACGGGCTGGGGAATGGGGCTGGGGACAGCGCCAGGGCCACCCCGACGCCAGCACCCCGGCAGCCCCAGGGGCCGCCTGTGGAGAGACTGGATAGGTGCATTAAGTGATCAGAAAAGTCACTGGCTGGCTCTGTTGATGAGCAGAACGCTTTCAGAGAAGTGTATGCTCACGCAGTGCTCGGACGGCATTCGCGGAGTTTGACACTTGTCTGCTTGGGCAGATAGATGCTCACGCACCTAAGCTTGTTTTGAGGTTATGCAGGACTGTACTGTGGCTAAGCACACAGACTCTGGGTTCACATTCCGACTGCTCTGCTACTTCCAGCTGTGTGACCATGGGGAAGTTACTTGCCTGTGCTCAGTGTCCTCTGTAAAGTCAAGATAGCAGTATCTGCCTCATGGAGTCCCTTAAGTGAGTTAATGGTGTAACATGTTATGGTGGCATGCACACAGTCACCATCAGTAAATATAGTCTATTATGCCTGAACCCCAGATGGGCACATGTCCTTGAAAAGTCTAAAATTCAAAACTCTGAAATCTAGCCTGTGAGATCCTGGAATCCTCCAGCAGCATTCTAACATCTCTTGGCTGCAGAATTGTGTGCTGCTTCCCACAGCTGGAAGGTGTATTTGTATTAATATAGTGTAATAATACGGCCACGTGTCCACCTAGTTCATCCCTATAGTAGACAAATAAGGTGATGTCAAAACTTGGCTGGGCCCAGCCCTGGTAACCTTCCCTTCTCTCTTTCGTGTATACTCTCTCACTCATATTCATTTCTTTTTTCTTGAACTACACACTTAAGAAGCTCCTATTGATAACCAAATTAATGTTTTTATTTTGAAAATAATTTACCCTTTTTTGTTGAAGGTATTGTAAGAACCCATTTCCAGCCTTAAGGACAATTTCTCTCAGTTCCATTTGTATTTATTTCTCTGGTTTTGGCTCTATACATTTGTGGAAATTTTACTTCCATTTTTGTGAATAATCTTTTTGTTTGTTTGTTTGTTTGAGATGGGGTCTTGCTCTGTTGCCCAGACTGGAGTGCAATGGCATGATCTCAGCTCACTGCAGCTTCTGCCTCCCAGGTTCAAGTGATTCTCCTTCCTCAGCCTCTCAAGTAGCTGGGATTACAGGCACTCACCACCACACCTGCCTAATTTTTGTATTTTTTTTTTTTTTTGAGACGGAGTCTCGCTGTGTCGCCCAGGCTGGAGTGCAGTGGCGCGATCTCAGCTCACTGCAAGCTCCGCCTCCCGGGTTCCCGCCATTCTCCCGCCTCAGCCTCCCAGTAGCTGGGACTACAGGCGCCCGCCACCTCGCCCGGCTAGTTTTTTGTATTTTTAGTAGAGACGGGGTTTCACCGTGTTAGCCAGGAGGGTCTCGATCTCCTGACCTCGTGATCCGCCCGCCTCTGCCTCCCAAAGTGCTGGGATTACAGGCTTGAGCCACCGCGCCCGGCCAATTTTTGTATTTTTAGTAGAGACCGGGTTTCACCATTTTGGTCAGATTGGTCTCAAACCCGTGACCTCAGGTGATCTGCCCGCCTTGGCCTTCTAAAGTGCTGGGGTTATAGGTGTGAGCCACCATACCTGCCCTGTTAATTATATTTCAATTAAAATCTAATTTTTAAAGGTACCAGTTTTTTATTCAATAAATATTTAACATATTCACTTTAAACTCTTAGGTGTTAAATCTAAAAATGTTTAATGGCTTAAAATATTGTCTTACATATTGTATGAATGAAATACTAATGACTGATGGTCAGATTATCTTTTGTTCATAGCTTTCTTTAAATACAATATTATTATTTTTTATTTGTTCTTATTAAAATTCATTTTGTCTTACTTAAATGTTGATAAATATAGAAGGGAGGCTTGGTTTGCTAGCTTTATGCATTCCAAAGTCAAAAGTCAAATTGCAGTATTATTAACTTCATTTCTACTCAGTAACTAATTGGTCTCCCACAGAAAACATAAGTATTAACTAACACAATTATAGTCATATTCTCTATCTTAATAATGGAGTAAAATTTGTGTTATTTATTGATTAAGTTACGGCCTTATTTTATATATATATATATATCTTTTTTTTTTTTTTTTTTTTTTTTTTTTCTGAGACAGAGTTTCGCTCTGTTGCCCAGGCTGGAGTGCAGTGGCATGATCTTGGCTCACTGCAACCTCCTTCTCCCTGGTTCAAGCAATTCTCCTGCCTCAGCCTCCTGAGTAGCTGGGATTACAGGCACCTGCCACCATACCCAACTAACTTTTGTATTTTTAGTAGAGACAGGGTTTCACCATATTGGCCAGGATGGTATTGATCTCCTGACCTTGTGATTCTCCCACCTTGGCCTCCCAAAGTGCTAGGATTACAGGCATGAGCCACCATGCCTGGCCTATTTTATATTTTTATTTCATACTATTTCATGTCAAGTACCTAGGATATAAACTTTTGTAAACTAGTACAATGAGAGGGAGTCTCGCTCTGTCACCCAGACTGGAGTGCAGTGGCCAGATCTCGGCTCACTGCAAGCTCCGCCTCCCGGGTTCATGCCATTCTCCTGCCTCAGCCTCCCGAGTAGCTGGGACTACAGGCGCCGCCACCTCGCCCGGCTAGTTTTTTGTATTTTTAGTAGAGACGGGGTTTCACCGTGTTAGCCAGGATGGTCTCGATCTCCTGACCTCGTGATCTGCCTGTCTCGGCCTCCCAAAGTGCTGGGATTACAGGCTTGAGCCACCGCGCCCGGCCTAGTATAAAATTTTTTAAAAAAATGTCTTTTGCTTGAGCTCAGGAGTTCAAGACCAGCCTGGGCTACATGGCAACACCCCATCTCTACCAAAACTACAAAAGTCAGTCCTGTGTGGTGGTGCATGCCTGTGGTCCCTGCTACTCAGGAGGCTGAGGCAGGAGGATCCCTCGAACCCAGGAGGCAGAGGTTGGAGTGAGCCAAGATCATCACACTGCACTGCAGAGTGGGTAACAGAGCAAGACAGTGTCTCAATAAATAAATAAATGTCCAGACGGGTGAGGTGGCTTACCCCTGTAATCCCAGCACTTTGGGAGGCCAAAGCGGGCAGATCACTTGAGGTCAGCAGTTCAAGACCAGCCTGGCCAACATGGCGAAACCCCGTCTCTACTAAAAATACAAAAATTAGCTGGGTGTGGTGGTGGGCACTTGTAATCCCAGCTACTTGGGAGGCTGAGGCAGGAGAATCACTTGAACCCAGGAGGCAGAGGTTGCAGTGAGCCAAAATTGCACCAATGCACTCCAGTCTGGGCGACAAGAGCAAGACACTGTCTTAAAAAAAAAAGCAAAAAAAACTCTTGATAGGCAAAGATTATGATAGTAATGTTATAGTTACAATGTTATCGTAATCAAAGAATACAGTACTACTATAGGAATTGATTTTTGTAAATTAAAATAATAAAGTTGAAGGTATTAATCTGAGGTAAAAATAATTCTGTCAAAGATGCCAAGAAATTCCAATGGGAGAAATTTGTCCAACAAATAATGCTGAGAAATCAGTTTTCAACGTGCAAAAATGAAGAATATATATCCACATATATTAAATGAGAGTAAGTGAATACCCATATAAAAAGAGAAAGTATTAATTAAATTATTTTCCATAGAAAAGTTCGGTGTCAAATTGCATTAATTCTAAATTTAATAAAAATGTAATATAATTTTTTTAACAAAAACTTTCATCAATAGCAGAGGTAACATTTTCCTATTAATTCACTAGCCAGGGGTACTGTGATACCAAAGCCAGACAAAAGAATCACAAGTAAAGAAGACTATGGACCAAAATTCCATATAAATATAGAATTTCCGATGAAGTTATTAAAAATGTTAGCACACGGCTGGGCATGGTGGCTCACGCCTGTAATCCCAGCACTTTGGGAGTCTGAGGCAGGCGGATCACTAGGTCAAGAGATCAAGGCCATCCTGGCCAACATGGTGAAACCTTGTCTCTACTAAAAATACAAAAATTAGTTGGGTGTGGTGGTGCTCACCTGTAGTCCCAGCTACTTGGGAGGCTGAGGCAGGAGAATCGCATGAACCTGGGAGGCGGAGGTTGCAGTGAGCCTAGATAGTGCCACTGCACTCCAGTCTGGGCAACAGAGCAAGACTCCATCTCAAAAAAAAAAAAAAAAAAAAAAAGACATGTTAGCACACTAAATCCAGCACCATGTAAAACTGATGACATACCATAACCAACTAATAGTTTGTCACAAATGCAGTGTTGACTTAATATTTTAAAAATCAACCAAAATATTACAAAATGTTACTTGAACAATAGAAAAAAGTGTCAATGTAAAAAGACAAAAAAAGTATGACAAATCCAGCACCCATTCATGATAAAACACTCAGAAATCTATTAGAAAGGAAAATATAAGACCCGCTAAAAAGCATCTATGAAAAATCAATAGCTGACTGGGCACGGTGGCTCACGTCTGTAATCCCAGCACTTTGGGAGGCAGAGGTGGGCGGATCATGAGGTCAGGAGTTTGAGACCAGCCTGACCAACATGGTGAAACCCCATCTCTACTGAAAATACAAAAATTAGTCGGGTGTGGTGGTGTGTGCCTGTAATCCCAGTTACTCAGGAGGCTGAGGCAGGAGAATCGCTTGAACCCGGGAGGCGGAGGTTGCAGTGAGCCAAGATTGAGCCACTGCACTCCAGCCTAGGTGACAGAGTAAGACTCCATTTCAAAGAAAAAAAAAAAGAAAAAAAAATCAATATCTAACAGTATACTTAATTGTTAATAACTGCAGGGTGTATCTGTAAGTTTAAAAATGGAACAAGAATATACACTTTTTCTACTCTGTTTTTACACTGTCCTGGAAGCATTAGCCAGAAAAGTATACTAGAAAAATAAATAAAATATTTAGATTAGAAAAGAAGTAGGATACTATTTTCTTGCCACAATATTGTATTAAAAACTATGACAAATTTACCAAAAACATACTTGAGTTAATAAAACATTGTATTAATGTCACAAAACACAAGATTAACAGACAAGTTTAAATACATCTTTTATATAACAGTAATCAACATACTGAAAATTAAAAACCAAATTTAATAATAATATCATAAAAACCATTTGGGTATGTGGGTGGCAAGCCACCCAGGTGCTGAGGCAAGAGACGGAGGGCACGAGATGTTCCAGTATAATAAAATATATAAAATAACAAGAGTTATTCTAGATATGGATTATAGATATGATGATATATGCATATTGTTAATCATTAGTTTGTAGCATTACTCTTTATTCCAATATTATAATAGTCTTCGCTCTACAATTATAACCTAGGAAAAATCAGGCCATACAGAGATAGGAGCTGAAGGGACATGGTGAGAAGTGACCAGAAAAGAGTGTGAGCCCTCTGTCACGCCCGGACAGGACCACTAGAGGGCTCCTTGGTCTAGCGGTAACGCCAGCATCTGGGAAGACGCCCGTTACCAAGCAGACCGTGATCTAGCGGTGGCATCAGTGCCAAGGAAAAACACCCACTACTTAGCAGACTGGGAAAGGGAGTCTCCCTTTCCCTGGGGGAGTTTAGAGAAGATTCTGCTCCACCACCTCTTGTGGAAGGCCTGACATCAGTCAGGCCTGCCTGCGGTTATCCGGAGGCCTAACCATCTCCCTGTGACGCTGTGCTTCAGCGGTCACGCTCCTGTTTCACTTTCATGTTCCACTCTGTACACCTGGCTCCGCCCTCTAGATAGCAGTAGCAAAATTAGTGAAAGTATTAAAGTATTTGACCTTTCTGAAAAGAGCATAGAAGAAATAATGACGTAAGCTGTCCTCTTTCCACCTTGGCTACCTAACAGGTAAGGGCCCCCTGTCTGGTGGACACGTGACTCACGTGACCTTATCAATCATTGGAGATGACTCACACTCTTTATCCTGATCCTTTTGCTTTGTATCCAATAAATAACAGCACAGCCAGGCATTCGGGGCCACTATCGGTCTCTGCGTCTTAGTGGTAGTGGTTCCCCAGGCTCAGCTCTCTTTTATCTCTTTGTCTTGTGTCTTTATTTCTATGATCTCTTGTCTCCGCACACGGGGAGAAAAACCCACAGACCCTGTGGGGCTGGTCCCTACATAGGTATATTATATATATATATATATGTATATATATGTGTGTGTGTGTGTGTGTATATATATATATTTGAAACAGAGTTTCACTTTTGTTGCCCAGGCTGGAGTGCAATTCATGATCTTGGCTGATCTTGGCTCACTGCAACCTCCACCTCCCAGGTTCAAGTGATTCTCCTGCCTCAGCTTCTCAAGTAGCTGGGATTACAGGCATGCACCACCATGCTTGGCTAATTTTTTGTAGTTTTATTATAGACGGAGTTTTACCACGTTGGCCGGGCTGGTCTCAAACTCCTGACCTCAAGTGATCTGCCTGCCTCAGCCTCCCAAAGTGCTGGGATTACAGGCATGAGCCACTGAACCCAGTCTGTTATTTCTGTCTCTTCTGGCTTGTAGGGTTTCCAGTGAGAAGTCTTGCAGTGGTCCAACCCGCTGACCCTGACTCAACAATGGATGAACAATGTACACTGACACAGATATTCTGCTTTGCCAGTGCAGCTGAGGGTCCAGGCTGCTTCACAGACTAACAGAGGTGCTGTAGGAAGTAGCAGTGGCAGCCCCAACCAGCCAGCGAAATTTGCATTTATTCAGTAAAGATTAAATAACAAAACTTTAAGTAAACACCACTAGAAGGTAATTGACATTGCTGACTCCCGAGTAGAAAGCAATTAGGCACCTATGGTAGATCAAAGGTTAGTCTTAGGACCATATGAGTAAATAAGCTAGTTAGATAAACTAGTCTACCTCCCTTTGTATTTGCATCCTAAGTTAATAACTTAAGGTAAAGCGACCAGGCCACCTTCAGCCAGATCTATTACCAAAGTTTTGCAAGACCCTCAGGCCTTCCAAGAGGGTTTATGGCTATTATAACTAAGACTTTTTTCACCAGTCTGTCTAAACCCCTACAAGGTCTGCTCTTAGTCTCATGAGCTTTTCTTTGTAAGTGGCCTTGCCTTACTCTCTAGCTGCCCTTAAGATACTTTTCTTTCATTTTGACCTTGGAGAATCTGATGATTACGTGTCTTGGGAGTAATCTTCTCATGGAGTATTTTAGTAGGGCTTTCTGCATTTCCTGCATTTGAATGTTGGCCTGTCTAGCTAGGTTGAGGAATTTCTCCTGGATGACATCTTGAAATATGTTCTCCAACTTGGTTCAATTCTCCCCATTTCTTTCAGGTACCCCCATCAGTTGTATATTCAATCTCTACACAATCCCGTATGTCTCCAAGATTTCATTTATTCCTTTTTTTTCTTTATTTGTGTCTGTCTGTCTGATTTCAGGAAGACAGTCTTCAAGCTCTGAGATGTTTTTTCCTCCACTTGGTCTATTCTGCCATTAATACTTGTGATTACATTGTGAAGGTCTTGTACTGTGTTTTGCAGCTGTATCAGGTCATTTATGTTTCTCTTCATACTGGCTATTTTGGCTGCCAGCTCCTGCATTATTTTATCATGATTCTTAGCTTCCTTGTATGGAGTTACAATGTGCCCATTTAGCTCAGCCAAGTTTATTTGTATTCATATTATGAAGCCTACTTCTCTAATTTCAGCCATCTCAGACTCTGCCCAGTTCTGAACCCTTGCTGGAGAAGTGTTGCAGTTAGTTGGAGAAAAGGGCACACTCTGACTTTTGAGTTTTCATCATTTTTGTGCCATTTCTCATCCTTGTGGGCTTATCTATTTCAATGTTTGAGGTTGCTGACCTTTGGACAGGGTCATGTGGTTATTTTTTGTTGTTTGTTTTTCTTTTAACAGTCTCACCACTGTTGTGTAGGGCTGCTGTGGTTTTCTGGAGGTCTGCTCCAGACCCTAGTAACCTTGGTTTTTTCAGTATCTGGAAGTATCACCAGTTAAGGCTGTGAAACAGCAAAGATGGCAGCCTGCCCCTTTCTCTGGAATCTCCATTCCAGAATGCATACTGACCTGTTGCTTGCCTGAACACACCTGTAGAAGGTGGCTGAAGGCTTTGCTTTGGAGGTCTCACCCAATCAGGAGGAATGGGATCAGAGGCCTACTTAAAGAAGCAGTCTGGCTGTGTTCTGGTAGTGCAGCTGTGCTGTGTTGTGGATGCCTTCAGCCCTCAAGTGCTTTGGGCTATCCAAAGCCCACAGTCTGCACTAACTTACCTGCCCAAACAGCACAAATGGTGGCCCACCCCATCCCCTGGGCACTCCATCCTAGGGAGAAATTAGGCGGTCTGCAGGTCCCGAGCCCTACCCTGCCGGGAGGCAGCTGAGGCTCGGCTAGAATTCGAGGCTGGCCTGCACTGCTGGGGGACCCGGTGCACCCTCTGCAGCTGCTGGCCCGGGTGCTAGGCCCCTCACTGCCCTGGGCCCCCGGCGCCAGCCAGGCTGTTCCGTGTGCGGGGCTTTCCGAGCCCGCGCCTGCGCCTGCGCCCGCGCCGGCCGGAACTCACACTGGCCCGTGAGTGCCCACGCAGCCCCGGTTCCCGCCCGCACTTCTCCCTCCACACCTCCCCACAAGCCGAGGGAGCCGGCTCCGGCCTTGGCCAGCCCGGAGAGGGGCTCCCACGGTACAGTGGCGGGCTGAAGGGTTCCTCAAGCGCCGCCAGAGTGGTTACCGAGGCCGAGGAGGCGCCGAGAGGGCTGCTAGCACATTGTCACCTCTCAATGGTATGTAATCAGTTTTACAGGTTGCTGGATTTAGTTTGCTAACATTTCTAATAATTTCATCAGGAATTCTATATTTATATGGAATTTTGGTTCATAGTCTTCTTTACTTGTGATTGTTTTGTCTATTTTTTGTTTTGTTTTGTTTTTTTGAGACGGAGTCTCACTATGTCGCCCAGGCTGGAGTGCAGTGACACAATCTTGGGTCACTGCAACCTCTGATTCCTGGTTCAAGCAGTTCTCCTCCCAAGTAGCAGGGATGACAGGCATGCACCACCATGCCCAGGTATTTTTTTGTATTTTTAGTAAAGACAGGGTTTTTCCATGTTAGCCAGGATGGTCTTGATCTCCTGACCTTGTGATCTGCCCACCTCGGGCTCCCAAAGTGCTGGGATTACAGGCATGAGCCACTGCGCCTGGCCTTGGTATCACAGTACTCCTGGCCAATAGATTAATAGAAAAATGTTATCTCTGCTATTGCCTAAAATTTTTGTGAAAAAATTATGTATTTATTAAATATTAGTGAAATTTAGAATTTATGCAATTTGACACTGAGCTTTTCTATGTGAAAATAATTTAATACTTTTTTTACTTGTTATATGACTATTCATTTACTCTATTTTATTTAATATGTATGTATGTATAGCCATTATTTTTGCATGTTGAAAACTGATATCCAGCATTATGTTTTGAACAATTTCTCCTACTGGGATTTCCTAGCATGATTAACAGAATTATGTTTACCTAAAATTAATGTGTTTATTAGTATACCTTCAGTTTTATTATTTTAATTTACATAATTCTATTCCTATGGTAGTACTATATTATTTGATTACTATGACATTGTAATTATAACATTGCTATCATAATTTGTGCCTATTAAGACGTTTATGTATGTATGTATGTATTTTTTTTAAGACAAATTTTTGCTCTGTCACCCAGGTTGCAGTGCAGTGGCATGATCTTGGCTCACTGCAACCTCTGTGCCCAGGTTGGAGTGCAGTGGACCGTGCCTAGCCAATGCCCCACTTTCAAACAAAACAATACAAAACATTGCTCTTATTCTGAAATATTAAGTTAGAATTAAATATGTAATATTTACATGTTTATTGATGTATAACATGCATACAGAAATGCATCCACAGTGAAGTATTAATGTAATGCTCAATAATTTACAACAAAGCTAATACATTTGTGTAACTATAGAATAGAACTACCCTTGTTTTTGCACACAAACCACTTCCTCTTTTCCTTCCCCCACAATCTTAAGAGCTAATGTTATAGATGGTTTGTCTTTTTAGACAAGTCTTTTGTTAGAGAATATTTTAAACTTATACACAGTAACCAAAACAGTATAATAAGCTGACGCTCAACCTCAACATCTACTAATTATGTCTCATTTATGTTTAACATCTACTTCACTCCTTCCCCATCCCTACTTTTTTTTTTTTTTCTTTTTGAGGTGGAGTCTCCCTCTCCTTGCCCTGGCTGGAGTGCAGCGGTGTGATCTGGGCTCACTGCAAGCTCCACCTCCTGGGTTCACTTCATTCTCCTCCCTCAGCCTCCCAAGTAGCTGGGACTACAGGTGCCCACCATCACGCCTGGCTAATTTTTTGTATTTTTAGTAGAGATAGGGTTTCACCATGTTAGCCAGGATGGTCTCGATCTCCTGACCTCGTGATCGGCCCGCCTCGGCCTTCCAAAGTGCTCTGATTACAGGCGTGAGCCACTGCGCCCGGCCTCCCATCTCCACTTTATTATTGTTTTTAGTTATTTTCTGTAAGATAAGATATATATGCATTGAAACATACAGTCTTTACTGTACCTTTCTGACAAATCAATACATCCATATAAGCTTTTCTCTTTCAATCATAGAATTACTGCCACTTAGCAATTATTAATGTGCATGTGAATCACCTGAAAATATTTGAAATAGAGATTTTGATACAATACATCTGGGTTTTGTCTGGAAATGTGTATTTCTGACAAAGTACAGATCCATAGAGCACATGGTAACTATAAGGTCTCTTTTGTCTAAAGTGTATAAAACTTGATGAATAAAATTAAGAAAATTTGACCTCGGATAAAGGAACAAATCAAAATGCATGTGCAATACATTATCTATAGGAGCATTTCGTCAACGATGACTCACAGTCATATGTGACCTTTACTGAATTGCCCAAAATTCAGTGATTTATACCAAGTGCACATAAATTTCATAGTTTCCTATTAAAATTATATTTAATGCCTTTACAAAATCTAACAGTTTTCTTATAAAATTAAGTAACAATATTTGATATGACATTATAAGTTCCATTTATATTAAACTTAAACTTACATAATTTTATTAGACAGGGTCGGTGTGTCTTCCACTAGATATCCTTTTGGCTTCCAGCATTTGCATGGGCACCACAGCTGAGAAGCACAGGACGGATTCACTAGACACAGGATGTTCCCTGCGTCTTTATCTCTCAATTAATCAGTTAACCAAGTCAGGTGAGAATTGAGGTCATGTATTTGCTAGCATAAAGTGTCTCATGCACCCTCTCTTTAGAGGGAAAAGAGACTAGAAGTTTATTCTGGGAGCAGTTCCTGGGACACGGGCTAAGCTGCCCAAGGAGTGAGGATTCTGTCCAGCAGGTACAGACTTCTCAGAAGAGAAAGATGAGGCAGCCATTCTGAACCTGGAGCTCCATCGCCCCTTGTCCCATCTCATTAAGACAATTCTGAGGGGTTGTTCTGGAACATGTCTGGATGGTGGCAGTTAAAAGACAGTATGGGATTTGATGGGACTTGGGTAAGATCTGTCAAGGGAAGGTAGGAGGCCAATGCTCAGCATCTGAGTTTGTGTTCTTGAGGACAATGGGTTGCCATTTTAGGCCCAAGTCCCTTTTCACTAAAGAGTAGGCTAGAGAGTTTGCATGGCTCCCAGATTCCATTTATGATTATTTCAAGGGTTGGGGTCAGGAAGGGTCTAAGTCTCAATATCTTTGGGAAATTCTGGAAAGTCTGTTTTGGAAACCTGGAGAGAACTCTTGCCTGGTGCCTGAATGCTTGATGTGCTGTTCTGCATTGATACATTCTTGGCAGCCAGAGAGCCAGATTTGCATTCACACGGATAGAGCTGTGAGTCAGAGGTTGAAGTGGCCAGGACAAGTGTCTTGGTGGCAGGCTAGGGTACATTATGATAGCAAACTTCAAGACTGCTTTCATGCAGCTTGGCAATCAGGGTTGAGTCCTAGCCCAAGTGCTTAGATGCAGCATGGAGCCAATCAATAAATCCACCACCAATCCTTCAGCTGTCTATGAAGTAAAAGAGAGCCCAGTTCATGTCTTGATGGGGGAGGGGGGGCTCTACCAGGTGTTTAGATGACACCCTGGATTTCTTGACTTCTGACTTTCTTATTAGAACAGATTCAGGACAAATGTATTCTTGGATATGTGAACAGTCATTACCCTGCTAGGATAATATGGGACAGATTGCAATAAAATAGAATGTATTAGAAACCCCTGACAATAAGGAGAAAAATCACAAACTCAATTAAAAAAACAAAGAAGTTATTTTTAAAATTACACATTAAAAGAAGTTGGCCGGCCGGGCGCGGTGGCTCAAGCCTGTAATCCCAGCACTTTGGGAGGCCGAGACGGGCGGATCACGAGGTCAGGAGATCGAGACCATCCTGGCTAACATGGTGAAACCCCGTCTCTACTAAAAACTACAGAAAACTAGCCGGGCGACGTGGCGGCGCCTGTAGTCCCAGCTACCCGGGAGGCTGAGACAGGAGAATGGCGTGAACCTGGGAGGCGGAGCTTGCAGTGAGCTGCGATCCGGCCACAGCACTCCAGCCTGGGTGACAGAGCGAGACTCCGTCTCAAAAAAAAAAAAAAAAAAAAAGAAGAAGTTGGCCGGGCGGAGTGGCTCACGCCTGTAATCCCAGCACTTGGGAGGCCGAGGTGGGTGGATCACAAGGTCAGGAGACCAAGACCATCCTGGCTAACATGGTAAAACCCCCTCTTTACTAAAAAGACCAAAACAAAATTAGCCGGGCGTGTTGGTGGGCACCTGTGGTCCCAGCTGCTCCGGAGGTTGAGGTGGGAAAATGGCGTGAACCTGGGAGGCGGAGCTTGCAGTCAGCCGAGATCGCGCCACTGCACTCCAGGCCTAAGCAACAAGTAAAAATGGCCATTTTGCCAGGCATGGTGGCTCACGCCTGTAATCCCAGCACTTTGGGAGGCTGAGGCGGGCGGATCACCTGAGGTCAGGAGTTCGAGACCAGCCTGGCCAAGATGGAGAAACCTGTCTCTATTAAAAACACAAAATTAGCCAGGCTTTGTGGCACATGCCTGTAGTCCCAGCTACTCGGGAGGCTGAGACAGGAGAATCATTTGAACCCCCGAGGTGGAGGTTGCAGTGAACTGAGATCGTGCCATTGCACTCCAGCCTGGGCAACAAGAGGGAAACTCCATCTCAAAAAAAAAAAAAACGCCATTTTTCACAGGGCATCCAACTTCAATGGTGGTTAGAAAAAAAGCTCCAAAATATGTGAGTTTTGTCTGGCCATCACTTTGGGAAATTAAATGTTTTCTAATATTCTCCCTTTTTATGAGCAGTAGAAACACACTGTTCATACTTGTAAAGTGTATATAAATGGTCAATAACCTTTTGAAAGATAATTTAAAAATATGTATCAAGAGTTGAAAGGAGCCAAGCACAATAGCTCACAACTGTAATTTCAGCACTTTGAGAGGGGAAGGTGAGTGAATTGCCTGAATCCAGGAGTTCAAGATCAGGCTGAGCTACATGGCAAAACCTCATATGTACAAAAAAATGCAAAAAATGGCTGGGTATGGTGGCTCACGCCTGTAATCCTAGCACTTTGGGAGACTGAGGCAGTGAGATCACAAGGTCAGGAGTTCGAGACCAGTCTGGCCAACATGGTGAAACCCCTACTCTACTAAAAATACAAACATTAGTCGGGCGTGGTGGCATGGACCTGTAGTCCTAGTCACTCAGAAGGCTAAGGCAGGAGAATCCCTTGAACCCAGGAGTTGGAGATTGCACTGAGCAGAGATTATACCACTTCACTCCAGCCTAGGTGACAGAACAAGACTCTGTCTCAGAAAAAATAAAAAGCAAAAAATACCTGGGTGTTGTGGTCTGAGCCGGTAGTTCCAGCTACTTGGGAGGCTGAGGTGAGAGGATCAGTTGAGTTTGGGAGGTATAGGTCATGGTGAGCTGAGATTGTGTCACTGCACTTCAGCCTGGGCAATAGAGTGAAACCACATTTAAAAATAAAAAAGAAGTTGAGAGTTACATGTTCTTGCATAAAGGTTTCTACCTGTTGAAAGGCATCTCATAAGAACACTTGAGCATCTGCACAGAGATGCTCACACTAGCATGTTGTTGGTGGGCTTACACATAATCAATAAATAAAAAGAAACAGAAGTGGAAGTAAAAAAAGAAGGAAAAGAAGGAGGAAGAGGAGGAGAAGGAGGAGGAGGAGGGGAAGAAAACGAAGAGGAAGAAGAGGAAGAAGAAGAAGAGGAAGAAGAAGAGGAAGAAGAAGGAGAGGAAGAAGAAGAAGAAGGAGGAGGAGAAGGAGGAGAAGAATAATCAGCAGCACACACATATATGTGAATTTTTTTTGGTCATGAACACCTAGAAAATATCTTTCTTGACATTAGGAAAGAATTGGGAAATAATTTTTGGCGAAGTTCCCAAGAGCAATTGAAAGAAAAACAAACACTGACAAATGGGACCTAATTAAACTAAAAAGCTTCTGCACAGCAAAATAAGCTATCCACAGAGTAAACAGAAAATTTATAGAATGAAAGAAGATATTTGAAAACTATGCATCTGACAGAGGCCTAATTTCCAGAATCTGTAA
Source organism: Rhinopithecus roxellana (assembly GCF_007565055.1). Classification (NCBI taxonomy): domain Eukaryota; kingdom Metazoa; phylum Chordata; class Mammalia; order Primates; family Cercopithecidae; genus Rhinopithecus; species Rhinopithecus roxellana. Next base: position 135,976,425 of record NC_044550.1, read on the forward strand.
GAAATGTAAACAACCAAAAAAGCAAAAAAACAAAATAAGCCTATTTTAAAATGAGCGAAGACATGAACAGATACTTATCAAAGGAGAACTTACAGGCACCCAACAAACATGAAAATATGCTCTGCATCACTAATCATCAGAGCAATGCAAACCAAAACCACAGTGAGATAGCATCTCACACCAGTCAGAATGGCTATTACTAAAAAGTCAAAAAAGGCAGATATTGGTGAGGCTGTGGAAAAAATGGAACACTTATACACTCCTGGTAAGAACATAAATCAGTTCAGCCACTGTAGAAAGCAGTATGGAGATTTCTCAAAGAATTTAGAACTACCATTTAATCTGGCAATCCTATTACTGGGTATTTATTCCAAAGAAACTCAATTTTTCTACCAAAAAGCTGTCAATGGATCTACAAGTCTGGGTCTGGAGGATGGTGGCTCTCTTCTCACAGCTCCACTAGGTGGTGCCCCAGTGGGGACTCTTTGTAGGGGCTTCAACCCCATATTTGTCTTCCACACTGCCCTAGCAGAGGTTCTCCATGAGGGCCCTGGCCCTGCAGCAAACTTCTGCCTGGGCATCCAGAAATTTCCATACATCATCTGAAATCCAAACAGAGGTTTCCAAACAACAATTCTCAACTTCTGTGCACCTGCAGGCTCAAAACCAGGTAGAAGATGCCACCCTCTGAAGCAATAGCCCAAGCTATACCTTGGCCCCTTTAAGTCACAGCTGGAGTGGCTAAAACACAGGGCACAAAGTCCCTAGACTGCACACAGCAGAGGTACCCTGGGCCTGGCCCACAAACCATTTTTTTATTCCTAAACTTCCGGGCCTATAATGGGACAGGCTGTCACAAAGGTCTCTGACATGCCCTGGAGAAATTTTCTCCATTGTCTTGGTGATTAACTTTTGGCTTCTCATTACTTAAGCAAATTTTTGCAGCTGGCTTCAATTTCGCCTCAGAAAATGGGATTTTCTTTTCTATCACTTTGTCAGCCTGCATATTTTCCAAACTTTTATGCTGTTTCCCTTGTAAAACTGAAAGCCTTTAACAGCACCCAAGTCACCTTTTAATGCTTTGTTGCTTAGAAATTTCTTCCACCAGATACTCTAAATCATCTCTCTCAAGTTCAAAGTTTCACAAATCTCTAGGACAGGGGCAGAATGCTGCCAGTCTCTTAGCTAAAACATAAAAAGAGTCATCTTTGCTCCAGTTGTCAACAAGTTCCTCATCTCCATCTGAGACAACCACAGCCTGGATTTTATTGTCCATATCATTTTCGGCATTTTGGTCAAAGCCATTCAACAAGTTTCTGGGAGTTCCAAAACTTTCCCACATTTTTCTGTCTTCTTCTGAGCCCTCCAAGCTGTTACAACCTCTGCCTGTTACTCAGAACTTCATTTTTGGTTATCTTTTGAGCAGCGTCTCACTCTACTGGTACCAATTTACTGTATTAGACCATTTTCATTTTCATGCTGTTTTGATAAAGACATATCCAAGACTGGGCAATTTACAAAAAAAAGAGGTTTAATGGACTTACAGTTCCACATGGCTAGGGAGCCTTCACAATCATGGAGCAAGTTGAAAGGCACATCTCACGTGGCAGCAGACAAGAGAAGAGAGCTTGTGCAGGGAAACTCCCCTTTGTAAGCCATCAGATCTCATGAGACTTACTATCACGAGAAAAGCATGGAAAAGACCTGCCCCCATGATTCAATTACCTCCCACTGGGTCCCTCCCACAACACGTGGGAATTCAAAATGAGATTTGGGTGGGACACAGCCAAACCAAATCAGGCTCCTCCTGGGCTTCTGCTGTTTTCTGCGTGAATGGGTGATCCCTTCCCCTAGAGGACTCCACCTTAACCCAGCCCCTCCCAGTCAGTAATCTCCCCTACTACTCCCCCAGGTGCTAATTATTGCTCACTTGAGTCTTTCTCACCCTAACTGAAAATTAATGTCTGATCCCTCTCTCTCCCCTGCATAACCTCTGTGAAAAATGTCAGATGCCTTACACCCAGGAGGTTTCCTACCTGTATTTCCTTTCCCAGCTCCCTCTCCCAGGCATGTAGACTCCATCAATTCATTCACACATATGTTTCCAGAGCCTATGCAGTTCCAGCCCCTGGGGATACAGCAGTGAACAAAAAAAAAAAAAAAAAAAAAAAAAAAATGCCCCCCATCCCGTGGGAGCTGGAGTTCTAGCTGGGGGAGACAGATAAGAGACAAGATGAATAAATAATATATAAGTGTGATAGATAGTGAAAGGACTGTGGAGAAAAGAGATTGGGAAAGGAAGACAGTAAATCCCCGGGGGAGGCAGTTCTGCAACTTTAAAGGCGGATCAGGGAAGACCTCACTGTGATGGTGACATTTAGGCAAAGGCTTGAAGGAGGTAAGGGAGGGAGCTGTGCAGCTGTCTAAAGGAAGGGCAGTCCAGGCAAAAGTAACAGCAGGTTCAGGGGGCCTGGGGAGCCCGTATGTTCCAGGAACAGCACAAGGCCAGGGTGGCTGCAGGGCAGCAAGTGAGAGGAGGTGTGGTGGGAGGTGAGCTCAGTGGGGGTGATGTGCAGGCAACATGGGCCAATTCTCCAGGGTCTTCCGAGTCACCTTAAAGCCTTTGGCTTTTACTCTGATGAGACAGGAAGCCAGTCCACGGTTCTGTGCAGAGCACTGATATGATTTCACCTAGTGTTGGGTGGCAAAGGGACTTCAGGGGTCCACAATGGAAGTGGAGACCAGTTAGGGGGAGAGGGATGAAGGGGACTCACACCAGGCAATGAGTATTCATGGGGGATGAGAAGCAATTGGATTCTTATGTCTTGAAGGTGGGACCCACAGGAGGTGGGTGTGAGAGAGGAGGTGAGGACAGTGGCCTGGATCACTAACTGGAAGGATGAGGTTTGGGGAGGAGCAGGTCTGGGGAGGAGAATGCAGTGTGGGCAGCCTGTACACAGCATTTAGAACTTTCTCTCCAGCTGTGTGTTAGCGGGCATTTGCCCCTGTGCCTTTGCACATGCTGGCCTCTGTGCCTGCCAGTAATTCTCTGCCCTGGGAGAAGAACTTTAACTGCCCTCTCAAGGGTAACTTTCTGGGTGAATGGGTGATCCCTTCCCCTAGAGGACTCCACCTTAACCCAGCCCCTCCCAGTCAGTAATCTCCCCTACTACTCCCCCAGATGCTAATTACTGCTCACTTGAGTCTTTCTCTGAATCAGTCCTGTCGGCACCCAACCCTTCTGTCCCTCTCTTTGCTTCTTGCACATGCTGGACCTCATGCATGTTGCACAGCCTTGACCATATTGTGCCCCAGAAATAAGGACAGCGTGCCATTCATCCCTGAAGCCTGTGTTTCTCAGAGTGCCCACACCTCAGAGTGTCTGCCACACAGTAAGGGTTCAACCAAAGACTGACTGGGGACCTGACTGGGGTCTTGCTCTCCCTTTAGGCCTCAACTGGCAGCAATCACAGAGCTACGTCCCTCCCTGTGAGCCCGTCTGGATGTTTATGCTGGATGACATGCGTCCCCTCTGCCAGGAGTGCAGAGTCTATGGCCTGGCCAGGCAGCCATGGCAGATGAGAAGAGCTTCAACATCGACTTTATTGTGCTGCTGGGGTTTTTTCTGCTGACTCTCAGCACGTTTCTCATGAGCCATGATCAGCCTCAGGTCTGTGGCACCTTCTGCAGCTCTGTCATGGTGACTGGGGACATCATCTGAAGCTCGTGCCACTGCTGCCCCAAGACAGGTGTTGGTGGGGCTGGGTGGGGATAGGAGCATTGCAGACCATGCCTCTACCTCATGCATCAACTCTTCATCCTTCAGTCATCTCCTCATTCTCATTTTGACTCTGTTTACTTCTTTCTGCTCTCCTGAGCATTCATCCATCCATCCATGTTTCCATCCATACTTCTTTTTTTTTTTTTAAGACAGAGTCTCGCACTGTCACCCCAGCTGGAGTCTGGAGTACAGCGGCACAATCTTGGCTCACTGCAACCTCTGCCTCCGCCTCCTGGGTTCAAGCCATTCTCCTGCCTCAGCCGCCCGAGTAGCTGGGATTACAGGTGCCCACCACCATGTCCAGCTAATTTTTGTATTTTTAGTAGAGGCGGGGTTTCACCATGTTGGTCAGGCTGGTCTCGAACTCCCGACCTGGTGATTCACCCACCTCGGCCTCCCAAAGTGCTGGGATTACAGGTGTGAGCCACTGTGCCTGCCCTTCCATCCATACTTTCATCCACCCATCCATTTATCTATTCATCCATCACTTAGCAGAAGAGTTGATCAAAAGCCCCCAGGATCTGGAACCATGAAACAAAGACCATGGAGGAGAAGAAATGAAGCACAACATATCACTCCTGTGCTTAAACTAAAAGCCAATGAGTGCTTTAAAGCTGAGGCTCAGAAAGTGAGGTTCTATAGCTGAGTGGCAGAGTTTGGATTGGAGCTCAGATGTACAAATGTAGGCATCATTCTCTCCTTTGATTTCTCCATTTCAGGGTCCCAGAGCTTTCTGGGGTGGGTCAGGTCTAATCTTGGTGCAATGCATTGAGCAATTCCTTTTTTTTTTTTTTTTTTTTTTTGAGATGGAGTCTTGCTCTGTTGCCAGGCTAAAGTGCAATGGCAAAATCTCGGCTCACTGCAACCTCTGCCTCCCGGTTACAAACAATTCTCCTGCCTCTGCCTCCGGAGTAGCTGGGACTAGAGGTGCCCGCCACCACACCTGGCTAATTTTTGTATCTTTAGTAGAGAGGGAGTTTCACCATGTTGGCCAGGATGGTCTCGATCTCTTGACCTCGTGATCCGCCTGCTTTGGCCTCCCAAAGTGCTGGGGTCACAGGCATGAGCCACCGCACCTGGCCTGAGCAATTCTTTATCTTTTGGAGTCTTAATGTATTCCTAGCCCTAGGAGCGATTAAGGATGGGAAAAGCACTGGTATGGCAGTCTTGTGTTCTAGTCCCATTTCTGTTGCAAACCTTGTGTGTGATTTTGTCTTTCTGAGCCTCAGCTTTTTTTTTTTTTTTTTTTTTTTTTGAGACGGAGTCTCGCTCTGTCACCCAGGCTGGAGTGCAGTGGCCGGATCTCAGCTCACTGCAAGCTCCGCCTCCCGGGTTCACGCCATTCTCCTGCCTCAGCCTCCCAGGTAGCTGGGACTACAGGCGCTGCCACCTCGCCCGGCTAGTTTTTTGTAGTTTTTAGTAGAGACAGGGTTTCACCGTGTTAGCCAGGATGGTCTCGATCTCCTGACCTTGTGATCCGCCCGTCTTGGCCTCCCAAAGTGCTAGGATTACAGGCTTGAGCCACCGCGCCCGGCCTTTTTTTTTTTTTTTTTTTTTTTTTTTTTTTTTTGAGACGGAGTCTCGCTCTGTCTCCCAGACTGGAGTGCAGTGGCCCAATCTCAGCTCACTACAACCTCCACCTTCTGGGTTCAAGCGATTCTCCTGCCTCAGCCTCCCGAGTAGCTGGAACTACAGGTGTCCACCACCACTCCCGGCTAATTTTTTTTTTGTATTTTTAGTAGAGACAGGGTTTCACCATATTGGCCAGGCTGGTATCGAACTCCTGACCTTGTGATCCGCCCGCCTCGGCCTCCCAAAGTGTTGAGATTACAGGTGTGAGCCACCGCGCCCGGCCTGAGCCTCAGCTTTTTATCTGAAAATGGGACTCAAGCCTCTATTTTGGACAGTTTCACAGGATATAAAGATCAGAGAAAAGATTAAAGAGAGGACAATTTTGTAAACTCTACAGTGTTGCATGTAGGTGAAAGGCTGCCAGGTACTTATAACCCTGAGAGAAGGACATGTCAGCTCCAAAATCAAATCTGTTTTCATTTTTATTTTTAAATTTAGACACAAAAATGTTTCTTTTTTCTTGAAGTACATGCTTAAGAAGCTCTGATAACCAAATTAATGTTTTTCTCTCTTTTTTCTTTTTTTTTTTTTTTGAGATGGAGTCTCACTCTGTCACCCAGGCTGGAGTGCAATGGTGCAATCTTGGCCCACTGCAACCTCCACCTCCTGGGTTCAAGCAATTCTCCTGCCTCAGCCTCCTGAGTAGCTGTGACTGTAGGCGCATGCCACTACAACCAGCTAATTTTTTGTATTTTAGTAGAGATAGGGTTTCACCGTATTGCCCAGGCTGGTCTCGAACTCCTGAGCTCAGGCAACACACCTGCCTTGGCCTCCCAAAGTGCTGGGATTACAGGCATGAGCCACTGTGCCCAGCCCTGTTTTTCTTTTGAAAATATTTTAATTTACTTTTTTTTGTTGAAAGTATTGCAGGTAAGTATTCATTTCTAGCTTCAAAGATCATTTACCTCAGAATATTTATATTTCTTTTTCTGGTTTTGGTTCTATGCAGCTGTGGAAATGTTACTTCCATCTTTGTAAATTATTTTTTTTCTCTCGGTGATTTATACTGTTTTTTTCTACTCTGGTCTCATGCAGCTTGGCTATTTTTCAGTATTTATTTATTTTGTTGACACACTGCATTTCTGAATTTAAAGACTTATATCTGGTTTTCAATTTTAGAAACTATAAGTCACCAAGTCTGAATATTGACTTTAATTTTGAAAATATATTCTGTAGGCCAGGTGTGGTGACGCTCACGCAGTGCTGTAATCCCGGCACTTTGGGAGGCCGAGGCGGGCGGATCACCTGAAGTCAGGAGTTCAAGACCAGCCTGACCAATGTGGTGAAACTCCATCTCTACTAAAAATACAAAAAATTAGCTGGGCATGGTGGCGCATGCCTGTAATCCCAGCTACTCGGGAGGCTGAGGCAGGACAATCACTTGAATCCAGGAGGCAGGGGTTGCAGTGAGCCGAGATGGCACCACTGCACTCCAGCCTGGGTGGCAGAGTAAGACTGTCTCGGAAAAAAAAAAAAAAAAAAAAAAAAAAAAGGCTGGGCGCGGTGGCTCACACCTGTAATCCCAGCACTTTGGGAGGCTGAGGCGAGTGGATCACCTGAGGTCGGGAGCTCAAGACCAGCCTGACCAACTGAAGAAACCTCATGTCTACTAAAAATACAAAATTAGTCAGGCACGGTGGTGCATGCCTGTAATCCCAGCTACTCAGGAGGCTAAGGCAGGAGAATCGCTTGAACCTGGAAGGCAGAGGTTGCAGTGAGCCAAGATTGCACCATTGCACTCCAGCCTGGACAACAAGAGTGAAACTCCATCTCAAAAAAAAAAAAAGTTTTGGGGCGGGCGCAGTGGCTCAAGCCTGTAATCCCAGCACTTTGGGAGGCCGAGGCGGGTGGATCACGAGGTCAGGAGATGGAGACCATCCTAGCTAACATGGTGAAACCTCGTCTCTACTAAAAAATACAAAAAACCAGCCGGGCGAGGTGGCGGGCGCCTGTAGTCCCAGCTACTTGGGAGGCTGAGGCAGGAGAATGGCGTAAACCCGGGAGGCGGAGCTTGCAGTGAGCTGAGATCCGGCCACTGCACTCCAGCCTGGGTGACAGAGCGAGACTCCGTCTCAAAAAAAAAAAAAAAAAGTTTTGGGAGGCCGAGACGGGCAGATCACGAGGTCAGGAGATCGAGACCATCCTGGCTAACATGGTGAAACCCCGTCTCTACTAAAAAAAAAATACAAAAAACTAGCCGGGCGAGGTGGCGGGCGCCTGTAGTCCCAGCTACTCGGGAGGCTGAGGCAGGAGAATGGTGTAAACCTGGGAGGCGGAGGTTGCAGTGAGCTGGAATCCGGCCACTGCACTCCAGGCCAGGCGACAGAGTGAGACTCCGTCTCAAAAAAAAAAAAAAGTTATTGTAATTTCCTGAGAATTTTAGCTTTCTACATTTAAAGTTTCTAGAATATATATTTTCCCAAACAGCAAACATATCAACAATGCATACCCGAGATAAATATTTCACAATTTTTTTGGCAGACAACAGCATGTCATGAAAAATTTCAAGTTATTTAGAATATATCTTTTCCTCAATATACTATAAAGTAACAATAATTCTTAGAGTATATTTTTAATACAGAAAAACTGATTTGATGTTTTCACAAAATTTTGAAAACTATCCCACTGAAAGGAATAATACCTAAATATGGGCAGAATGCCACTTTTCTCTATGACTAAGATAACACAGGATTATTTACCTAAATTCAGGGTTTTGGCATCAATCACCATGCTTCATCATGAACACTTTTGTGAATCCAAATTCTATTTGAATTTTCTATTTAATCCAGAAATTAATTTTTAAAATCTTATAGAAGTTTTATGTAGATAGATATTACTTGTTGAACTCACTTTAGTAGATGCCTTCGACTGTTATTTACAATGCGTAGAAAATACTACCTGCTGAGTTTGTGCTCTCATAAATTCAACGACATATTTTAGTCCTAAAACCTTTTCATTTAATGGGTATTTTTGTTTACTGGTTAAAAATTCTTCCCATTGGAGTGCCTCTGTCCGGTGCCCCCATTGTCTGGGAAGTGAGAAGTGCCCCTCCCTGGCCACCACACCGTCTGGGAAGTGAGGAGAGCCTCTGCCCAGCTGCTGTGTAACACTCCAAGTGTGAAGCAACAGCCTTGTGTGTGATCTTTCTGCCCTCCCCAGGTTTGCACTTTTGACATTAAAGTTTACTTTTAAATTAAAAGTAAAAAAAAAAAAAAATTCTTCCCATTTATTTCTATGGCTAATTTGTCAAACTTTCTTATACAGCCATTTAACATTATTTATGTTCATGTAGTTGTTGTATACCAAAATAGTTAGTTGATGTAATGGCCTTAATATAACTTAATAGGGTGGGCACGGTGGCTCACGCCTGTAATCCCGGCACTTTGGGAGGCAGAGGTGGGAGGACCACGAGGTCAGGAGTTCGAGATCAGCCTGACCAACATGGTGAAACCCCACTTCTTTTAAAAATACAAAAATTAGCCAGGCGTGCTGGTGTGCCTGTAATCCCAGCCTACTCAGGAGGCTGAGGCAGGAGAATCGCTTGAACCCAGGAGGCAGAAGTTGCAGTGAGCCAAGATTGCACACTGCACTCCAGCCTGGGTGACAAAGCAAGACTCTGTCTCAAAAAAAGAAAAAAAAAATATATATATATTTTATATATATATATATTTTATATATATGTATATAAACGTAATCAGAGTAAAAATGTGAGTGGCTAGGAGAGGGGGTGGATGTAGAAAGGGAAATTATACCAAGTTTCACTTAGATGAGAGAATAAGTATTAGTGATTGATTGCACAGAATGGTGACTATAATAAATAATAATGTATTGTATATTTCAAAATTGCTATGGAGATTTCAAAAGTTTTCACCACAAAAAAATCAGATGTGAGCTAAAGAATTTGTCACTTAGCTCAATTTAATCATTTTACAGCATAAGCATATCAAAATACGACATCATACCCAAATATATACAATAATAATATTTCAATTAAAAACATAATTTTTTTTTTTTTTTTTTTTTTTTTTTTTTTTTTTTGAGACAGAGTCTCGCTCTCTCGCCCAGGCTGGAGTACAGTGGCCGGACCTCAGCTCACTGCAAGCTCCGCCTCCCAGGTTTACGCCATTCTCCTGCCTCAGCCTCCCGAGTAGCTGGGACTACAGGCGCCCGCCACCTCGCCCGGCTAGTTTTTTGTATTTTTTAGTAGAGACGGGGTTTCACAGTGTTAGCCAGGATGGTCTCGATCTCCTGACCTCGTGATCCGCCCGTCTCGGCCTCCCAAAGTGCTGGGATTACAGGCTTGAGCCACCGCGCCCGGCCAAAAACATAATTTTTAAAGGTACCAGTTTTTCTTATTCAATAAATGTTTAACATATTCACTTTAAACTCTTAGGTGTTAAGCCTATACATGTTTAATGGCTTAGAATAATGTCTCACACATTGCATGCACAAAATACGACTATAATGGTCAGATTACCTTATGCGCATAGCTTTCTTTAAAGACAATATTATTTTGTATTTGTTCTTATTAAAATGTATTTTCTGTCTTAAATATTGATAAATATAGAAGGGAGGCTTTGTTCTCCTGCTTTATACATTCCAAAGTCAAATTGCAATTTTATTAACTTCCTTTCTATTCAGTAATTCATTTGTCTCCCACAGTAAACATAAGCATTAACTAACACAATTATAGTCATATTCTCCATCTTAATAATGCAGTAAAATTTGATATGCAGAGTGAGACTGCATATCAAAAAAAAAAAAAGTGGAGCATTTACACTCAGTCATCATGAGATAAATATTAATATTCCAAGGTATGTATACATGTCTTGACCCTTGGGAGTCCCCCTCAGTCTTTTTTACATCAGTTGAGTAAGTAGCATGGTTTTAGTTTTGGGGAATGTAAATTTCTTACAGCAAAGTCCTTCCTCCACAACAATATCCACCTAGCACTGTGGGCTGCACATAGTGTGCACTCAGTGTTTGTGGAACTGGTTTGAATCAGGAACAAAACAAGTAGCAGAGGTCAGTTTTGCAAAGGAAAGAATGTAGATAATTCAGGTAAGACTGAAAGGGCACAACTCAACAGCAAACACTTTTTACATTAATTTGAGAAATGTTCTCAACTGGTTCTCCGAAAGATGGTGGTTTACAGTAGACATTTGGGAGTGTGGTTGCATATTGTAATCACCTGGAGAGCTTTAAATCACACCGTTGCCTGGGTCTTATGCTAGGGATTCTGGCTTAATTATTCCCTTGCAACTTGGGTTTGGGAACTTTAAATACCACCACCCACACACACAGCAGACTATTCTAATATACATCCAAGGGTGAGAAGCATTGATTCAGGGCGAGGAATGCATTGGTTGTGTGTGATTTCTATGTGTGCTCCAGGCATTTGCCCGATAACTCTTCCTAATGTAGAGTCTTAGAAAACATCTTGGCCCTTCGAAGCATACTCTGCTGGTTGGCTAAATTGCAGCAGGAAAAATATCAGCAGCCCTATTGTTATGTCACTTGCCTTCAGAGCAAAAGTTGTTTCAGGAACAGTAATTTGATTTAGTCTATATTAACAATCATAAATAGTCAACAAATACAAAAATAAAGAGTTTGCCGCTATGTTGAGTGCATTATAGGTGTTTTCAAATTTCTCCTGTGATAAATTAAAAATGTAACGTTGGGCATTACTTTCCTAAACCCAATGCTCAGCAGTTTCCTCAAATTGTTTCCAGTTTTTCCAAGAGACTTCAGAACCATTCCCTGAAGTGAATTATTTCCAGTGGTGAAGAGTAAGGGATAGATGGGATGAGATTCTCAAAAAAAAAAAAAAAAAAAAAATCTCGCTTCTATTTCAGAAGTTTCACTCTTCAGCCCCTTGAAGGACACGAAAAGCTGGCTGAGTAGTGTGGTCTGTGGAGGTGCATGGGCTTCAGAGTTAGGGAAGCATCGATCCTGAGTCCAAGCCAGCTGCTTGGTAGCTGTGGGACAGTTATATGAGCCACATCTACAGGAAAAGGCATGATAAAATTGATTGCAAAAACAGCAATTAAAAAAAATTCTTATTCATGTTCTTGGAAATGGCTTTTTTTTTTTTTTTTTTTTTTGAGACGGAGTCTCGCTCTGTTGCCCAGACTGGAGTGCAGTGGCCGGATCTTGGCTCACTGCAAGCTCCGTCTCCCAGGTTAACGCCATTCTCCTGCCTCAGCCTCCCCAGTAGCTGGGACTACAGGCGCCCGCCACCTCGCCCGGCTAGTTTTTTTGTATTTTTTAGTAGAGACGGGGTTTCACCGGGTTAGCCAGGATGGTCTCGATCTCCTGACCTCGTGATCCGCCTGTCTCGGCCTCCCAAGGAAATGGCTTTTATAGTTGTTCCCATCAAGAGACAGATTCTGTTTCCCAAACTTGAATCTCTCTTGACTTATTTGCCCAGGCCGAAGCTGTGCATGTGATAGTGTGCCAGTTCGGGGCCCAGGTTCAAAAGGTCTTAAATGCTTTTGTTATCTTATTCAGAATTCTTCCATCTCTATGACAACAAGCCCATTTTAGCTTTCTGGAGGATAAAATAGCATGCTGGGAAGAGCCAAAGTGCCTCAGTTTACAGACAGCTCACTCCCAGAAGCAGAGCCACCTAATTCACCAGCAGCTGACCTCTCACACCTGTAGGAGCCAAACTAAGCCCAGAAGAATGGCCCAGCTGAGCCCAGCCTAAATTTCTAACCAGCTTAATCCTGAACTAGTATGATTTGGGATTGTTTGTTATGCAGTTATAGCTTAGTAATATATACACCCATTAAAGACAGGATTCCAGGATTCCAGGACAGATTGATTACAAATAACCTGCAAATACTTGGCACCCTGTAAGTATTGATTTTGTGTTTCCTTTATTTAAAGTTAAATTTGTTGTAAGATGGTATTGACTCATAGAGAAGTGAGGCAGGAGAATGGGGTCTGGAGGCAGGGAACTTAAGGCCAATTCGTGCTGACTTCCTAAAAGTAAAAACACCAAGGTCTGGGAGCAGGGACCCTAAGGCCAATTAACGTGAACTTCCTGCATCTAAACCAAAAGGAGAAACCTCATCTACACCCGAGTAGCAAAGGATCAAAGGCAACTATCACTACAACCCTCCCCCTGGCACCAGTTCTCTGATAGAAAAGGAGAGTGCCTTGGGGTGGCTGTGGGCCAAGCACAGGCCATGCCTTCATCTGCATGGGGTACCAATTCATCTCAGCCTTTGATTAGCCACGGACCTAAATCTTTCATCCAGATAAGGGGTAGCTGATAGGGATCTCAAAAGGAGTACTTAAAACCCAGAAAACTTTGTAACCAGGTCCTTGAGCTGCTTGCTGGGTCCCACACCCACCCTGTGGAGTGATTTCTTGCTTTAGTAAACCCCTGCTTTTGCTGTTTCCTTCGTGTGTTTTGTTCCATTTTGCATTTTGTTCAATGCTTTGTTCAAAATGTCAAGGACCTGGACAACTCACACTCACGGCCTTCCTTCTGGGAACAGAAGTACAGGTAGATGTGGATGCATGTGATTGGTGCTTAAACTCACACAGTGCCCCACACCACAGGAGAAAAACACACAGTTACAGTCTGACAGGTACAAAGATAAATAGCAAAACCAGAAGTTTGCCTTTATTTATTTATTGTTTTTTGAGACAGAGTCTCGCTCTGTCTCCCGGGCTGGAGTGCAGTGGCCTGATCTCAGCTCACTGCAAGCTCCGCCTCCCGGGTTTATGCCGTTCTCCTGCCTCAGCCTCCGGAGTAGCTGGGGCTACAGGCGCTCGCCACCTCGCCCGGCTCGTTTTTTGTATTTTTTTAGTAGAGACGGGGTTTCACCGTGTTAGCCAGGATGGTCTCGATTTCCTGACCTCGTGATCCGCCCGTCTCGGCCTCCCAAAGTGCTGGGATTACAGGCTTGAGCCACCGCGCCCGGCCGAAGTTTGCCTTTAATCTATTCCCTCCACATCTAAACTCCGGAGGGCAAGGCTGTGAAGAGATCTGAAGACATGGTGCTCTCTCTTCCTGTGGCCCCATCATTCCTTGTTTACTGTCTGATATTTAAAAGGAAGAGGAACCCCTGAGAGAGGAGGCAGTCAGAAGCTGGTTAGGAAGATAGGGAGGGAGGGTCTCTCAAGAGGAAAAACACCCACGGGACTGCACATGCACCACCCCTGTAGCTAGTGGGAAGAAATGTGGTTAAGAACTTCCTCATAAGCCAGGATGTTGATCAGAAGGGACTGTCCCAACTTAGGCCCAGGTGTAAAAAATCAACCTCAATGTCTAACTTGACTAGGTTCCTTATAATGTTACCTAACATGACATAAGTATTTTGGTTTTAGCTTCACCCTTTCCACCTGCTATGGGTTTCGCTTGGGCACTCATGGGTAATAACTAAGATGGAGTCACTGTGCTCAATCCCAGGCATGCTCAGATGTAACACTGTTATAGGGGAACTTTACCCCTCCCATTTGGGCAGAACCCACAGAAGACTTCCTTGTTCTTGCCACATAAAAGACCCAGAACTCAGCCCCATTTCTGGCAACCTGCTTTCATGTCTCCTCTTGCTGCTGAGAGGTTTCCTTTTGCTTAATAAATCCTACTCTGCTTTACTCACTCTCTGGTGTCTGTATGTCTTATTCTTCCTGGTCATGGGAAGAGAGCCCAGGCCTGGCTGAACTGAGGAGACCACCACACTGGCACCAAACAGCAACTGGGAGACAGTGATCTTCACGTGGACACTCTCAGCTTGCAGTCCAGGCTCTCTTTGGGGGCACTGTCCTACCCATCCTTGAGCCTGAGGAGAAAAGTTGGTAGAGAGGCTGTTCCCTCACTTCCAGCAGAAGAGAGGTGTTCAGGCCCCTCGCTTCCTTGAGGTCAGAGCCGTCATGGCTGCACTCAGTGTGGCAGCCAGCTGCCATATCTAGGTACTGGGTACCTGGAATGTGGCCGATTTTAAGTAAAATGTGCTGCAAACATAAAATACACAGTGAGTTTAGACGAATGAGATCAGAAGTATACTTTGTTTCTAATTATATGTTGATCACATATTAAAAGAATATTTTGGATACAATAGGTTAAAATTATCATAAACAATTTCACTTCTTTTTATTATTTTTGATGTGGCTAATAAAAAATGGAAAATTCACAAATAGCTAACATTTTATTTTTTAAAGGATTGCTTCCCTCTTAAAATCTCAGGTGTCCTACTCAAGAGACCAAAGGACAGAGAGGTTATGAAATCTAAAATATAATAATTGCCATTGTATTGTTTCCATTTGTGAACAAGTGTGAGGCGCGCGCGTGCCTGTACAATTTATAAATGGACGTAACATTACACTCCAGAAGGTTAAAAATGAACCCCCAACAGAGCCAAGCCTAGCGGCAGAGAGAAAGCCCTGACTGAAAATACATGGAGGCACGAGTCTGTCACTCTTGCCTCATTAAGTGCACTGTTTGGTGGCAAGTAATGTCACTCAAATTCTGAGGGTGTGGAGCTTGGTGTCGTATCCAATCAGAGCGCTGGACTGAGACGGGCCCAATCAGGCGCGCAGCGGGAGAGGAGGGGGCAGCATCCGGGATTAGGCGCGATTTTTGCCTCTCGCTCCAGCTTGAGGTCGGTTAGGGCCTCACCGTCCTGCTTCCACCCGTCAGGGAGGCCTCGGTGATTCGGGCACAGCTTCAGCCTCCGTTGCTGTGTGACTTGCGCTTATTGGATGATTCGTAGCTGAGACTCCGCGACACCCCTGAAGTGGGGAAATGGTGAGTGTGCGGGGCGGGGAGTCCCAAGGCTGGGGAGGCCTCATCGGAACCGGCGGGAAATGGCGGCGGCGGGACCGAGTCTGTGAGTGGAGTTCCCGCTTAGCCCTCGGTCTTCAGTCCCCTCCGGTGAGGGACCCGCGCTCCTGTCGGTCCCCGCACGGCGGCTCTGCCCAGCCTGCAGCCCTCCTCGTGCAGCTCTGCGCCCGCAGCCCCGCACCTTCCCCGGGCTGTGGGGTGAGGAGCTCACCGGGAAGACGCCGGCGCGGCGTGCGCGTTGCCCGCGTGGGAGGAGCTGTGGTCCGGGGTCCTGTCCCTTCTTTACCCTTTTCAGAATGAGATGGAGGCTCCGTCAAAACACAGAGTTCATGTGAGCAAACGGGACTCAATAATGGGACAGCGCCCCCGTGGCTCGTGGTTTGGGGGCTGCCAGCGGGTCTTGAAGGAAAGGCTTGTGTGAGGAAGGGAAGCAGATCACCCGCCCGCCCCAACTTTCCCACCGGTCCCCTTGCCCTGAGCGCCGCCTCCGCGTGGCTGTTCCTGAGTGGCCTCTTTTAGAATAGGCTGGTGTCGTGTGCACAGCGCTTCGCTGAGTTCTGTGAGTGGTTCTGCCACATTATGGAACTTGAGGAGGGTGTGGGCGCCCCTGGTTGTTGGAGACGTTCAGAAATGAAGACGGGTGTCCAGAGGCAGGGACTGGCGTCTGCGGGGGGCAGTTGCGGGAAGAGCGCTGAGCTTGTGGGGTCTGCGCTGACTCTGGGTGGGGTCTTTAGTGAGTTGCTGGACAGCCCGTTGGGGTTGGAGCATTGACGGGTGTTGAGGAAACTCCGCAGGTTTTCTGTCAGAAGAAAGACATGGCTGAGCCTGGGCTGGAGGGAGATATCTGGTGTCCGCGGGAGGCGCGAGTGGGTTCTGCACATGCGCGGTCCTGCTGGGCACTGTCGGGTTCCTCCCGGTCTCCTCCCGGGGAGAGGGGACTGGGAACTTAGAGGAAAGGAATTCTGAGAAACACCCCTTCCCTTCACCCTGCTGCCAGCCCCCACTTAATGCTAACCCACTACCCAGGACGCTCACTGGGCATTCGCATGGCCACACTCCTCCCAGAACAGGGTTCTAACCTCAGGAATTGTGCCCATGACAGCTTTGCTCCTAGGGTGTTCTGCCAAGAACCCACACAGTGCCCGGAAGACTCCTGGCTCCTTTGAACTCCAGACACTGGATCTGTAGCAGGAACTTGTTTCCTTACCTCACCCAGGCTTCTGGACCAACTGATCCTAATCTCTGCCTTTATAGACCCAGCAATCAGTCAGATGGTAGCCCTGCCTGGGCCTGCACTTGTAGCACAAACCAGTCCTTTAGTCAGTCCTGCCCTGCCCGCACCCATTACTCTTGATAGCTCCTTTCTCTCTTCTGCTTTTTTCTTCCTCACAAATCCTCTTTCCTGTGCCCACAGTGTGCCCAAGTCCATCTGTCACTTGCCTACGAGAATTCAGACGTTAGTGAGTTCAAGACCATGCCTTTAAACCTGGCTGTTGTAGGAGCAAACCCAAGTTAGACGCGGCTTAATGGTCTCTCTTTAGAATGAGGGAAGAATTTTTGCTCTTCGCCCTTTTCTGAAAGCATTTAGTTTGAAAACTTTTTGTTTTGTTTTGTTTTTGAGCCGAAGTCTCACTCTGTTGCCCAGGCTAGAGTGCAGTGCTGTGATCTCGGCTCACTGCAACCCCCACCTCCCGAGTTGAAGCAATTCTCCTGCCTCAGCCTCCTGAGTAGCTGGATTACAGGTCTGCACCATCACGCCCGGCTAATTTTTGTATTTGTAGTAGAGAGGGAGTTTCACCATGTTGGCCAGGCTGGTCTCGAACTCCTTACCTCAAGTGATTTGTCCGCCTCGGCCTCCCGAAGTGCTGGGATTACAGGCGTGAGCCACTGCGCCCATCTTGAAAACTTTTATATTTACCTATTTTCTCTGCCTCTTTAAAATTTATATAAATCATTTTTATCAGTTAAGTAAGTCATTTGTCTTTTTTGAGTCAAACTTGTCCTTATCTAGGACCTGGAAACTATTGCTTTGAAATGTAAATAGCAAGAACATATACCCTATCCCCCAGTTTCTGTAGGCGAGTAGGAGGCTGCCTTCACCAGGTACCTAGCCTCACATTGCAAATCTACCTCCTGTCATGAAGATGTTGGAAGTTTATTTTTTCTATGAATATTACCAATTAGAAAACCCAGATGAGTTCTCAGATTACTAGGTAAAATTACAATAAGCTGTATAGGACAAATGGTGCTGTCATGTCTTCTACTTGAGAATTATGGTGAGTTTCTATGTTTGTAGTCTCTTAGTAGATTGCCTATGATACACATCACATTTTGGTTTAATTATGTAAGAAAACATTTTCTTCTCTGTTGTGGGCAGTTTTTTTTTTTTTTTTTTTTTGAGACGGAGTCTCGCTCTGTAGCCCAGGCTGGAGTGCAGTGGCCGGACCTCAGCTCACTGCAAGCTCCGCCTCCCGGGTTCACGCCATTCTCCTGCCTCAGCCTCCCGAGTAGCTGGGACTACAGGCGCCCGCCAGGTCGCCCGGCTAGTTGTTTGTATTTTTAGTAGAGACGGGGTTTCACCATGTTAGCCAGGATGGTCTTGATCTCCTGACCTCGTGATCCGCCCGTCTCGGCCTCCCAAAGTGCTGGGATTACAGGCTTGAGCCACCGCGCCCGGCCGTGGGCAGTTTTTTAGGATTGGAGATGATTTTGCTTTTAGTTATATTTTCCACACACTGTCCAGAATCACCAGACATTATACACAAGTGCCCTCTAGGTTTCACTTTAGAGAAAAACCTTTCTCAGGATTCCACTCACAACCCACAATTTGGTGGCAAGGTGCACAAAGTGCAGCAAGTGCTCCCCAAATCTGGAAACAGTATGGTCTCTCCTTCAATTTGAGATCTACAGTCCCTTCTATAACAGTTATACTGGATTTCTACAAAAATAACTTTTGAGTACTGCAATCAGTTATTCCTCCTTTGTCGGTGTGCCTGGCATCTTCAAATCTGACACTGATTCCATGATCATGGGGCCCGTAATCCCAATCAGGATCCCACATGTGCATTGATTAAACCTGAGAACTTCAACTCCCTTCTCCCTTTGCCCAAATGCCCACAAATGTGCATAGCTCACCAGCCCTCCAAGTCTTAAATGTGCAGTTCCAAATTCTGAATTTATGTCTTGGGATTTGAGAGAAGGACAACTTTTTTTTTCTTTTTTTTTTGAGACGAAGTCTCGCTCTGTCACCCAGGCTGGAGTGCTGTGGCCAGATCTCAGCTCACTGCAAGCTCCGCCTCCCGGGTTCATGCCATTCTCCTGCCTCAGCCTCCCGGGTAGCTGGGACTACAGGCGCCTGCCACCTCGCCCGGCTAGTTTTTTGTAGCTTTTTTTTTTAGTAGAGACGGGGTTTCACCGTGTTAGCCAGGATGGTCTCGATCTCCTGACCTCGTGATCCGCCCGTCTCGGCCTCCCAAAGTGCTGGGATTACAGGCTTGAGCCACCGCGCCCGGCCGAGAAGGACAACTTTTATCTGAGAAATACAAATTATTTTAATGATCAGACCCAGTAATGTGTTAAAATGAGACCGTAGTCATGTACTGTTCCCCTCTTTGAACTATTTGTCTTTTGAAATTGTGTTCTGTTGCTACAAATGGCTATACACTTTTTTCTCTTTTTTTTTTTTTTTTTTTTTTTTTTTGAGACGGGGTCTCTGTCGCCCAGGCTGGAGTGCAGTGGTGCGATCTCCGCTTATTGCAACCTGTGCCCCCGGGGTTCAAGTGATTCTCCTGCCTCAGCCTCTTGAGTTGCTGGGACTACAGGCACCCACGACCACGCCTGGCTAATTTTTTGTATTATTTAGTAGAGACGGGGTTTCACTGTGTTAGCCAGGATGGTCTTGATCTCCTGACCTCTTGATCCCTCCACCTCGGCCTCCCAACGTGCTGGGATTACAGGCGTAAGTCACCATGCCTGGCCACAAATGGCTATAAATTAACCTAATAATTTCATACTGGATACTATAACCCACACCTTATGTGTTAATTTATATAGCCAGTCACTAACCACTTCTATAAGCCATTAAGAATTTCTGACAACTTTCTATCAGTTCCCTCTCTGCCTCCCTTTTTGCCTTTAAAAATATACTCGTCAGTTGGGTACGGTGGCTCATGCCTATAATCCTAGCACTTAGGGAGGCAGAGGCGGGCAGATCAGCTGAGGTCCGGAGTTCGAGACCAGATTGGCCAATATGGTGAAACCCCGTCTCTACTAAAAAAAAAAAAAAAAAAAAAAAAAAAAAAAAAAAATTAGCTGGCACGGTGGCACATGCCTGTAATCCCAGCTACTTGGGAGGTTGAGGCCGGAAAATCGTTTGAATCCAGGTGCCAGAGGTTGCGGTCAGCCAATATCATGCCATTGCACTCCAGCCTGGGCAACAAGAGTGAAACTCTCTTTTTAAAAAAAAAAAAAAAAAAAAATATATATATATATATCTATACATATATCCACACGTGTATATACATGTATATATACATATGTACGCGTGTATATATATACATGTATACATACATATGCATGTATATGTATACGTGTATATATATGTATACTTGTAACTGCTTCTAATTGGTGTATATTCAGGGCAGCTTTATATTCCCGTGTTGCATCTTCAAGCTTTGGCCCAAATAAACTCTCTACTTATGTTTACCCCAGGTTTTTCCTTTTAGGTCAAAATATTCTTTAGAATGTGTTGAAGGAGCCTCCATAAGAGAATCTTTCCTCTGGTTTTACTCTGCTTGCTATAATCCCTAAGAATGCTGAGGCACATTGATCCCACCTAGAATATGCACATAAAAGCTGACCTCTGCCTAGGATTCACAAGACAGGACCAGACTTTGGGCTGAAGACATAAAGAAAACTCATAGAAGACATTTTCTGCATCATTAGAGTTCATCATAGGTGGAGCCCTTTGAGTTTTCCAGATCTTGTCCAGTGACCTGCTATAGTTGTGTGGGAGGCTTCTGGTATCAACAGAATCCTGTGGCAGAATCTGTTACCTGTAAAAAAGCACCTTAGCAGTGGGAGTTCAGGACCATAAAATATTCAGAGCCAAAGTCACAACTATGCCTCCCTGTAAACTGTGTTACTGGAGTAGAGTAGTTTTGTCCTTCCCCTTGCCTTAGAGTTAGCTGATCACGGACAGGGGCTATCACATCTGTATCCAGGATCTGCAGCTTCACCAGGGCTGTTTTCATTTTCTGTTTGCATCCCACTAATTGAGCCTGAATCTCTCCTGCCTGGATCACTATGGGGATATCAGCCCAAGGTCACTGGGGACACTCTCACCAGCATCTGTATTTGAGACATCTGAAGATGTCCTGTGCAGACTGGGGTCAGTATGACAGCAAGGTCTAATTCTGCTCCCATTTTAGAGGAAGAGAAATGACTCATTCAGGGTTTGTTCCTCCCCTCACAGAATCTCCTTGATTTATACCCAGATAAAAGTTGCTCCAGTTTTCTAGTTTTTTTTTTTTTGGTGAAAAGTGAGATCTGGAGACTCAAACTGATCCATAAGCTAATTGCTTCTATTTCATATGGTCCATTAGAAAAAGAGATGAAGCGGTCATGGTCCCTACCCTCAAGGAACTTGCAGTCTGGAGCACATGAATAAATGGTTGAGTTCAGCATCATGTGTTCAGTACAAAGACGGAAACTGTCCAGGACACTTAAGCTTCATTTGGGTTACTTCCCTTTTATTGTTTTGTGAGTTTTGATTCCACCACCTGAAAAGAGTATTCATTAACAGAAGTTGTTATTGTTAGTATTGTTTTCACCTTGCTGAGAATAAATATTTAGCTTCTAATATAATTGCTCTAGAGAAACATAAGGGATTTGGTTAAATTCCTTGTTGTATGTTATTAAAGACACAGAGAAGTGGCTAAAATAGATTAAAATTTCATAAAATCTGGGAATCAAATTTCTCTTGGGCAGGCTTAGAAAAGACGAAACTGAAAAAACTTAGTGGCATAAGAACAGAAATCTAGGGCCCACTCTCTGTCCTAACCCTGCCCAGATCCACCCTCTGCTAAACCTTGTCCAGGTCTGACCCCACACTGAAATCTCTTGGAATTGCTTAGAGGAGATCAGAGTTTGGAGTGACTACTTCTATTGCCTCTCCAGAGCTAGTGCTCCCAATTTCCTGAAACACGAAAGCAGATAAATGGGGAAAAGCTGTATACTTTTGGGCCTTAAAATCTTTTTTATTTTTATTTTTTTTATTTTTTATTTTTTTTAAGTCTTTATTTATTTATTTATTTATTTATTTATTTATTATTATTATTTTTTTTTTTTGAGGCGGAGTCTCCCTCTGTCGCCCAGGCTGGAGTGCAGTGGCCAGATCTCAGCTCACTGCAAGCTCCGCCTCCTGGGTTTATGCCATTCTCCTACCTCAGCCTCCCTAGTAGCTGGGATTACAGGCGCCCGCCACCTCGCCCGGCTAGTTTTTGTATTTTTAGTAGAGACGGGGTTTCACCGTGTTAGCCAGGATGGTCTCGATCTCCTGACCTCGTGATCCGCCCATCTCAGCCTCCCAAAGTGCTGGGATTACAGGCTTGAGCCACCGCGCCCGGCCCTAAAATCTTTTTTATACAATTAAAGCCAGTGTTTCTGGAGACATCTCATCCAGCAACCTGTCATCTCTGCAGTTTTAGTAGGTTTTTTTTTTCCCCACAAATCTTAAATACAAACACAAAAATAAATTTCTCTGAATTGCATTTAATACATCCTTTGTTTCTTTGTGATGTATTTATATTGAGTGGTTATTCTATACCTTTAAAAAACAAATCAGTGGTAGGAAAATGGAAAGGAAATGGTAATTTGGGGCCCTGCATTTAAATCCTGAGAAGTATTGGACACCTAGTGCCCACCTCCCAGGATGTCCTGAGAATTAACACATAATGTGATTGTCTCAGCACAGTGCTCTGTCACATACTCCTGAGGACATAGTACGTGCTCCATCAATATCGCATTAATGCAGGCGCACATATTTTTCTTTTTTCTTTTTCTTTCTTTTTTTTTTGAGATGGAGTCTCAGTGTGTCGCCCAGGTGGAGTGCAGTGGCGTGATCTCGGCTCACTGCAACCTCCACCTCCCGGATTCAAGTGACTCTTCTGCCTCAGCCTCCTGAGTAGCTGGGATTACAGGCACACGCCACTACGCCCGGCTAATTTTTGTATTTTTAGTAGAGACAGGGTTTCACCATATTGGCCAGGCTGGTCTTAAATTTCTGACCTTGTGATCCCCCCGCCTCTGCCTCCCAAAGTGCTGGGATTTACAGGCATGACGCCTGGACCACATGTTGTTTTTCAAATGGAGACTTACTCAGACATTGACACCATCTCCAGCCTCTGTAAACTTTAAAGATCCGGCAGAGAATGCTAATGCTTCAGGATGATGATTTGTGGTCTTGTCTTGGGATGAAAAGTATTTGTGTTGTGATAAGTTTGTTGGGGTAAGGGACTGTGCTGTGCCTGCTTTCTCTAGCCGAGTGGTAATATAACATGTCTAGGTGGAGGAACATCAGCATTAACAGAAGACTTGCTATAAGAAGCTAATTCATGAACTCTTCAAACCTGCAAAATTTTGTTACAGTGAGGCCTAGAATATCAAATAATTATTATGCGCATTGAAGCTTGAGAGTCAGTGCTTAGCTAAGTGACTCTCAGCACAGTCTTCCAGTAGGATCACATGTACAATTTGAAGAGAAATCACTTGTGCCCTCCCCACAGACCCCGTCTGTTGTTCTGGGTGGAAACATTTCTGATTTTTAACTTAAGTTCCTTGCATATTACAGCGAGGCCAAGGTCAAGCGTGAGGCATTCCAGATACTTTCATGAGAGGTGAGTTCAGTCTTTTTTCCAGGAGGTCACAGGGCCTACTCTGCTTGGTTTTGGTAGGGGCAGGTCAGTGTAGCCCATTTTTTTTTTTTTTTTTTTTTTGAGGCGGAGTCTCGCTCTGTCGCCCGGACTGGAGTGCAGTGGCCAGATCTCAGCTCACTGCAAGCTCCGCCTCCTGGGTTTACGCCATTCTCCTGCCTCAGCCTCCTGAGTAGCTGGGACTACAGGCGCCCGCCACCTCGCCCGGCTAGTTTTTGTATTTTTGGTAGAGATGGGGTTTCACCGTGTTAGCCAGGATGGTCTCGATCTCCTGACCTCGTGATCCGCCCGTCTCGGCCTCCCAAAGTGCTGGGATTACAGGCTTGAGCCGCCGCGCCCGGTCTAGCCCATTATTTTTATTGCAGGAACAGGAACTGTTGGAATGCCTTCCTTTTTCCGCGGAGCTATAGAATACTTTAGAGAACATTACTGTGTTGAAAGTTATTTTTTCAGATAATCCCAGTCAGTCACAGGTCAGAACTAGCTCTCTTAACTCATTTCACCTGTAATCAAATTAAGAACTCTGTCACTTGATACATATATATTTTCAGGAACACTTAACATTCAGGGATGTGGCCATAGAATTCTCTCCAGAAGAGTGGAAATGCCTGGATCCTGCACAACAGAATTTATATAGAGATGTGATGTTGGAGAACTACAGAAACCTGGTCTCCCTGGGTGAGGATAACTTCAATACATAATTCCTAATACTCCATCAGAGTTTGATTTTTCTATTTTTGTAGAATGTCTCTTGGGAGCTTCTGGAACTTTGTGTGAATTAATTTCAGTTTCTTTCTTTAGGAAACTATTGGGAGTTTGCTGGTGTAAAAAAGAATATTGTTAAGATGTTTTATCTTTATGTAAACCTTCTCTTTTCTTGAGCTAATTTGTGTCCTCCATTCTAGGTTAGTGGTAATTCTCGAAATTCAATGACATAAAATATTGTTTCCCACACCTTAAAATGCAATTTGCACTGCTTATTTTGATTCAGTAGTACTTGGTAGTGGAACTTAGAACCCACAGATTTAAAATACTTAAATATTTTAAGGATTCTGTCAGGAAACAATTTTTGGATTATCTAGGATCTTCCATAATTTCTCTTTTCTTCTTAGTATAGTATTAGGTAGGTAATTGGAGAATCCCTAACAGTAGTCATGTTAATTTTTTTTTTTGTTTTTTTTTGTTTTTTGAGACAGAGTCTCGCTGTGTCGCCCAGGCTGGAGTGCAGTGGCCAGATCTCAGCTCACTGCAAGCTCTGCCTCCCTGGTTCACGCCATTCTCCTGCCTCAGCCTCCTGAGTAGCTGGGACTACAGGCGCCCGCCACCTCGCCCGGCTAGTTTTTTGTATTTTTTAGTAGAGACGGGGTTTCACTGTGTTAGCCAGGATGGTCTCGATCTCCTGACCTCGTGATCCACCCGTCTTGGCCTCCCAAAGTCCTGGGATTACAGGCTTGAGCCACCGTGCCCGGCCAAGTCATGTTAATTTTTAAAAATAAAACAGGTGTTGCTATCTCTAACCCAGACCTGGTCACCTTTCTGGAGCAAAGAAAGGAGCCCTACAATGTGAAGATACATGAGACAGTAGCCAAACACCCAGGTAGGTAACAGTGAATGAAGGAGAGGACACAGGCCAGGGGAACAAGGTCAAGAAGGAAGCCAGGCCTTCAAATGTAGTTTGGGAAACTCTGCTCCAATGTAAATAATTTCTGAAAAGACTGCATTTTTTTCTCATATTCACGAATAGGGACATCTTTTGTCCCACGCTGTTAAATCTTCTAAGAATTCTCTTATTTCTTTAGTGATCTCCCTTCAAGTTTACAGGGAGAGCCAATGTCTACTTTATCGTTTATAAGGGGCTGCATGATCTGACTGCTGTTCCATTGCTTTTGGAGACATGGGAATATGTGTATATTGAGCTCTATGTCAATGTATTTTTTTCAAATATTCTTTTTTGTATCATGTCTAAAATGTGTAAGGTGAGTAGTGGACATACTGGAATTTGGTTCAGAAATCCCAGGAACACCAGAGAGAGATGTTGCATCTTTTCTGCTTAGTGATTTTTAATCCTATAGAGGTTGCAAATATAATTCTACAAAAATTCTTACTCAGCAGTTTTATCAGAACAAGCATTTTCCTAAATATGAAAAAAAGTAATGTTACTTCAGAATGTTATTTAGCATAAACTGAGATTTGTGATTTAAACTCTGTATGTGCAAATTTTCAAATTATAATATAGTTTAAAGCACAGGTTTCCAATCTTTTGGCTTCCTTGGGCCACATTGGAAGAAGAATTGTCTTAAGCCAGACATAAAATACATTAATACTAATGATAGCTGATGAACTTAAAGAAAAAGGTTGGTGAATAATTTTTGTGATATCCACCACCTTAGATAAGCAAAAAAGCCCTCTCATTCAAAGGTTTGGCCCCCACTGGATTAAAATATTTACTCACCTTCTAGATTTCTTAAATGTACTATGATATTAACCAGCTTAGAACATTGCTAATATTAAGCATTCAATCGTTACCTTATTTCTTAGTAACGGTTATAATTTATTTAGTATATATATAATTCTTATTTAGTAGGAAGCCTGAGATTCTGTCATTTAGATGTATCTATCTATAGCTACATAAAAATATGTTTCTCTCACATATACCTAAATAAGTTGTATATGTGTATAGTAAATTAACATTGTTGATAGATTCTTGGAAACTAAGTGAAGCAACGTATCATTTTAGAAAGTGAATCTTAGGGCTGGGTGCGTTGGCTCACGCCTGTAATCCCAGCACTTTGGGAGGCTGAGGCAGGTGGATCATGAGGTTAGGAATTCAAGACCAGCCTGGCCAACATGGCAAAACCCCATCTCTAGTAAAAATAAAAAAAGTTAGCTGGGCATGGTGAGGGGGCGCCTGTAATCCAGCTACTCGGGAGGCTGAGGCCGGAGAATCACTTGAACCTGGGAGGCAGAGGTTGCATTGAGCCGAGATCACGCCATTGCACTCCAGTCTAGATGACAGGAGCAGAACTCTGTCTCAAACAAACAAATTTTACCAGAGTTTAATTGATATAAACAAGAGTTATGTTTGGTATATAGCAACATTACTTCATTTATAGTTGCAGTTTTCAAGAACCTGTTTTTTACATTAAGTGAGAACTTACTGTACATCTGTGTATGTGTGATATGGATTTTTCTGGTAAAAATAGTATAACTGTATTTAATGTTTACAATGTAATGATATGCACATATTTTGTAATAATTTGATATGCATATATTTTATTGTAAAATATAGTCAAGTTGATCAGCACATCTATTACCTACATAGATAACCATTTTTTTTTGGTAATAAAAACACTTAAGGCCTACTGTTGTAGCAAATTGTAAGCATACATTATAGTATTACTAACTATAAACACAATGCTATTTTGCTAATCTAATGCTATTGTACATTAGATTTCTCAGACTTACTCAACTTATAACTAAAAATTTGTACTCTTTGAACAACATCTCCTCGTGGTCCCACCCCTAGGCACCAACAACCACCATTCTACTTTCTGCTTTTATGAGTTTACATTTTTAGATTCCCCGTCTAAGTGAGAAGCAGCAGCAGTTTCTTTGTCTGTCTGTGTTTGGCTGATTTAATTTAGCATGATGTCCTCCAGATCTATCCATGTTGTAAATGGCTAGATTTCCTTTTCTTTTATGGCTGAATAGTATTCTACTGTATGTGTGTATATATGTGTGTGTGTATATATGTACACCCCCCCATATTTTGGCTATTATAAATTGCTACAGTGAACATGGGGCTGAAGATATTTCTTCAAGTTGCTAATTTCCTTTGGTAGTATACCCAGAAGTGGTATTGCTGGGTTATATGATATTTCCATTTTTATTTTTTACTGTTTTTTTGTGTTTTTTTTTTGAGTCGGAGTCTTGCTCTGTTGCCCAGGCTGGAGTGCAGTGGGGTGATCTCGGCTTACTGCAACCTCCGCCTCCCGGGTTCACGCCATTCTCCTGCTTCAGCCTCCCAAGTAGCTGGGGCTACAGGCGCCCACCACCACGCCTAGCTAATTTTTTTTTTTTTGGTAGAAACAGGGTTTCACCATGTTAGCCAGGACGGTCTCGATCTCCTGACCTCATGATCCGCCCATCTCAGCCTCCTGAAGTGCTGGGATTACAGGTGTGAGCCACTATGCCTGTCCTTTGTACTGTTTTTTATGACTTTATCAATTTACATCTCACCAGCAGCATATAGCACTTACCTTGTATGTATGTCTTCTTTGGGGGAAAAAATCTAACCTTTTGCCTATTTTTGAATGGCTTATCATCATCATCATTGTTTTGCTTTGAATTGTAAAAGTTTCTTATACATTTTGGATATGGATATTAACTTTTTTTTTTTTTTTGAGACGGAGTTTCGCTCTTGTTTCCCAGGGTGGAGCGCAGTGGTACGATCTCAGCTCACTGCAGCCTCCGCCTCCTGGGATCAAGTGATTTTTCTACCTCAGCCTCCCAAATAGCTGAGATTACAGGCATGCCCCACAATGCCTGGCTAATTTTGTATTTTTTTTTTTTTTTTTTTTGAGGCGGAGTCTCGCTCTGTCGCCCGGACTGGAGTGCAGTGGCCAGATCTCAGCTCACTGCAAGCTCCGCCTCCCGGGTTTACGCCATTCTCCTGCCTCAGCCTCCCGAGTAGCTGGGACTACAGGCGCCCGCCACCTCGCCCAGCTAGTTTTTTGTATTTTTAGTAGAGACGGGGTTTCACCGTGTTAGCCAGGATGGTCTCGATCTCCTGACCTCGTGATCCGCCCGTCTCGGCCTCCCAAAGTGCTGGGATTACAGGCTTGAGCCACCGCGCCCGGCCTAATTTTGTATTTTTAATAGAGATGGGGTTTCTTCTTGTTGGTCAGGCTGGTCTCAAACTCCTGACCTCAGGTGATCTGCCTGCCTTGGCCTCCCAAATTTTTTATCAGATATATCGCTTGCAAATATTTATGTCCTGTAGGGTTTTTAGAAATTTTGTTTTCTTTTTCTTTGCTCTGCAGAAGCAGTTTACTTTGATACAGTCTCACTTGTGTTTTCTTTTGTTGCTGTGCTTTTGATGGCATATCAAAAAAGTTATTGCCAAGGCCAGTATCAACAGGGCTTTTCCGGCCGGGCGCGGTGGCTCAAGCCTGTAATCCCAGCACTTTGGGAGGCCGAGACGGGTGGATCACGAGGTCAGGAGATCGAGACCATGCTGGCTAACACGGTGAAACCCCGTCTCTACTAAAAAATACAAAAAAAAAAACTAGCCGGGCGACGAGGCGGGCGCCTGTAGTCCCAGCTACTCGGGAGGCTGAGACAGGAGAATGGCGTGAACCCGGGAGGCGGAGCTTGCAGTGAGCTGAGATCCGGCCACTGCACTCCAGCCTGGGCGGCAGAGCGAGACTCCGTCTCAAAAAAAAAAAAAAAAAAACAAAAAAAAAAACAGGGCTTTTCCATATGTGTTCTTCAGGAGTTCTAAGGTTTTTTATCTTACATTTAAATGTTTCATTTTGAGTTAATTTTGGAGTATAGTGTAAGAAAATGATCTACTTTTATTCTTTTGCTTGTGGATATCCAGTTTTTCTGGCACCATGTATTGACAAGAGTATAATTTCTGCATCGTATATTCTTGGTTCCCTTGCCAAAATTAGTTGACCTTGTATGCGTGGATTTGTTTCTGGGCTGTCTATTCTGTTCCCTTGGTTTTTATATCTGTATTTATGCACATACCATACTCTTGCTTACTATAACCTTTAAATAAAGTTTAAAATTAGAAGGTATGATGACCCTAGCTTTGTTCTTTCTCAAGATGGTTCAGGTTATTTACAGTTGTTTAAGGTTACACTTAAGTTTTACAATTGTGTTTACTATTACTGTGAAAAAGGCCACTAAAATTTGGTAGGGATCCGTTTGAATCTGCAAATCACTTTCGATAATATACTTTGACAGTATCTGTTATCCTAATGGAATATGTTTTTATTTATTTGTGTCTGCTTCAGTTTTGTCATTATTGTATTTAGTGTCTAAATTTATTGTTATAAACTAGATTTTATATCTTGTATTTAGTGTATAAATTTTTTATTTCATTGGTTAAATTTATTTTGAATTAATTTCTTTTTATAGTATTGCAAATTGAATTTTTTCTTTTTTTGGAAATTTTGTTACTTTATGGACATTAAACAAATATTTGTATGTTGGGCCAGGTATATTGTTCATTTTTGTAATTCCAGCACTTTTAGAGGCCAAGGCATGTGGATCACTTGAGCACAGGAGTTTGAGATGAGCCTGGGCCTTGTAGTGAGACCCTGCCTCATAAACACAAACCAAAAAACTATCCACAAATATTTATGTGTTGATTATGTATCCTTGTACCTTCATGAATGCCTTTATTCAGTTTTTGTTATTCTACTCTAGGATTTCATGTATGTGCATGATTGTATTATCTACAAACAGTAACATTTTTACTTCTTTTGAAAGCAGGAGGGCCTTGTTCTCCTTTTCCTTGTCTAGTTGTTCTGATACAAACTTTTGATAATATGTTAAGATAGAAGCTGTGGTCCTGGAAGCATGCTTGTAGATCTGGGCCTCAGCTGTGGTCCCTGAAGCAACCCTATGTCTGTATATTTTAAGGATTTAACAATGATTTATAGTTTCTATGATCTATTTTTTTTGGCAGGTAAACATCTCCTTTTGTTGGGTCCCCAGGCTGATGAGATTACCTCTGGGTTTGCAGAGAAAGGTTGTAGCTGGGTCACAAGGGTGATGCTGGGTCTGCTGTGCGTTCTGCGTTTGATGGTTGTGTTGCCAGAGATTTGGACAGTTATGGATTCTTTCTGGGCCCTGGAAAGATTAGATTTCCTTGAGGACATTAATCTCTATGGCAGGCAGTAGGCTAGGGTTTTGAAGTTTGTCTGCATATTATGGCCCAAATACCAGGTGTATGAATGGGTTTGGCTTTTGCTGACTACCTGGTAACAGTTGAGTTACAGGTCTCTCTGTGGGCCTCTGAGTGTGTACGAATGGCCACAGACTGTGACTACATATGGCTAGAACTGAGTTACAGGGCTGCTTCAGGGACCACAGCTGAGGCCAGGATCTGCAGGCCTCCCTCCAGGGCCATGGCTGGCTGTGCCTTCCTGCAGGTCTCTTGATGGGAAGGACCACCTCTGGACTATAGCTGAGATTGAATTTGAGAGAGGTTACAGAACTGCTTTGGAATCCTCAGTAAGACCAAGCTCTGTGCATCATTTCCTTGTCTGTAGCCATGTCTATGGGCTCTTGAGTTGGCCACCTGGTGAGGGCCTGCTTTTTCCTAATAAACCCCCTTGATCTTTGACTCCACTGGGGTTTCACAACCCTAACTATAGGCAAGCAATTTTCTACTTACGTTTTCTAGGAGTTTACTACATAAAATATCTTATATAAGTGGAACCTCATAAACTGTCACTTCGTTAGTGTTTTATTTCACTTAAAATAATGGCTTTAAGATTTATCCATATTGTAGCATCTGACAAGATATTTTCATTTGTGTCTAAATAATTTTTTATTGTATGTGTAAGCCACATCCTTTTAAATTGTTCAGCTGTTGAAGGATGTTTGAGTTTTTTCATGTTTTGGCTTTTGTAAATAATGTGGTTTGGATCTGTGTCCCCATTCAAATCTCACATCAAGTTGTAAGCCCTAATATAGGTGGGGCCCGATGGGAGGTGATTGAATTATAGGGTTGGCTTCTCATGAATCATTAGCACCATCTACTTTGGTACTGTCTTTGCCATAGTGAATGATTACTCCTGAGATATCATTTTCTTTTTATTTTTGATAGCTTATCCATTGCAGTTCAATCTAAAAGTGAAATTTCTACAGAAACATGAACTATTTTAACAAAGAAAAAAATCCCTCATTCAAACTTCTTTGTAGTGGTAATGGCTTTGCAGCATTTAGAAAACTATGCTATCAGCAAGCTTTGCTTTATGAACTGAGATGCACAAAATCTAGAAAGGAGATGAAAGTGAATTATTTCTTCAACATTTTAGTAAAACTTCTGGTAATCAAAGCAAATATGGCACATAACAACTCAAGCATAAATCAAGATGGAGAGCCTGCAAAGTTTGCTTTCTTAAATTTTCCAAAAAGCTATCATTGCAACTTGTAGGATTTCTCCCCTATTTTAACCTTACCAGCTTCAAAGGAAAGTAAAGGGAGTGGATTACATGTAGACAGCATGTGTGCAAGTGCGCACACATGCAGGGTGGCAGGTAGAGTGTCTAATTCCTTCTTCCCACCACACAAGTCTCACTTCACAGAAATCATTAGGTAAAGGAAAACCAATGAGGAGTACTGCAGTTTTCTTTTAATAACTAAAGAGATCTCATTTTCTAAAAGCACCTTTTTCCACACTCTTTCTTGCTTCTGCTCCTACTGTGTGAGATGACTCACTCTTGTTTTGCTTCCTACCATGATTGGAAGCTTTTTGGGGCCTCCTGAGAAACAGAAGCTGCTATGCCTCCTGTACAGCCTGCAGATCCATGAGCCAATTAAACCTCTTTTTTTTTTTTTTTTTGAGACGGAGTCCCGCTCTGTGGCCCGGGCTGGAGTACAGTGGCCGGATCTCAGCTCACTGAAAGCTCCGCCTCCCGGGTTCACGCCATTCTCCTGCCTCAGCCTCCCGAGTAGCTGGGACTACAGGCGCCCGCCACCTCGCCCGCCTAGTTTTTTGTATTTTTTAGTAGAGACGGGGTTTCACCATGTTAGCCAGGATGGTCTCGATCTCCTGACCTCGTGATCCGCCAGCCTCGGCCTCTCAAAGTGCTGGGATTACAGGCTTGAGCCACCGCGCCCGGCCTAAACCTCTTTTTAAAAATAAGTTATCCAGTGTCAGGCATTTATAGCAATACGAGGATAAACTAATACAGTGAATATTGTTGTAATAATAGGGATGTGCAAATATTTCTTTCAGATATACTTTGGATATTTTGAATAGGTGCTCAGGAGTAGAATTACTGGCTCATATAATAACTTCATTTTTAGTTTTTGGAGGAACCTCCATACATTTTTTTCAGATGGTTGCATCACTTTTTCCCCACCAAGAGTGCACAAGAGTTTTAGTTTCTCTACATTAATTACAACTTTTTTTTGCTTGATATTGGCCATCCTAATTAATGAACAATAATAACCTATTGTGTTTTTGCCTTACATTATTCTAAAAATTAGAAATTTTCTCAATAATTGTTATATGTATTTAATCTTTGGAGGAACATTTTCATCTGTTGTCTATTTGTTAATCATGTTACTTATTCTTTGTTGATTTTTTGGAATTGTTTATTCTGAAATGTTAACTTTTGTCAAATACATAATTTTTAATTTTTTGCTTTTGTGCTTCTTACATGGGACTCTTACTAAGTGTTTATGTTAATGTGGAGATAAATTTAATGTAGTCTCATTTTTCTGTGGTTTTAAATTTGTTGCTCATGTGTTTGATGTTATAGGTAAGTTATTCCTGTATTTTCTTCTAAAAATTGTAGAGTTATAATTCTTACATTTCAATATTTAACTCACTAAAGAGTTTTTGTACATGGTTCAGGGAAAGGATCCAACCTCAGTTTTTCCCATGTGGATACAGAGTATTCCAATACCATTTATTGAAGAGACTGTCTTTTTCTTATTGTATGGTTATAGCAACCTTGTTGAGGATCATTTGAACATATACATGATGGTTTGTTTTTGACTCATGTCTGTAATTCCAGCACTTTGGGAGGCCAAGGTGGGCAGATCATGAGATCAGGAGATCGAGACCATCCTGGCTAACACGGTGAAACCCTGTCTCTACTGAAGACACAAAAAAATTAGTCGTGTGTGGTGGCGGATGTCTGTAGTCCCAGCTACTCAGGAGGCTGAGGCAGGAGAATGGCGTGAACTTCACCAGGAAGTGGAGCTTGCAGTGAGCCAAGATTTCACCACTGCACTCCAGCCTGGAGTGACAGAGGGAGACTCTGTCTTAAAAATATATATATATATTTTTCAAAAAGTATTTGTGTTTTCATCAGGATTACATTGAATTTGAATATCACTGGGTAGTGTTGTCATTTAACAGTATTAAATCTCCTGACATAAAGAAGAGTATGTTCAAGAGTGTGTTGGCCGGGCACGGTGGCTCACGCCTATAATCCTAGCACTTTGGGAGGCCAAGGCGGGTGGATCACCAGAGGTCAGGAGTTCGAGACTACCCTGGCCAACATGGCGAAACCCCATCTCTACTAAAAATACAAAAATTAGCTGGATGTGTTGGCACACGCCTCTAATCCCAGCCACTCAGGAGGCTGAGGCAGGAGAATCACCTCAACCTGGGGGGTGGAGGTTGCAGTGAGCCAAGATCACTCCATTGCATTCCAGCCTGGGCAACAAGAGCAAAAGTCCATCTCAAAAAAAAAAAAATGTTGTTTCATATATTTTTGGATTTGGCAATTTTGCTTCTGCTTTTGATTTCTAGTTTTTGTTTTGCTTTGTTTTGTTTTGAGACAGAGTCTTGTTCTGTTGCCCAGGCTGGAGTGCAGTGGCAGCATCTTGGCTGGGAGTAGCTGGGACTACAGGCATCTGCCACCACGCCTGGCTAATTTTTTGTATTTTTAGTAGAAGCAGGGTTTCACCGTGTTAGCCAGGATGGTCTTGATCTCCTGACCCGGTGATTCACCCGCCTTGGCCTCCCAAAGTGCTGGGATTACAGGCGTGAGCCACCGAGCCCTGCCGATTTCTAGTTTTATTCCATGTGGTCTGAAAGGATGTATTGTATAATTCAATCTTTAATGCATACCAGCTTAATACCTTGATGACAAATCTGTACAACAAACCTTCATGACCCAAGTTTACCTGTATAACAAACCTGCACGTGTACCCCCATCCTAAAATAAAGTTAAAAAAAAAAAAGTTGTTTTGCATTCTAGCAGGTTGTCCATTAAACAACTACTCATTTTCTTCTCCACTTAACCCCTGTCACAGTTTAAGTTACTCTTCCTTTGATGATACACGCAAGGGATTATTTACATGCTGTATTCTGTTCACTGGCATTGTCTTTTTTGAATCTAGTTATAAACTATTTCAATAACTATAGCTTCATAATAAGTTTTTAAAGTCATGATGTATGATGCTTCTGATGTTTCTCTTTTTGACAATTGTTGAGCACTTCTGGTCTCTTTAATTCTGATAAAATTTTAGTATTGCTTCTTTGTAATTTAAAGTATACCACCATTTCCTTCAGCAGTCTTTGTCAGGGGAGACAAAACTCATCTTTGCACAGAGGAAGAAGCATAGAATTGGGGGTTCCTCCTGGTTGCACCATGCCTAAGCAATATGGTGAAATCCCATCTCTACCAAAAAATAGAAAAATATTAGCCGGGCATGGTGGCATGCACCTGTAGTTCCAGCTACTTGGAGGCTGAGGCAGGAGGATCGCTTGAACCCTGGGAGGTCGAGTCTGGCA